>NC_092501.1:131177093-131482071 GCF_047511675.1 Marmota flaviventris | reverse complement strand
CTCAGAAATGTACACATTTCTTGTAACCATTGTATTTCTGACTAGTTTCAGGACCAAAATGATTCTGAGGCAGCAGGCCCTGCAGGAGCTGGAAGAAAGGAGAAGCATCGGAGATTGGGGACTGGAAAGATCTGCAGTTCAGAAACAAAGCCCAAACTTTCAGATTTGGGGTTCTTCTTGCTGCTATTTTCTTACCAAGGGAGACTGTTTTTGATGATACTGGCAATTTCTTTCCCTCCTCCTCCTCCTCCTCCTCCTCCTCCTCCTCCTCTTCTTCCCCCCCCCCTCCTCCTCTTCCTCCTCCTCCTCCTCCTCCTCCTCCTCCTCCTTCTTTCTTTTTTCATTGCTGAGGATTGAACCCAGGGCCCTATGCATGCTACGTGAGGTTAGTAAGCTACTTCTGAGTGCATCCCTCATCCAATTCTTTTTTAAATGGCTAAAACAATAGACAGAGTTTAGACTCTCTCTTAATATCCTAAACGAATACTTGAGAAATGCCAAGAAAGCAAATTAAACTAATCTGAACCTCAACAGAACTTCCTTGGTTGCCTTCTGTTCCTTGGTGACACTTTAGAGAGAAAAATCCTGGTACTAAGTCCCTAATTAATATTACAATACTAATTCTGCTCCTCCTCAGCCACTTTCCCTCAGCAACCCTTGTTCCCCAATAGACCTGAAATCTTCCAGAATGGGAGAAGGAAACACAGGATTGAAGGCAGTTGATGGAGTCTTCCAGAATTTACTGTCCCAGCAGACTCATCATCTTCCTCATGCTGTGGTCTGATGATGGAAATGAATACCTCTCATTCCCTTTAAGGTGTTGGTCAGTGGTGTTTAGGGACTCAAAGGAGTCTGGATAGCAACTACCAGTTGATAAATGCATCCCCTCTGTCAACCATCAGCTCCCCCAAAAGACCACCCCACAAGTCAAGATGTCAAGCAAAACCAAGTTTGTTAGCCTTACTGAAGAAAAGAGCATATCACCTTTAGGGGTCTTAGTAATGTCTCAGAAGAGATCCATATAGCTTAGGTCTTTGGCTGGGTGATTTTAAGATGGTTCTTGCAAGTAGGAAACTGGTTTCAATTGAGCAGAATTTCTGGACTAACAGTTTTGAACAGGTGAGCCCAGGAAGGTAAGGATCTTGACATTGGTTTTGAGGAGTTAGCTCATAGCCTTGATAAGTTAGCTAATAGTCTTGACATTTCAATTGGTCTATAGTCCACCTTCTGGAAACAGAAGTACTTCCTGATGCAGGTAGCTAAGTTATTTTTGCTCAATCTCAGCACTGTTTAACACAGGGACGGGAAAACTAGGTTTGGGTTTAGTTCTTACCCCTTAATTATTTGCCAGCTTGAAAACTTTAATCACTGGCAATTTACTGCAAATGGAATCTTATGATAGTAAATTCCAAGATACTGCTCCAAATTTATGCTAGTCATGGATTGTGTTGTAGTGTCTATGACTTGAAATAAGACTGATGTAGGGAATTTAGAAAGCTTTGTGTCTATATGGAAAAAAAAATCTTTATTTAAGGCACCAACAGTAGGAAGGTTAAGAGCATTAGTTCTAGAGATAAACTACCTGGTTTCAAATCCTCATTCTGTCATTTACTAGCTGTGTGACTGAATTAGTTACTTAGCAGCTTGGGGCTTTATTTTCCTCATCTTTAAAATGGGAATAATATAAACCTCTTCCTCATAAGATGTCTTGAGATTAAACAAGTTACTATATGTCTAACATTTAGGAGATCACACAGGCTAACTGTTCAATGCCGCAGTCTGGCTGGGCACAAATCACGAGCCACTCAAGAGGAACAAACTTTATTTCTGAACTCCACCAGCACACTCCACACACGCTCCCCAGGAACTCTCCCGAACGCCACGCACATGGCTCCTCTCGGGACATATCACACACCAACCGGAAATCCCTCCTCCGGCACTTCCCCAACCAATGGGAACTCTCCGGGAATCCCCTTGATAACTCCAAAGTAGCAGGCCCAGGCGGACAGCAGGGGTCTAATACACACAGCTTAACATAACCATTATCATCTCAATGGCTTGCTGGCGTCACCTCTCAACCACTCCGTTCTGGCAAAAATGCCATGTGTCATTTGGACTCGGCTATGGCTCTCAGCAGTTCAACATATATAAATATTGCTTAATAACTCAACAGTCAAGTTATTTAAAACTAAAGCCAAAGTCTTCCACCTGGAGGCTCTTTAACACCAACTTCTCCATCAGTACCTCTTTCTCTTTTTCCAGGCGTATTGTCATTTGGGTGCTTGCCACCTACATCAGTCAGTCTCTTCCCTGTCAAGATCACATACAGCAATTAAAGGAGAATGATGGGTGTCACTGAAGGTCCTGGTGCCAGCCAGGGAAGCTGGACATGGAAGAAATACCTTCTTTCTATATGGAGTTTTGAGTGGCCAAGTAGCCTCATGATTCCCAAGTTCCTGTTTGCAGAATAAGGCAAGCAAGTTTTATAAATCTCTTTGCCATGTTTTTAGAAACCCTTTGTTCACATTGGACATTTTCCTATTTGACTTGATTCTATATGTGATCTCTATCCCAAAGTTGGGATCTATGGTTTGAGGGATAAGGTTATGTTTTCAAGACTTCTAGTTCCAAGAGTCCCAAGTTTATTTGACCGTCGCTATCCACAGGAGTGTCCCTTGGGGGAATAAGAAGATCAGTGCCTTCCAGTATCCAGTTTTGTTGAGTCTTTTTGGTCTACAAAAATTTTATTCTTTGTAATTTATTGGCAAATGCCAATTTTATGGTACTCATTTATTTGTTATTTTATCTGAGAATTGAGTAGAAAGGGAAGACAAAGACGTGTATCCCATCCAGACACAAATCTGAGACGGTGTTCTTCCAGGACTCTCTCCTGGGAGAGGCATTAGTGTTCCTGGAAGCCCTTAGCAGACTGAACTTCAAGTCTTATTGGACAAGAACGGGTCAGGTGACAAGGGGGTAGGATGACCATGATGGACATTGACTGGCATACAGTAGGAATCATCATGTCAACTGCAGTGGACTCTGCAAACATCTACTGTGCCCTGGGAAATTGTGTTAGATGCTGAAACGTTATTTCCTCTGGCCTCATAACATCCCTGTGAGCTGGGTGTTATTCTTCCTGTGTTAGTAACAAGGAAGCAGAGGCTGGGCAAGTTGTATCATCATTGTCCTCATTGTCAGGCATTTGCTGGGCTCCAGGTGATGTCCTAAGTCCTTACATGTATCAACTCAGCTTATCCTCACCATAACCTTTAGAGGTAGGTTCTGCTGTAAATCCCTCCTTGTAGATACAGAAACTGAAGGATGTAGAGAAAACAAACATTCAAGCTCTCACAGCTGTCAAGGTTCAAGCCCAAGAAGTCTCACTCTAGTGTCAGGGCACTTCACCATGCACAGCTGAGGTCACTAGACTACCAAGGTCACATACACTACACCAAGGCAGGTGTTGAAATCAGGAATCAAATGCAACTTGGTCCGCCTCCAGTGTCCCAAATCTTAAATGTAAGGCTCTTACACATATTAGTACATGACTTTAGGGTTATCTGATATACATTTCACATATTAGTTTATTTAATTATCTGATGAAGTGGCCCAGATCACTTTTCTCTTCCCTTCTCTCTTCTTCCCCGTTCTTTTCTTTAGTCATTTAGGGGGTTGAATACAGAGCCATATGCATGCTAGGCAATTGCTCTGCCACTGTTAAACCCCAACCCCTTTTTAAATTTTATTTTGAGACAGGGCCTCACTAAGGTGTCCAGCCTGGCCTCAAACTTGCAGTCCTTCACCTGAGGATACTTTCATATAATCTTGGCAATTAATATTGGAGCTCTACCTGGTGGGTGGAAGTCCATCCTGTTCCTGAAGTCCAAGATCAGGGATCTGACATCCTTTTCAGATTACAGCAACCATCAGTTAGGATCCCCAGTAAAATACTACTACTGCAGCATCCATGCTCTATCTGTCCATGCCGTCCTGTTGCCTGGGTGCCCCTGGATGGGTGATGATTGTTATTAGCTCACCTTTAGCTTCCGTTCCTCAAGCCAAGCAATCTCAGTTTCCCTTACTTTCCAGCATAAGCCTCAATCACCATCTTTCTCCAGGACCTCAGTTAGAATATAGAGCCTGTTACCAAAGCACAAGTGGTTTTCTCACAGCACTATGGGACTATGGGGCCTGTCTCCTTGCTGGGAGCCATTAGCCAAGTAGGTATGACAATTTCCTTGCCAGCGTACCCCATGTTGCTTAGTGGAAGGACTCGTGGAAATAGGACATTTTGCAGTGACATTGCATGTAGGTGACCTTGCTCAAGGACCAGGGCGGATCCGGGTTTAGGGTGTTCCCGGTTTAGGATAATCCGGGTTTAGGGCGTTCCAGGTTTAGGACATTCCAGGTTTAAGGTTATTCCTGCTGGGAATAGGGCGTATCCTGCTGCCTGAGTTCCCCTTGAGTTCTCACGGGATTCAGACAGTATTTTTCGGGAGACAGAAGCCCAGTGGGGGTGGATTTGGGCAGAGAACGTGGATTTCCCCAGAACGTGATTGTAGACGGCTGGTGTGAGTTCGGGAATAAAGAATTGCTGTTTGAATCTACAAGCTGTGTGGTGGCTCGTGATTTTGTGCCCAGCCAGACTGCGGCATCTCCTAAATGAGAATGAGAATGAGACCCAGTGGGAAAAAAAATAGCATTGAAGCATTTCTACTTATAAATATCTTCTTTTCATCATAAGTATATGTTTGTTTTGTCTATTTTTTTCCCTCCACTGAAATGGGGATAATTAGGTGGTGGGAAGGAGTGTGGTAACTGAATTTTTTCCTTCATGTTGTTCTTTGTCATTTAACTTTATACAGAAAAAGAAATTACTCTTCAAAAAGTTTCCCCATAAGTATCATTATTCCTTAGTCTCTTGGACATCCCAATCAAGTTTTTTAAAACAACTGATTTTCATTTCCAAACACTTTAATATTACAGGCCATGGGGCAGGTAATAACCTCCAAGGAGGAGAATGGCAATCAGAGGCTCTCTTCAAGTATTTCAGTTGACCCTCAGTCCTTCCTTGTTCATAGCTCAGCTTAGCCCTTTTTGCTTTTCTGGGTGGAAGGAATTTAATTTAAAAGTCAACAACCTAGGAGCTTAGAAATTATTTCAGCTGCCTACTACCTTCCAAAAATAGGCGCCCATTGAAACTACAGGCTCAGTTATGTATTACCCAAGCTTTCTCTCGTACCAGTGTTCTCAAATCAAATTTAAGCTTGAAAACAGAAATTCTACAGCTCTGTTGACCAACCCCCTTGCCCCACTACAATCCATATCCTTATGCCCTATTCCACATCACCTCCCCTACCCATGGCAGGTTAGGGGAAGGAACAATGAATTCTAGTTGTTACAGGAAGATATTTGGGGCATCTGACTCTTTACTGTGAAAAAGTGTGTCCACTTGAGGCATCTATGACTTGACTTCCTGTTTTATGCCCGACTTCCTTTTATTCTCTGGAACCCCCACCTTTGGGTTAAATGACCTCTTCTGCAAACCTCTCTCAGCACCATTGCATTCTGTTAAAATTAACTCTTGTTCTCCCACTGTATTTTAAGGTCTCTGAGAACAATGACCAAATGCCATCCTTGTGGGCTTGGTGCCTGGCACACAACAGGTGACCTGAATTCCTGGTGGGAGAGGGGGAGAAGGTTAAGGACACATATTCCATTTGCCTTTGTACTGCCACCCGTCATCTTAGCTCCAACTCATATTCTAAATCTTCCCCCAACTGTAGAAATTCGTAGCTGTTACATTCTCTGTAGGCAGGTTTGTGTGACACAGGGGACACCTTAAAGCCATCAACAGTCCTCTTCATTCTCCATTTAAAGGATGGCCTCTGTGAGCAATGGCAATAGAGGGCTCATCAAACCCATGGCAATTTTTGTTATTTTGGACCTTTTCACTGTCAAGAAATAGAAATGACATGAGCTAATGTTAGGAAAAAGGAGAAAGTCTTACAAGGACCTGGGGGTATCCATGGAGGTTCCAGGCTTGGGAAGGTCGGCTTGCTGTGAGGAGCACGGTGGAACCTGGCTCTCACTCCACCCTTCTCTGAAAGTATGTTGTGTTCTTCTCTCCTGATGCAGACTGGTTTCCTCTGTTTCTCAGTCCCTGTGCTTGGGAGTTGCCTAATGCCCAGGTCTCCTGAGTCATAGACTTTTTTCACCAGAGTCATCTTCTGCTTAGCGGCTCCATCCTGCACACAGGCCCTGCTCTCCTAATTCCCATCCAACCCAAGTGGTCCAAAAACTCAAAAATCTTTGTCTCTTGGTATTTGTGATCTGTGAGGCCCTGGGCTTTTTCTTGCCTGCAGAAAGCTTCGATTCCTGGAGTCTGTGTCAACGCACATCAAGCCAACATTAGGACCCAGTCACAGAGGCCCAAGGTTACTGTTTTTATATAATATCCTTTGGAAATTCCAACTAATGAAATAAAACACTGAATATAAATGAGAGATAGAGCTCCATTACACATGAATTTAATATATAAAAAAGGAGATTTTACACAGAGAAAGGAAGAGCTATTTAATATATTGTGCGAGAATTCCTATATAACAATTCAGAAAAAATTCCTCTGGTCCTTACCTTTCTCCATATACCACATGTCAATTTAATTCCATATAAATTCAAGAGTTAGACTATATGAGTGGGAAAAATAGAAGAAAATAGAAGTGGATATTTATCAAACTTATATATGAAAGAGATCTCAGTATAAATTTTCTAGGAAAAAAATGTCATCAAGTTTCTTAAAACTTAAATGACCCAGTATAACTAAAATAAAATCATGCATCAGTACTTAAATAACATAATAAACAGTGGAGTA
Source organism: Marmota flaviventris (assembly GCF_047511675.1). Taxonomy (NCBI): domain Eukaryota; kingdom Metazoa; phylum Chordata; class Mammalia; order Rodentia; family Sciuridae; genus Marmota; species Marmota flaviventris. Next base: position 131,475,194 of record NC_092501.1, on the reverse strand, counting down.
GGAAAAGAATTTGCAACGAATAAGACAGAAGTTAGTGTTTTTAGTACCTACACACTTCATACAAATTGTTAAGAAAATGCTAAAAACCCTGGTAGGATTGTCCAGACAGACATATCAGAAAATAATTAGGGAAATTTGTCCCTTCATATACTATTTTTACTTTCTTGAGCCTAAAAAAAAAAATCCAAAATAGGGACAAATAAACTCATTGTAATGATGTTTCTAATGAAGAACATTTTAAAACAAATATAATATTTAATTATTAGTAAATGACATAGTGAATTATGACCCTTTTTATCATGCACCAGACATTCGTCAAGCACCAGCAGACCCTGTGCAAAGAGCTGAAGATACAAAGATGGGCAAGGTAAAGTCGTTCCCCTGCCATGCTGGTCAGCCACTGTCATTGTAACAAAATACCTGACCTAACTTACTTAGAGTGAGCTTTAAAAAGGGACAGAGAAAAAAAGGCTTTATTTTGGCTCACAGTTTTGAAGGTTCCAGTCCATGTGTTTCCATCATGACCAGGAAGCAAAGAAGAGAGAGAGAGAGAGAGGGGATTGGGTCCCACAATCCCCTTTAAGGTTTTGCACACAATGATTTAAAGACCTCCCACTTGATCCTACCTGTTAAAGGTTCTACCTTCTCCCAATAGCACCACTGTGGGGACCAAGCCTTTATTGCACAGGCCTTGGGCGATAGCAGCTTCCTTACAGTATAATGGCATCTTAGGTGAGAATGGGGAGAAAACGTTGCAGTAGATATTTATTGCGGAAGTACTTTATGTGTGGCATTTGACATGTATCATCACATTTAATCCCTTGAGGTGCTGAGCCACATAGCATGTGACAACTTGGGGTAAACAGGGACCAACAGAGAGGGGTTGGCTAGTCAGGTGCCTTTCTTCTCCCATCTCTAGCCCTCATCACTGACTTTCACAGTCCCTGGGAACAATGGTGAGTGTCAAGCTTAAGAAGGAATAAAAAAACTTTAGCTTTCATGCCTCGCTTTCAACCAAATTTCCAACTTCCTGCAGTGTAGAAATTCTGGAGTCAACACCAGCTAAGAGTTCCAAAGATTTTCTTGTTAGTATTCAGAGAGATTTCTCTCTTCCCTAATCCTGGTCTCCAGCTTGCACATCAAACTTGTGTGTGTGTTCTGTGTATCAAGGAACCTCCATTCATAATCCCATTAGGGTTTTAAATAGCAAAAGACATATTCACTTACAAAAACAAGCAATCAAACAAATGAAACATCTACTGGTTCTCCAATACCTCATAACAAATGTACACATTCCCCGCTTTCTCATCACCTTTTGTTCCTTAATAAAATTGGAGCTTGAAAATTTAACCCAAGAAAATAATGATATAAACGTAAATGATATAAAAATAAGTTAAACCAGTATTAACCAAGATGCCAACAGAGAAACCTTTACAGCATGCGGGAATATGTGCATATGTAATGATTATTAAAAATCCAACAGGGGCTGGGGATGTAACTCAGTGATAGAGAGCCTGCCTGCCATGCATGAGGTCTTAGGTTCAATCCCTAGCACCAGGCAGGGAAAAGAAACTCATGGTTAATTCTTGATTTCAAACTGGCAAAATGTGTACTAAGGAAATGATCTCAGATTCTTGGAAACTCTTGCTTGAGGACCTTTTGATAGCCTGACCACCAGTAGAAGCAGCACAGTGGTCAGCTGGCCATACTGCAAAGAGCAATCCAACATGGACTATTATAAAGAAACATAGTTTGGAAACAGATCATGGTAGCATCATGATAGGGAAGATGTGGGAGGTGTTACAGAAGCCAAGAGGCCAGTGGTGAGACAAATGGCCCCAGTTACCCTCTGGTTGCCTTTTTTCCCAGAGCATTCTCAGGAGAACTGTAAAGAGCAAGCCAGAAGGAGGGCACAGAGCTAAGGTAGGAAAGAAGGTATCAGGAAGTCTCATCTTAGAAAAAGAAATCTGATCTAGGAAACACCAGCCCAGGTGACAAAAGAGACATGGACAGATAGGATAGAATTGCTATGGGTTGAAAACCCAAGAGGAAGGCAGGTAAAAAGTTCTGGTTTTGGAATCAGGGGCTAAACAGATCTTTGTGACTGAGGAGAAAGAGGCAGTTGTCCACTGCAGGTCTCATACCTGGGAGCCCCAATGAGCTTCTTAGGAGGCATCCTTATAAGTAAGTAAGAGCCCAGCCTGACCATGGGCAGTGGGGCACTGCGGGCACTCAGCTCATGCTGAGTCAGTAGCTCCTACAAGGAGGATCCTTTATCCCCGGTCCCTGTCACCAGACAGAAGCCTCGCATAGTCATAACCTCTTACCCACCCACCCAAGCCTGGAGATGCTGGGGTCAACTAATGACCCTTGGGTCAAGTCAGAATTTGATTAATAGTTTATCAGGTTCAGAGATGGGTAGGTGGGTAGAGGACCAAGAGAAATTGTCATCAGAATATCCTCATGGTAATGTGACATATCATGCAAGGGCCTTGGCATCACAACCAGGTCATTCATTGATGAGAATATTTGAAATGACATAGAAGCATGTTAAGCATACCTTAACTTTTTGTTGATGTGCTGGGGATTGAACCAGAGACCTCAAGCATGATAAATAAGTGCTCCACCACTGAGCTGCATCTCTAGCCCACTGCTTAACTTTTTATGCTGATAAAGTACACATTTTTGTCCATTGGATGAGCTTCCTACCTTAGCTACTTTAAGAGAAAGGCATTTGACAGTGGATACCGAATGAGGCATTTTAACTTAGTTGAAAGAAAACTGGGTTTTTGAGCCAGAAGACCTGGATCCAAATTTCCATTCCACCTCTAAATGGTTGTATAACCTTAGGCTCTCCGTGACTTCAGTAACTGAAGTTTTACTGGGTTGCCATGAGGACTGATTGATCTGTAGCATGGAACTCGGCTTTTGGAGGAGAGCTTATAGTCATGTTTGTCTTAATAAACATTAGTGAGACTCTACCTTCTCAAGGCTTTGCTGGGGTCTCCACTCAGCACCAAAGGGTTAAAGCTGCATTGATTAGGAAAATGTGGATCTTGAGCTAGTTAAATCAGCATCTCATTTTGTTGCTAAGCAACCAGTTTTGAATTCTGCAAATGTGCTACTAGGGTGTTCAGTGACTGCCTCTGGCAATCCAGCCTCAGTCAGGCTGCTTTGTATGACTTAAAATCTCATTTCAAATTGTGGAGGAGGAGGGAGGCAGGAGCAGACCGCACAGTCATAATTCACTAGCAAGACCAGCTTTGGGGGCTGGAAGAACTCACGGTGGTGGGGGGAGAGGGGGGACAACACGATGGGACAAGCTGTGCTGGTGCTGCGTGTTCCCGCCCACCTGCAAGCAATGAGAGAAGTCACCAACAAGATACAACTGGGGATAAAGAGATTATCTTATGTCTTCAGAGTGGTATGCTCCATGGATCAAGGGGGCATCTCGCCTTCACCTGTGTTGGGGCTTGGGACTGCATGGCCTGGTGCAAACCTCGATTCATGGGTCCATGATGAGAAGGGTCAGGAGGGGAAGTCAGGAGTCATAGTTTCTGATTTCAGGAGACCCATTCTTCCCTCAAACATTCACTCATTCATTCGTTCACTCATTCATCTGTATCAGTAACATTCTGAGAATCTATTATATGCCCAAGATTTGCTGACCACTGAGGATAAAACCCAAAGCATGACAGTTACTCTTTTTCTTGCCCTAGTTCTTAGTGAAACTTTTTTTAAAAAATGAACCTACTTTAGGTGGCTTATAGATGAGGCATTTCTTGAAGGATATTAAGAAATTCCTCAACAGCAAGAGAGTTAGAGTAAGTGTCTACACGGCCAAGAACATTGTGCAGAATACAGTTTTAGATTATTTGAAAAGAACCCCTGCTGTTGCAGCCAGAAGTGTGCTCTGTGGCTTTCCCAACTGTCTTGGACAAGGACCCCTCTGCCCCTGCTGTCTCTAAAAGCTCCATTTCCTGCCACACTCATGAATTCCACATGATAACTTTTTCTTCCCAAGGTCTAGCATGGATGCATGTGATTAGTGAAATCTGGGTCGCATGCCTGTGCTCTGGCTGCAAGGGAGGCTGGGGAACACATTTCTGACTTACGAGATGGGAAATTCCCAGACACAAGCAGGATATGTTTGTGGGCAGCACAAAGCCTCCTGCAGATTCTCAGCATTCTCTCTGCCCTTTTAAGCTTTATGGTCTGTGAGGGAATTCAGGCAAACAAATTGGAGAGGAAAGCCCAGAGTGACCTTTGTGGGTTCAGGGGAGGTACAGGTCCAAGAGGACCTGAGAAGAATCCTCTACCCAGATAACAGGGTCAGGGAAGTCTCCCTGGAGTCAGCAACATGCAGGTGGTCACTTGAAGGACAAGGGTGGACTCGCCGTGGTGAGGGTTGAGGGGAGAAGAACTCCGATTACAGGAGTGATGTAAAAATAACTCAATGTCACAAGGGATCATGACACTCTCAGGAAAGGGAGAGACTTCCTGTGTGATTGGAGCAGACCACATCGTGATTTAACCAACTCTCTGGAAGGTTCCAGTGGATGCTAAGGTTCCAAAAATATTGCTTTAAATACTAGGCTTACATTGCTGCTTTTTGAATGTTTTAGTGTTGGGCATTATATAACAACTTCCCACAAAAAAAAAAAAAAATGAGCAGATCTTCCTTCTCCCCCACCACATCCCTGTATCATGGATTATTATTTGGGTTAGATCACTATTTGGTATTCATATTCATAGAACTATACAAATGCTCCTCACAGCTGTGTTTGTAGCGTGCCACAGCTATTCTTCTTTCCTAGCATAAGTCTTTGTTACATATTAATATATAACCATTGTTTTTTTTCCTGCAGTTGCTAATTTTCCCCCCTATTTACCACTTATTCATTCTCAAAATCCCCCGCCCCTGACCCCTGCACTGGGGATTGAACCCAGGGCCTTTCTTCTACTCAGAGCTACATCCCCAGCTTTTTAAAAAATTATTTTGAGGCAGGCTGTCACTAAATTGTCCAGGCTGGCCTGGGATTGCAATCCTCCTGCCTCCTGTAATCCCAAGTAGCTGGGATTACAAGCATGGGCCACAGCGGTCAGCTTCAAGTTCATCTCTTCAAAGAAGTCTTTTTAATGCCTCAGACCTGCTCTAGTCTGGACTGGGACTTTTCTGGGCCTGGACTGCAGGTGTCAATGGGGTCTCTCCTCTCCCATCCCTGGGTTTCCTGGATGCCACTTCTGTCTTGCTTAATTCCCTAGTTTCCACAGGTCTCCCCAGGAAAGGGTAGAGTAGGGATGAATTGAGAGGCTAAGGGCCGAGAATGCCTTCATTCTGCTCTCACCCTCCATGGTAGTCTGATGGTAGTCTGGCTGAGGATAGAGCTCACAGTTGGAAATAATTCCTCTCAGAATGTTGATATCTTTGTTCCTCTGACCTCCTTTATTCCAGCATCCCCCGGGAATGCTGAGAAATCTGGAGCAATCAACTCACAATAGCTAAACAACGGAACCAACCCAGGTGCCCTTCAACAGATGAATGGATAAGGAAAACGTGGTGCATATACACAATGGAATATTACTTATCCGAATAAGAGAAATGAAATCATGACATTTGCTTGTAGATGGATGGAGCTGGAGAATACCGTGCTAAGCGAAATAAACTAATCCCAAAAAACCAAAGGCCAAATGTTTTCTCTGATATGCGCATGTTAATTCACCATGGGGGCTGGAGCTAGGGAAGAATAAGGATACTTTGGATTTGGCAGAGAGGAGAGAAAGGAGGAGAGAGGGTATGGTAATAGGAAGGATAGTAGAATGAATCGGAAATTATTACCCTATGTGCATATATGAGTACGTGACTGGTGTGATTCTATATCATGTACAACCAGAAGAATGAAAGGTTACACTCCATTTATGTATGATGTGTCAAAATGCATTCTATTCTCATGTATAACTAATTAGAACAAATTTTAAAAAACTGGAGCTGTGTTGGTTTCTGGGTTTTCGTTTTTATTTTTAATTTTTTTTTAGTTGTAGTTGGACACAATACCTTCATTTTATTTTTTTATTTCTTTATATGGTGCTGAGGATCAAACCCAGCTCCCCGCATGTGCTAGGTGAGTGCTCTACTGGTGAGCCATAGTCCCAGCCCCTAGTTTCTGTTTTTTTTTTTTTAAATATGATTTTATTTTTATACTTTCTCATATTCTTTCTCTCTCTTTGGAAGATTGTAGGGTCTTCTCTTTCCTTCACTGGTCTGAAATCCCACTACTCTATATCCTACCTGGATCCATTTTCATCCACTATGCTGAAACATAAATTCTTTCTTTGATATTTCCACAATGTCTTTTATGATTTAACCCTGCAAATCATTCTGGCGTTTTCCTCAATACCCTACTGGGTCACAGATTAGACCTCTTTAGTGTGGGAAGGGGCTACCCAAGGGCATGCAGACCAGAGGAGACCAATCGGTCAGGAGCCATGGTATGGAGAGGCCTCCACACATAACCACATTCTTACTTTTTAGCCATTTTCAGCTACACCTGATGCCTCCACTTCAAGGACCTTGTTTTGTTTTTTTCCTCCATGAAGAATGAGGCTCTAACTTTCCACGCCATAGATGAGCAGTGAGTGGGGGAGAGGGTCTAGGGGGTTAGGGTCTTCTTGCAAAGACTTTCATCCAATCCTGCCTTTGGCCCCAACTTCCTCTATGCTCCAAGAAGCCTCTGGTTTGCTAATCCCCAAGCCTTTGTGGAGGGAGGTGACGCTGCTGTATAAATTGGGTGGGCTCTTGGCTTTTCTCACTGTCCGTTTAGAATTCTATCTTATTGCTCCTGTTAAGCCATTCATCCATCTGCAGTTCTGCTTTCAGATTTTCATTGCTATTGACTTCTTTACTATTCTCCTTGTTCTTGTGAATTTATGCCTGTTTGGAACCATGTCTTTACTGGTTCTATTGGGATTTAGGGAGGGAGTGGAAGCTATGCGTGCATTTGTGTTGCGATCTTGAGCTGGAAACCCCCTTCTTTTCTCCTCTCACCCTTGTTTCTGCTGGGCTTTTGTCCTTTGATTTAAAAAATCATCTTCTTTTCTTCCTTCCTTTTTTTTTTTCTTCCTTTCCCCACCCCTCTCTTTTAAAATTTCTGATATGGGTCAAGAACAAATTTTAAAAGCCAAAACTGAATAAATTTTTATTTTTTTTCTAAGAAATGGTTGGTACTGGTTTAATTGGAAGAAAGTCTCACACACACACACACACATACATAAAGAACTTTAAAATATTTCAAAATATTGTCTAGCCACAGTAGCTTGTTTATCTTCCATTAGGGGATTAGGTAAGGAAATGTTATAAAAGCTATAAAATCGTGTTACTGGCTCAATGGTCATAGGCTGAGCCTTCTCCATGCATGGCCCTCCCAGCTGAATTCCTCCAGGAGGGAGAAGGCAAGCTCACAGCCACAAGGCAGAAATGGAAACAGAATTGGGTTTGGGGGTTTTGTTGCAGTGCTTTCTACTCCAGGGGCTTTATACTACACACCAGTATTTCCTAGCATTTAATTTGTGTTAGAATTCTCTGGAAAGCATGTTAAAAATGCAGATGTTATGGTTTGGATATGAGGTGACCCCCCCCCCAAAAAAAAGCTCATGATTAGATTATGAGAGCTGTAATCTACTTAGTGGATTAATCCATTTGATGGATTAATAATCTGAAAGGATTACTGTGCTGGGTGGTAACTATAAGCAAGTAAGGCATGGACGGAGGAGGTGGATCATTGTAGGGAAAGTTTCCCTGCCCCCCCCCCTGCTTTCCGGCCACCATGAGCTAAGAAGTTGTCCTCTGTCTTGTCCCTCTGTCATGATGTTCTGCCTCACCTTGGACCCAGAGCAGTGGAGCCAGCCCATCATGGACTGAACCTCTGAAACATGAGCCCAGATAAACTTTTCCCCCTCTGGGTTGTTCTGGTCAAGGGTTTTGGTCGCGGTGATGGAAAGCTGACACAGCAGACTTGGAGTTCTGACCCTCAGAGAGTCAGATTTATTGATTTATTCATTATTTTTCTTTTAGAGGAGGAAAAGCTCATTGTGAGCCCATGGCTTATGGATTCAGTCCGTGGTCTGCTGACTCCGTCGCTCTCGGCCTGAGGTGAGGCAGAGCATCATGGTGGAAAGGTGTGACAGAAAAGCACTGTTTAGTTCATGGCAGCCAGAAGAGCGAGAAGGTGGGAAAGAGAAAGAGGGAGAGGGACAGATATTAAGGATATGATCCTCAAGAGCACACCTCCAGTGACCTACTTCCTTCAGCCATGCTCCCCCTGCCCACGGTTACCCTTCAGTAACCCATTCAAATCATTAACCCATCAAATGGATTATTCCACTGATTAGGTTACAGCTCTCATAATCTGATCATCTTACTTCTGAACATTCCTGCATTATCACATGAGAGACTCAGATTTATTAAATGTGAGGTAGAGTCCAGGAATCTGCAGTTTGGGGCAAGCCCTTCCACAGCCCACAGGTATCAATGGCAGCTCTCATGAGCTGAACACATTGCGTCAATGCTATGGTCTGACTGTGTCCTCCCCAAATCCTTATGTTGAAATTCCAACTCCAAAGAAATGGTATCAGGAGGTGGGGCTCTGGGAGGTGGTTAGGCTATGAAAGTGGAATCTTCATGAATGAAATTAGTGTCCTTATAAAAGAGACCCCAGAGACACTGTCGTGTATTTAAAAAAATAAAATCAATTAAAAAAAAAAAAAGACCCCAGAGAGCTGCCTTGTGCTGTCCTCCATGTGAGAACACAGACAGAAAGTGCCCTCCGTGAAGCAGGAAATGGGATACTGAATTTGACAGCACCTTGACCTTGAACTTCCCAACTTCTGAACTTGTGAAAAATATCTGTTGTTTTTCTTGGCCACAGTTTAAGGCATTCTGCTGCACAGCCCTAAAGGACCAAGACAGCTGGATAATACACTGCATTTCAAACATGTTGTCCTTCTCCTTCCGTCAGGTTCAGGTAAATACTTTTGGTGGAAGGATGGGGGTCAGAATTTGAGGGGAAGACAACAGTTTCTCAGGGTGAATTCCATGCAAGATAACACTGGTAGCAATAGACGCTGTTATGTTTCTCATACAAAAGATCATTCAGTACAAATCTGATCTCCAGCCAAATGAGCAGGATTCTGAGACAACATAAATGACATTGCTCCCTGCCAGGAGATCAAGGCAGGGAGGCTGGTTACCCTTGGATATCTGCCTGTTGCTCATTTCATGAAATTCCCAGGAAATCTTTCAGGAGGTCAGCAACTCTGTTATGGTACCCTCTTAAAGGGAAACCAACTTCGGTTGCTGCTGAGGTTGTGGGGAAATTGATCCGTGTTTCTGTGAACAGTAGTTCTAGTAACACAGAGGCTAGAAGATGCCTTCATTGCCAGGCCCTGCATCCTGCCCTTCATCTCTGAACTTACTGATGGTCAATGGTTCCCAGTTATCAGTTATACACAGCTTATACATCATCAGCTTACTTACCTTTAGATAATTTTCTTCTGCCCAGGAATTTGTTTTTATTTATCATAACACATCTCATTTTGTGTTTAAAACACTTTTGAGTGGGGTGTGTGGTTGGTATGCTCCATCCGAGAGGAAACCGCTGTAGGGTCCCAGTTTCCCCATTCCCAGCACTGGTTGAATGGTACCCATCATTACATCGTGGTGATGTGATGGCCTGTGTCCTCTACTGGGTCGCAAACCTCATGCAGGCAGGAATGACACATTCTCAGATGTGGCACAGTGTTATCAAGGCACAATGGTGGTTGAATGAATAAATGGACCATCATCTGATGAATGATTTAGATTCCAAAGGGATGCCGATAGCACAGTTCATGGGCAGTAGGAAACAGGGAGAAAGGCTGAGTTCATCAAGCACTGACCAAGCTTAGAGAAGTTGATCTGCATATCTGATCAAGGGAACCTGCAGTCCTGTCTCAGACTACATTCTTCCTCTTGCCCCACTGCATCAGGCCCTGTTTTAGTCAACCTTTTTGCTGCTGTGACTAAAAGACCTGACCAGAACAACTGTAGAGGAGGAAAAGTTTATTTAAGGGCACATGGTTTCAGAGGTCTCAATCCATGGACAGCTGGCTCCATTCCTCAGGGCTCCAGGGGAGGCAGAAAAACATGGCAGAAGAGTGTGGCAGAGGGAAGCAGCTCACATGGTGATCAGGGAACAGAGAGGTCTCCACTTGCCAGATACAAATATGCACCCCAGAGCCAGCCCCCAATTCCCACCTCCTCCAGCCACACCCTACCCCTTCAGTTACCACTCAGTTAATCCCTATCAGGGGAGTAAATCACTAATTGGATTAAGACTCTCACAACCCAATCATTTCTCCCCTGAACCTTCTTGCATTTTCTCACATGCGAGCTGTGGGGGACACCTCACATCCAAATCATATCAGGCCCACTCCTCCTTCTTGGCCTCCTCTTGATGATAGACACAACCACTCTCTCATTGTCCCAGTCAGGGACAACCATCCTCGATACCTGCTTCTCCTATACTGCAGTTTTACCTAGCGTTTCCATCACTGTAACCAAAATACCTGACAAGAACAACTTAGAGGAGGGAAAGTTTATTTAGAGCTCTTGGTTTCAGAGGTCTCAGTCCATACCCGGCCAACTACCTTGCTCTGGGCCCAAAGTGAGGCAGCATAGCAGAGGAAAACTGGTCCCCTCATGGCAACAGGGAAGCCAAGCCAGAGGGGGAAGAGAGGGAAGGGTGTAGGGAAGATGCCCCCCTCCAGGCCTGCACCCAGTGGTCCACCTCCTCCAGCACCCTCTCCCACCCCCAGTCAGTCCATTCAAACCTGCATGAACTGATCAGGTGACAGCTCTCGTGATGCAGTCATTTACCTCATGTCCAAACCATAACAACTGCCCAAATCCAATCCATCCCTCAGCAGTGGGCTCAGATCGGCTTCCCAATGGCTCTCCAGTTGCTGGCTCCTCACCAGAACCCCACTGCTGCTAGGGCAGAGCACACAGCACCTCTTACCTGGATTCCTCCTCGACCTGCTGAACAATCTTGAGATTCCCCCACTCCAGCCTCCTGCACTCACTCAGTCTACAGAAATGTGCCTTCAACTTTAAAGCCGCACAGATCACCCAGAACCTGGTTAAAATGCAGAACCTGATTCCATGGATTGCAGTGGGGCCTGAGTTTCTGGATTTCCAATAAGTTCCCAATGCAGCTGGTCCATGGGCCACGTCTGAATAGCCAGATGTTGTTTCTAAACTTTTGATCCAGGCTGGTGGTGTAGCTCAGTGGTAGAGCTCTTTCCTAGTATGCTTGAGGCCCTAGGTCAAACCCAGAACCCAAAAACTAATTAATTAAATTTGATTAGATTTAAATCTGTGTGTGCCATTCCCTTCCTCTCCACTCTTCAGTGGCTCCCTATTGCCCACGAGGCCCGACATCAACAGTTCCTGTCTAATCTGTTTTCCTGCATTTCCCCCTCTGTCCCTGAAGCCCCTGCAGCTCCTCCGATCATTGCCCTCTCTCACATGCCTGTGCCTCTTCCTCTGCCTGGAGCGTGTCCTGCCTCTCAGCTCCGATCCGTTAGCTCATTCCTACTGGACTAGTAGGCTTCTCCCAGCCCTGTGAACTGCCCCTAGGAAATCATCCAACCCCGACTCACTCGCCCCCACTCCCAGAGGAGCTTAAAAGAAAGCAGGGGAGGACTCACGGATCTGTCCCTCCCATGCACCGGCCATGTGTCTGTCATCTCCTCACTCGGACCTAGGATGACAGAGCTTGGGAAGAAACCAGAGGGACCAGTCTACCCTCCCTGGGCAGCTCCTCCAGGCCTCTGCCAAATGACAAATGCTTCTTCTAGTGGTTTCTATGGGACACTGTTTAAGAGGGTCATTTCTACTCACTTCCTGCTTCCAGTTCCTGCATCCACCCAGTTTATATTTCTTTGAATTGTTTTTTCAGAGCTGAAGATCAAACCCAGTGCCTCACACATGCTAGGCAAGTGCTCTACCAAAGAGCTATATCCTCAGCCCCATTTCTTTGATCTTGAGATTAACACTCCTCTGATTTTGTCTTTGGCAGAATCCCTGAGGACTGCTGAATCTGTAGCTTTTTTAATGCCCTTGGGTTCCTGGCCCCCTCAGTACCATCCATTAGACGGAAACTCTTGAGTGTGTGCCTAGCAGCATCTCCTAAAATCAGCATTTTGTTCTCTCCCCTTGCATTAGTCAGCTTTCTGTTACTATAACAAAATACCTGAGATAATCAACTTTAAAATAGGAAAGGTTTGTTTTGGCTCACGGTTTTGGAGGTGTCCAGGATCAGTTGACCCTCTTGCTTTTGGGCCTGTGGTGAGGCAGTAGGACATGATGACAGGAGAATGTGACAGAGAAAGTGCTCACTTCATGGAGACCAAAAGGCAAAGAGAGAGAGCAAGAGGATAGGGTCCCAGTTTCCCCTTCAAGGACTCACCCCTGGTGACCTAAATTCCTCCCACTAAGCCCACCTTTTAAAGCTTCCCCCAGCTCCCAACAGAGGTCAGGCTAACAAACCAGCCTTTAATACATGGGCCCTTGGGGAATGTTTATCCAAACCATAGCACCACTCTTCCTGGAGTCTTCCCAGGGACCCATGCTGAGAATGCCCAGAGCTGAGGATGGGTATATGAAGGACAGAGCTTCTCCCCCTGTCCTGGGCCCAAGTCTTCTGAGAACAGAGGCTTTCTTGGGACCCAGAATTTCCCAGAATGATTGAAGTCACAGAGGCCAAGCTAATCCTGGGTGTTGGTCTGCTCTCTTGGCACCAAAAATGTTCTGCAGATCTAGGGGACATTGTAAAGTCCCTTGTACTGTCCATCTCTCCACCACCACCCCAAATCATAGTGCCATCCTAAAGCATGCAAGACTCATGCAGTGCTGCAGCCATTATCAGCTGACCCTAAGGTCACATGGAACCAGGCCTTTATTAAAAAGAATGAATCCCAGAGGCAGACAATGTGGCTTCTGGTTCCGGACCTTCCATTTGCTACTTGCCTGACCACATGCAATCACTTCTCTGTTTCCTCATCTGTACAGTGGGGGCGCGCACCTTCCTTCAGCCCACAGAGCCCTCTTCCTCCCAGAGCACCCTGTGGGGTCCACTGTGACTCCACCATCAGAGGAGGACAGTGCTTTTGAAGAGTGTTCTTGAGCCTCAGACCAATGTCAAAGGCTCTTTCTCATGCGGACAGAGAATAGGCAGTTAAGAAGTTTGGTGGGAACTCAGAACTGCCAGCCAGGTTTTAAGAGATTCTGCCTGCATGTTAAAAATACCCTGCCTGGTGAGAAAGAGGCACAAATGAATCACTAATAGCACTACGGCCTTTTCTAGAAAGTGGTCACCCACACCAGCCCTCCAAGCCTGACCAGAGCAAAGAAGAAGTGATTGCCTCTCAATGTGACAGTGCGGGATATCTCAGTCCCTCTCTGTTCCTAGTGTCGCTAGCTGGCATTGCCTGAGCCTCTCCATCTGTGTTCCTACTCTTGAAGAGAGGGATAGCAGCTGTATGCAGAAACCCAGGCTGGGGACATTGTGAACTGCCTGGAACCAAGCCCTGTGGCCAGCAATACAGACTGTAGACTGGGACTGTGACCTTGGAAAAATCACAGAATATGGAAAAAGGGCAGCCGGCCTTCCTCAAAGACCTGGTTTTTCAAACCTCTCCTCAGGATTTTATTAGATCTTTCAAAGCAAGGAGACAAATAAGCACTTATTTTCTCTAGCACATGGGATGACCCTGGACTTGAATCCCAGTCCAGGGGAGTCTGGATCCCGTGGCCCTGCATTTCCTGGGCTCACTAGGCGCGGCCTCTGGGGAAGGCTGGGGATTGCGGCCCTCCATTGGCGTTGTAGGGCCCGTCCGCAGGCACCAGCTCCCTGGGAATGTGGCCGCCGCCTTCCACCCAGAAAGCTTTCTCTTCCTCCCAGAGAGCATTCTCTTCCTCCCAAAGGGACTTCTTATCTTCCCACAGGGCCTTCTCCTCCTCTAGGAGGGCTCTTTCCTCCACCCACAGGGCCTTTTCTTCCTCCCACAGGGCTTTGTCCTCCTGAAGAAGGTTCCGGTCTCTTTCCCATAAGGCGTTGTCCTCTTTCCAGAAGGCCTTATCTTCCTTCCAGAAGGTACGGTATTTCTTCCAAAAGGTTTTCTCTTCTTCCCGGAAAAATTTCTCCATTTCCCAGAAGGTTTTTTCCTCTTTCCAGAAAGTTTTCTCCTCTTCCCAGAAAGGTCTCTCCTCTTCCCCAAAACCTAAGATCTGGCCCCGGAAAGCACGGATCTTGCCCCGGAAATTCCACATCTCTTCCCTGAAGTCCTCTATTTTCTCACGGAAAATTCTCATCTCTTCCCGAAACGCCTTTTCCTCTTGGAGCTTGTGGATTAGCTTCTTTTGGCGGATGTTGGGTGAGGAGACTACCAGCGACCGGAGGCAGGCCAGTCCCATCCACTTGCTCACCTTGAAAGGAAACATCTTCCTAGGCAGCCAGAATGGTGGGTGGCTGGGATGGAGAACAGGGCTGTCGGCCAAGTCCAGGGCAGCTGGTCAAACCCTGTGGGGGCACCAGAGAGAACACTGTCCATGACTGTCACATGCTGGGGGTAGGACATATGTCCATACTTTTGCCCTCTGTTCCTTGGGTAAGTGTTATTGGTAGAGAACATGCTGGGTGGGACATAGCTTGGGCTGATAAATACATTCAAGCTCAAGGCTGCTAAAAACAGAATCTCAGCCAACAAGGAGAGTGATTCTAAACCAGGAAATCAGAGCACAAAAGGGTGGCATGATAAGAGGTAGGACACAAATAGATTTTTCTTTCAAGCAATAAAGCACCACAGTCCCCTAGGAGGGCTAGAAAGGGCTTCTTTCTGGAAGAAGCCATTAGAATCTGGCTTCACTTCTGTACCTCACTTGTGTACCCTAGAGGGTTTCCTTCTGTTAGATTACACAGGATTCATTCAAGGTTTTGGGGTTCTCATGAGAATTGTGCCTGTCTTCTCATGAGCAGCAGGAGCCTCAAAGGTGAATGTCCTCCTTACAAGCCATCTGGGAATTGGAGGGTGACATCCACTGACCTGTGTGTGGGGGGAGGTGTGGGGGGTGTGTGGGGAGATTTGTTTTGGTAGAAGAGTGCATTTTGGGAACAGAGGATTAAAGCAAAAAGGTGAACAATGCCAAATATTATTGCGAATGTGGAACAAGAGGAACGTTCACACAATATCAAATACTATGGGGTGATGGTGAAGACACTGCATGACCCAGAGCTCCACTCCCACTCCCAGAGGAAGTGGAACCCTGAGGAGACTCGTGAACTGTGGCCAGGATGCACAACAGCCTATCCAAAGACTTCACGTTCGTAAATGCTACCCTGGAAGCAATCCAAGGATCATCGTAGTAGAAGGAATAGAAAATGGTGGCATAGCCATGCGTTGGGCCACATGCAAAAAAAATGGATGAACCTCAGTGCTAACAGACAAAAGCAGGATCAAGGGGCTTCAAAGAATCAAGTTTCAAAACAAACAAAACTAAACTCTGTTGTTTAGGGGAACATACTGGGTGATAACAAAAGAGAAATGCAAGGAAGTCAGTCCCAGGGTCAAGGTTGCAGTTAGTCATGTGATGAGGGGTGGAGGGTGATGTGGGGGTTTCCCATGGGCTTTGAGCAGCACTTGAGAGGGACTCCTCAGAGGCTGGCCGTGTTCTGTTTCTTTGCTTGGGTGGTGGTTGGATGTGGATTGTTATAAAAATGTGTTCACAATGAACTAAATGATAATGGAAGGAAAGAAGGAGGGAGGGAAGAAGAAAGGAGAAATAGACCTCCAAACATTGCCAATAGCTAAGGTATCCAATACCAGAACTAGCCAGGAAAACTGTTTTCCATTTTACGCTTTCTGGAAGAAGCCGTTAGGATCTGGCTTCACTTGTGTACCTCATCAAGCACCACAGAGGAGCAACATGAGAACTTTGGGGGAGACTTTCCAGGTTTTCCCTGTCATCTTCCTTTCTGAAGTAGGGTGAGGGGGAGAAACGTGTGTGTGTGTGTGTGTGTGTGTGTGTGTGTGTGTGAAGAGATGGTGGGTTTGCTATGGCAGCTGGTGGCATCCCCATTCCCCAGACACACAAACCAGAAACCCAGGGTTCATTCTTGAGCTCTTCCTCTCCCTCATCACACGTTCCATAAACCATCAAGCCCTATCCATTAAGATGCTCACCATCAAATAGGCAGATGTATTTAGATGTAAAACACAATATGAAACTGAAGATGTACATCTCTGAAGACATGAAAAACAAGAATTAAACATGCCTGGTCTTCACAATCATACTTCAAGATGATTCAAGGTCTTATTTTTAAGGGAACTGTTACACATCACCTTATGCTTAGAACAAATGATAAGCAATCAAAAGCCATGGTGACTCACCTCTGTGCTGTTTCCCAACTGGGCAAATCCTGTAGCCCTCCGAGGGCAGGCAGTCATTGTGGGGTCAGAGCCTGGTGATGCACACCCACAGGCTCTCCAAACACTGCTTGACCCCTTTGTACCTTGTCAGGTTTGGCTCAAAGGATAGAGAGGGCCCCAGTAAGGGACTTTATGGAAAAGAGAGAGTATTTGAAGGTTTGAAAGACCTTGATGTCTTCCATCTTGGACTCCACCCATAGGTGGCTCTGTTGGTGATTCACCAATGATTGTTACCTCAGATTCTATCTGGATTGTTTCTAGGAGTGGGCTTCTGGGGAATCACGTATCAGGACATGGTTTGTATGCGACTAGTTACTTTTCTTGCTGCTTTCAAGTATCTCTCTTTGTCTTTTGATGGTTTGCCTTTGATGTGTCTTGGTGTGAATCTCTTTGAGTTTATCCTACTCAGAGTTCATTGAGATTCTTGGATGTGCAGATTTTATGTGTTTTTTTCATCAAATTTGAAAAAAAATTAGCCTTTATTTCCTCAAGTATTCTGTCTTCCCCTTTCTCTCTTCTTCCTCTAGGATTTATATGATGTATGTGTTTGTAATCGAATGGAGTTCCACAGCTATCTGAGACTCTATTCATTTTTCTTTCTGTTGCTTAGATAGTTTGAACTGACTTCATTTGTAAGTTAATGGATTCTTTCTTCTGTCACTTTCAATCTGCTGCTGAGCCTCTGTACTTAGCTTTTCATTTTCAACTGAGGCTTTTTTTTACACAGTGAAATTTTTACTATAGTTCAGCAAATTTACATATCCATTGTCTCACAGTTGCCTTTTTTGTGTGCATATGTCGAGAGAACCCTAAACTTGCTCCTCCCAAAAACCCTGAAGGCAATATAATTACATCTCTAGAATTGTTCATCCTACAAGTCTGCAGCTTTGTGTCCTTTGGTCTCCTCTTCCCATTTCCTTCCTGTCCTATCTTCACCCCTGGCAACCACTCACTGTTTTATTCTGTTTCTATGAATTTCACTTTTTAGATTTTACAAATAAGTGAGGCCATACAGGATTTTTCTCTGTGTGTCTGATGTAAAATGCTGAGCATAATGTCCTTCAGATTCAACCATGTTAGTGCAAATGGCAAGATCTCCTGCTCTAGTCAGGGTTTTCACTGCTGTGACTAAAGGGTCTGACCAGAACAACTGCAGAGGAGGAACAGTTTATTTGAGGGCTCACATTTCCAGAGGTCTTAGTCCATAGAAGGCCAGCTCCATTTCTCAGAGCTTGAGATGAGGCTGCACATCATGGAAGGAGAGTGTGGCGGAGGGAAGCAGCTCACAGCATGGTGATCAAGAATCAGAGAGAGGTCTCCACTTGCCAGATAAAATAAATATATCCCAAAGCCACATCCTAATTCCCACTCCTCCACGCACACCCTACCATTTCAGTTACCACTCAGTTAATCTCTATCAGAGGATTAATTCACAGATTGGATTAAGGCTTTCACAATCCAATCATTTCTCCTCTGAACCTTCTTGCATTGTCTCACATGCATGCCTTTGGGGGACACTTCACATCCAAACCGTAACACCTTCTTTCGGCTGAATACCATTTCTTTGGATACTAACATGTACCACAGTTTCTTCATCTAGTCATTCATCGATAGACTCTAGTCTATCCAGTATTTCTCCAAATATTTTCATTTTACTTCCAGAATTTCTATTTGGTTCTTTATATATAATTTCCATCTCTTTATTGATAGTCTCTATCAAGTGATACATAGTTCTTATGTTTCCCATTCATCCTCCCCCTCATAGCTTTATTGAAGTAAAACTGAAGTATAATAAAATGCACATATTTGAAGTATGCAATTTGATCAATTTTGACATGTATGTAACCAATATGATCAATATAAGAAGCATTTACATTACTTTTTTTAAAATGTGAAATCATACAGACTAGGTTTCCTGCATGATTTATTACCTTAGAAATCAATCACCTTAAGATATATAGAACCCCCACCCCCACATGTCAATCATTTCAAAATTAAATGGCACACACTTATAAATATCTCAGAGGTCAAGGAAGAAAGCACAAGAAAAGTAAATAAAAAGTGCTTCAATCTAAGTGATAATAAAAGCTTAAAATATCAGGATCTCTGGAATGAAGCAGTACTCAGATGAACATTTATATCTTAAAGTACTTGTATCAGAAAGAAGCCAGAATAAGAATCAAATTATTTTCAAATCATGTAGTAGGCTGTTCATTCTTTATGCATGGTTTCTTTGACCATAGTTATAACAGCTGATTTAAAACCTTGGTTTAGTAAGTCCAATGTCTGTACTTCCTTAGGGATGGTTTCTAACCAAAAGGAGAAAAACTCAGAGAATAATCATTTCCATTGACTATTTTCCCATGTATGATCCATTCTTTCTTGTTTCTTTGCATGTCTCGAAAGTTTTCGTTGAAGTCGAACATTTAGAATTATGCAATTTTAAATAATATAATATGGTAACTCTGAAAATGAGATTCTCCCTCCCCAAAAAGGTCTTTATTGGTTGATGTTTTTTTTATTTTTGCTTGTTTAGTGATTTTCCTTGACTAATTCTATAAAGTCTTTTTTATCCCGTGTGGCTACTGAAGTCTGTTTTGTTGACTTAGTTGATTTAGTCAGGTTTTTGCTGCTGTGACTAAAAGACAGGACAAGAACAATTTTAGAAAAGGCTTATTCAGGGGCTCACAGTTTCAGAGATCTCAAGTCTATAGACAGCTGGCTTCATTCCTCAGGGCTGCAGGTAAGGCTGAACTTCGTGGCAGAAGAGAAGTAGCTCACAAAATGATCAAAAAGCAGAAAGAGACTCTATTTACCAGATACAAACATACCCAAAAGGCAAGACCCCAATGCCCCACCTCCTCCAGCCACACTGTACTCACCTTCAGTTTTCACTCAATTAATCCAACCAGGGGATTAATTCACTGATAGCATTTAGGCTCTCATAACCCAATCATTTTACCTCTGAATGTTCTTGCATTGTCACACATGAGCTTTTGGAGGAAACATCACATACAAACCATAAAATTCCACCTCTGCCCTGCAAAATCTAATGACCATCTCACAATTAAAAATATATCTAGTTCATTTCCAAGAGTCCCTATGGTCTCAACAGTTCCAAGATTGCCCAAAAGTATAAGTTCAATGTCTCCTCTGAGACTCAGGATAAGGTTTCATCATGAGCTCCCATAAAAATCAAAACCAATTTACAAGTATCCAATATATAGACATATTCATTCACAAAAATAGGGGCTTAGAAAGAAGAGTTGGAACCAAAGCAAGATTGAAATCCAACTGGGCAAAAAAAAGTCCTGTAGCTCCACATTCAGCATCTGGAGCACAGGGCATGGTGATGTTTTGTCCAGAGGTCTAACCCTGTGGCCTTGTTGGTTGCAGACTAAGTGGCATTTCTGTTGACTTGTCTCAGCTCGATTTCTGCAGCCTTCCTCAGCAGATGTTACAGGGTAATCTCCACTGCAGCTTCGGCTTTCTCTTAACATCTCCATGCATCATGGAGTTACCTGCAAGGACTCCAACCTGCTGTACTTTGCCTGTCCTTGTTTTAAAATCTTGGTGTAAGCCTCCATGAACCCCTAACTCCAGCATCTTACATTCCTGCAGAACCAACACCATGTGGTTGACAGCAAAGTCTGCTGCCATCTCAAGCAATAGCCAAGCCTCTAGGGAATCTTGCTGCAGCAGCCTCTGAGTGCCTGGGTGGCTGAACATGTTGAAAAAACTTCCTAGGCTGCCCTATGCAAGCAGGGTGCCCCACTGGTGTAGAGAATCAGATGTGACAGTGTTACTATTACTGTCCTTGATGGAGTCTGCCTGCAAACGGGATATTCTGTCAAGGTATAGATAGGTAACAGCGGACATGCTTGAAAACGAGGTGTCTGCTGTCCTTGGGAGGACTTGCCTGCAAACGGGATGTTCTGCCAAGTGGGCTAAGAGGGCGCTGAGAAAAATTTTATTATCTGTTCTTAACAAGAGCAGAGCTCGGCATGCTCCAGGCCAAGAGTAGATTAGCCATGAGAAGTGGGTCACTTCTGATTAGAAAGTAAAACTTCTGTATGCTATGTTTAATTAGCTGAAAGACCTGATTTATTGATGTTGGAAGGCTGCCTTCTTTGTTCACAATACTATAAAAAGATTGCTTGTACACAATAAAGGACTTTTTTTCTGCTGCTGCTTTGCTTGCTCTGCTTCTTCTTTCTTTTCTCATGCTGACCTGCAAGTGAATTACTGCAACACACTGGTCTCTTCTCAATGGAACTTTTACTCCCTTGAGCCTGAGATGGGTGTGGTCTTGAAAATTCCTAAGATGCCCTCAAGCCATCTCTCTTACTATCTTTGGGCAAAATCTTTAGCATTTTTTTTCATGGCAGTCATTGTAACAACTGCAACTTCCTCAGCCCCAGTTTTAATCCCATCTTTCAAGTCCAAGTTTTTCAAATCTTTCTGTTCTGCTTTCTTCTCCTGATTATCACAAAAATTTGGCTAAAAGCTTCCAGCAATATCCATGCCACCACTTGAATGCTATGCTGTCTAGAATTTTCTTGCACTTGATTAAGAAGTCCATGGCTCTTAAAAATCAGTTTCGCAGAAAGTCTCAGGACAAATGCAGACAACTTCTCAGCCAGAACATAACATGAATGGCCTCTTCTCCAAATTCCTATAGAGTCTTCCTTTTCCTCTAAACCCTCATGAGCCCTGTCTTCACTGTCTGCAGTCTTATTGGCATTCTGGTCTTCTGACTCCCATCAGAATCACCCATTAATCTCCACTCAAAACAATCTAATGCATTTCTAGCTTGCACTGTTAAACATCTTAAAATTTCTCCCACTGATTCCAAAAAGCTCCAAAAGCTTATGAACCACATGGTCAGGTTAGTCACAGAAATGGCCCCACTCCTGGTAGCAATTTTTAGTCAGCTTTTTCACTGCCCTGACTAAAAGACCTGATAAAAACAAGTTTAGAGGAGGAAAGTTTATTCAGGGGCTCACAGTTTCAGAGATTTCAGTCAATAGACAGCCAGATCATGAGCTAAGAGTTTCACAGAGATTTCTCTAAACTAGTAAGTTTCCCTTTCCTTGATGAGGGACTGTGTGTCTGTGTGTGTGTGTGTGTGTGTGCACGCACATTGCCTTTAATGCTCACAGTTCACAATTCTGCCTTAGGCTTCACTTTTGCTTGTTCAAATCCTCAAAGTCAGCCCAAGGTGAGAGATTATGGCCTTCTCAGGTCTTTCTTGGCTATGTCCAAGTTATATACACGTGACCTTCTAAATTCACAGGTATATGTCAAATTTTTCAAAGTCTTCATTTCATTCTCCAGCCTTTCCTTTTAGGTTATGGGTCAGTCAGACTCTGGTTAGCCCCAGTTGGTAACACTCCCTTCAATAGCTATATTAATTACTGATTATTTTCCCTCAAGTGTCCTGAGGAATAGGGCTATTTGTACAGAGAAAACTTTGAGTCTGTTCAAGTAAGAATAAGTCCAGTGAGGGAAGCTTTTATGTAAACTGCCAAATAGGCCAAAAAGTAACAGTTCCTTGGAGATAGGGATTTGGGGGATTCCAAGTCACGCTGTTCCCTTACTTTTATGAAAAGTCCCAGTCATTTCTTTTAACCAGTCTTTTTTTCTAACATACAGTAATTCCCCTGTATCTGTGGGTAATTTCCAAGATTCATAGTGGAGCCTGAAAGCATGGATAGTACTAAAATTGTCTCTATATTAGGTACTGTTTTTTCCCAATATGTACATACCTATTATAAATTAGGCACAGTAAAAGATTAATAAGAATATTAATAAAACTATTACAGCAATATACTGTATTAAAAAGTATGTGAATGTGTGTTAAGGTCTGTAAACAAGTCAAGATGGCGCCTGGTATTTTGCCAGAGGGAGTGGTTTGTGAAGTAACACCAGCGAGCCATTAAGTGTGGAGATTCCTTTTTTTTTTTTTTATTGGTTGTTCAAAACATTTCAAAGCTCTTGACATATCATATTTCATACATTAGATTCAAGTGGGTTATGAACTCCCATTTTTACCCCAAATACAGATTGCAGAATCACATCGGTTATACATCCACATTTTTACATAATGCCATACTAGTAACTGTTGTATTCTGCTACCTTTCCTATCCTCTATTATCCCCCCTCCCCTCCCCTCCCCTCTTCTCTCTCTACCCCATCTACTGTAATTCATTTCTCTCCTTGTTTTTTTCCCATTCCCCTCACAACCTCTTATATGTAATTTTGTATAACCATGAGGGTCTCCTTCCATTTCCACGCAATTTCCCTTTTCTCTCCCTTTCCCTCCCACCTCATGTCTCTGTTTAATGTTAATCTTTTCCTCCTGCTCTTCCTCCCTGCTCTGTTCTTAGTTGCTCTCATTATATCAAAGAACACATTTGACATTTGTTCTTTAGGGATTGGCTAGCTTCACTTAGCATAATCTGCTCTAGCGCCATCCATTTCCAGGCAAATTCCATGATTTTGTCATTTTTTTAGTGCTGCGTAATACTCCATGGTGTATAAATGCCACATTTTTTTTATCCATTCATCTATTGAAGGGCATCTGGGTTGGTTCCACAGTCTTGCTATTGTGAATTGTGCTGCTATGAACATGGATGTGGCAGTATCCCTGTAGTACGCTCTTTTAAGGTCCGAGAAGGGCAATAGCTGGGTCAAATGGTGGTTCCATTCCCAGCTTTCCCAGGAATCTCCATACTGCTTTCCAAATTGGCTGCACCAATTTGCAGTCCCACCAGCAATGTACAAGTGTACCCTTTTCCCCACATCCTCGCCAGCACTTGTTGTTGTTTGACTTCATAATGGCTGCTAATCTTACTGGAGTGAGATGGTATCTTAGGGTGGTTTTGATTTGCATTTCTCTGACTGCTAGAGATGGTGAGCATTTTTTCATGTACTTGTTGATTGATTATATGTCCTCCTCTGTGAAGTGTCTGTTCAGGTCCTTGGCCCATTTGTTGATTGGGTTATTTGTTGATTGAGTTCCGTGCCGCGGGTCCCATGCCACCCCTGATTCCCTTGGTCTGGCTATCACGCTCATGGGAGAGCTGGGAGGGGCCCTTATGGGAGAGCTGGGAGGGGCCCTTAAGGTTTCCCCGTTGTGTGGAGAGGAAGGGCTAGGGGGTTACACACCTGTCGCCGCTGGTTTCAATGAAGTTATCTCCTCCTCTGCATTCTGGTGACGTCAGTTCTCTGCCATGGTGGTATCTCATGCAAATGGCGACCGTTTGTTCCCTTTGTCGGGTGACCAATGCAACGGGTGGGTCCTGAGTGTCTCTCCCAAGCCCTGTTTCAATCCTGTGGCCACTGCCTATGAAGGCTCGGTTGGCATTAACCTCCGTAGGATCAGAAGGGCCGACCAGTTGTTTCAGCGGTATCGTTTAGTGCTGAGTCACAGCAGTTTGTCTGCGAGAAGCAGGCGAACTGGAGCTTGAATTCAGCCCATCCGGGCTCAGTGTGTGTTCTGAGAGGCCCAGACTGTTCGCCCCAGATCCACGTCAGCTCAGCATTGCCTAGTGATCCTGAGCAAACAGCATTTAGACGGTTTACGACTCCCTATGCCCGCGCAGCTGAAGAGGTCAGAGACTTGATCTCTCCGCACCCGCCGCCATGTTGGATCTCCCCTTACTCGAGATTCCTTATTGGTTGACTGCTGTATCTAGTTCATGTTAATTAAGATAAGCTGTGTGGAATGTATATATACCCCTCCTGTCCTACAATAAACGGCTCCCACTCCTGCTGTATCAATGTACTCAAGTTGTTCGTCACCCCCCCTGGTTATTTTGCTGCAGCCGGACTACGGCAAATGTGCCCTCCATCTCAAAATATCTGATTGTACTTTTATCTCTTCACTTAAAGGAAGTACTTCATGGCTTCTTTTTGTCATATTTGAATTTCCAATATCATTACTCTTGCATTTTGGGGCCATTAATTAAGTAATGTAAGTGTGACTTGAACACAAGTACTGCAATACCATGACAGTTAACCTGATAACTAAGATGGCTACTAAGTGACTAATGGGTGAGTAGTGTATACAGCATGAATACACTGCACAAAGGGATAATTCATGTCCTGGGTGGAAGAGAGCAGTACGAGAAGGGTTTTTTGGTTTTGTTTTTGTAGCGCTGTGCTGTAGATTGAACCTAGGGCCTAGTACATGCTAGGTAAACACTCTACCACTGAGCCACAACCCCAGAAATTTCATCTTGCTACTCAGAATGGTACACAATTTAAACTTAGAAATTTTTTATTGATGGGATTTTCTATTTAATATATTTGGACTGGCTAACTCTGGGTAACAAACTGTAGAAAGTGAAACCATAGAAGAGGGAGAACTACTGTATATGCTCAAGATTATCAATTATCAGAATCTCACATATTTTCAACACTTATATCTCATATTTTCACATGTCACATCTAAATTACCATTCAATTAAAATATTTTCTAATATCCATGTAATATCTTTGGTGCATTTGCTATTTACATGTATATTTCTTAATTTTCAAATGTATGAGGATTTTTGTTACTGGTACCTAGCACCACTCCACTAGGTTCTGTATCTCTGCA
Organism: Marmota flaviventris; assembly: GCF_047511675.1. Lineage (NCBI taxonomy): Eukaryota > Metazoa > Chordata > Mammalia > Rodentia > Sciuridae > Marmota > Marmota flaviventris. Next base: position 131,450,065 of record NC_092501.1, on the reverse strand, counting down.
CAAAGAATATGGTTTGCACATTCTGATTTCAATCCTTTCAATTTGTTAGGATTTACATTTTCATAAGCATTTCACCTCCATCTGAAAATAATTTATATTTTTCAGTTGTTTTATATATATATATATATATATATATATATATATATATATATATATATATATAAAGTAAGATAATTTTTTAACTGTTGTTCAAATCTTTTCTATCTACATATATGTATTTTTTTCTGGATGCTTGCTCTATTGATGAGGATATATATATAGAGAGAGGGAGAGAGATATACTTGCATATTGCTTTTTTCTTTCAATTTGGACCGTTTTTGCTTTATGTACTTTGAGAAAATGTTATTAAGTACATGCATATTTATAATTGTTATATATTCTTGGCATGTTGACTTTTATCTTTATGAAATGCCCTTGATTTTATCTTAGTATTATTTTTTCCTTAAGTTTTACTTTGATATTAATATAGGTATGTCATCTTTCTCTAGCATTTGCCCAGTGTATCTTTTCCATCCATTCATTTTTAACTTTTCTGTGTTCTTATATTTAAAATGTTTTTTCAAGCATCATATAATTGAGTTCTTATTTTCCACTCTGATACAATTTGTCATTTAATTGGGGTGTTTTAAAATATTAACACAATACAATTACTGGTCAATATTAGATTTCAATGTATTATCTTACCATTTTTTCCTAGTACTAGCTGTTGAATGTTACTTTTATTTTTTCTTTCAGGTTAATGAAATATTTCTATTCCATTTTCTCTCTATTCCTTCATTAGCTGTATATTATTTTACAATTATCCTAGAGATTATGGTTGGCATCAAAGTTATTGAAGTCTAACATAGTTTTACTTTTACCACTTTCTTGGTAATGCTAGAAGTTTAGAAGGTTTTAACTCCATTTACACCATCAAGCTTTTTCATTTTGTTCTCATGAATTTTAATTCTACAGATATTTAAGACTCTGGGTTAATATTCACATATAATTACCCACATTTTTACTTTGTGGGTGTTCATTTCTTTCTGTTTCATTTCTATACTTTTGTTTGGGATCATTTTCTTTCTATCCAAAAAATCATGTTCTTTAGGTGGTTCTTTAGTACAGGTCTTATGATGAATTATGTCAGTGTATGTTGAAAATACTTTAATTTTGCCTTCATTTAAAAAATATCAGCTATCATTAAATTTTATTAGTAAACCAGTTTGCTTACTATGTTTCCACTATTGTGTAAACAGATGCCTCTTCTCCTTATATACTTCTCTATTCTTTGCATTACTGAGAATTTTATGGAAATAATATTTTAAAACATGAATAAAAAATGAATTTTAATCTCTGTAAACATACAATACCAAAATTATTTCTGATGGATTCATATTATCATATTGGCTCTAAATTTTTAATAGAAAAGAAGAAAACATAATTTGGGGTCATACAATACTGAAATTCAAACAGCAGTATCTTTTTCGTACCACGTTCTTTTTAATAACCCCATTTGCCTTCATTTTCGAAGCATATTTCTACTGGTTAGAGAATTCTAGCTTGGTTGTAGTTATCTTTCAGTTCTCTTGGGTTCCATTGTTTCTTTGAGAAATGAGCCTCATCCAATTGTTGCTTTTTTTTAAAAATTTTTTATTGTTGGTTGTTCAAAACATTACATATTTCTTGATATATCATATTTCACACTTTGATTCAAGTGGGTTATGAACTCCCATTTTCACCCCATATACAGATTGCAGAATCACATCAGTTACACATCCATTGATTTACATATTGCCATACTAGTGTCTGTTGTGTTCTGCTGCCTTTCCTATCCTCTACTATCCCCCCTCCCCTCCCCTCCGCTCTTCTCTCTCTACCCCCTCTACTGTCATTCATTTCCCCCCCCCCTTGTATTATTTTTCCCTTTCCCCTCACTTCCTCTTGTATGTACTTTTGTATAACCTTGAGGGTCTCCTTCCATTTCCATGCAATTTCCCTTCTCTCTCCCTTTCCCTCCCACCTCTCATCCCTGTTTAATGTTAATCTTCTTCTCATGCTCTTTGTCCCTACTCTGTTCTTAGTTACTCTCCTTATATCAAAGAAGACATTTGGCATTTATTTTTTAGGGATTGGTTAGCTTCACTTAGCATAATCTGCTCTAATGCCATCCATTTCCCTGCAAATTCTATGATTTTGTCATTTTTTAATGCAGAGTAATACTCCATTGTGTATAAATGCCACATTTTTTTTAATCCATTCGTCTATTGAAGGGCATCTAGGTTGGTTCCACAGTCTTGCTATTGTGAATTGTGCTGCTATGAACATCGATGTAGCAGTGTCCCTGTAGCATGCTCTTTTTAGGTCTTTAGGGAATAGACCGAGAAGGGGAATAGCTGGGTCAAATGGTGGCTCCATTCCCAGCTTTCCAAGAAATCTCCATACTGCTTTCCAAATTGGCTGCACCAATTTGCAGTCCCACCAGCAATGTACAAGTGTACCCTTTTCCCCACATCCTCGCCAGCACTTGTTGTTGTTTGACTTCATAATGGCTGCCAATCTTACTGGAGTGAGATGGTATCTTAGGGTGGTTTTGATTTGCATTTCTCTGACTGCTAGAGATGGTGAGCATTTTTTCATGTAATTTTTGATTGACTGTATGTCCTCCTCTGAGAAGTGTCTGTTCAGGTCCTTGGCCCATTTGTTGATTGGGTTGTTTGTTCTCTTATTGTCTAATTTTTTGAGCTCTTTGTATACTCTGGATATTAGGGCTCTATCTGAAGTGTGAGGAGTAAAGATTCGTTCCCAGGATGTAGGCTCCCTATTTACCTCTCTTATTGTTTCTTTTGCTGAGAAAAAACTTTTTAGTTTGAGTAAGTCCCATTTGTTGATTCTAGTTATTAACTTTTGTGCTATGGGTGTCCTATTGAGGAATTTGGAGCCCGACCCCACCATATGTAGATCGTAGCCAACTTTTTCTTCTATCAGACGGCATGTCTCTGATTTGATATCAAGCTCCTTGATCCATTTTGAATTAACTTTTGTGCATGGCGAGAGAAAGGGATTCAGTTTCATTTTGTTGCATATGGATTTCCAGTTTTCCCAGCACCATTTGTTGAAGATGCTATCCTTCCTCCATTGCATGCTTTTAGCCCCTTTATCAAATATAAGATAGTTGTAGTTTTGTGGATTGGTTTCTGTGTCCTCTATTCTGTACCATTGGTCCACTCGCCTGTTTTGGTACCAGTACCATGCTGTTTTTGTTACTATTGCTCTGTAGTATAGTTTGAAGTCTGGTATCGCTATACCGCCTGATTCACACTTCCTGCTTAGCATTGTTTTTGCTATTCTGGGTCTTTTATTTTTCCATATGAATTTCATGATTGCTTTCTCTATTTCTACAAGAAATGCCGATGGGATTTTGATTGGCATTGCATTAAACCTATAGAGAACTTTTGGTAATATCGCCATTTTGATGATGTTAGTTCTGCCTATCCATGAACAGGGTATATTTTTCCATCTTCTAAGATCTTCTTCTATTTCTCTCTTTAGGGTTCTGTAGTTTTCATTGTATAAGTCTTTCACCTCTTTTGTTAGGTTGATTCCCAAGTATTTTATTTTTTTTGAAGATATTGTGAATGGAGTGGTTGTCCTCATTTCCATTTCAGAGGATTTGTCGCTGATATACAGGAATGCCTTTGATTTATGCGTGTTGATTTTATATCCTGCCACTTTGCTGAATTCATTTATTAGCTCTAATAGTTTCTTTGTAGACCCTTTTGGGTCTGCTAGGTATAGAATCATGTCATCTGCAAATAGTGATAATTTAAGTTCTTCTTTTCCTATTTTGATGCCTTTAATTTCTTTCGTCTGTCTAATTGTTCTGGCCAGTGTTTCGAGAACTATGTTGAACAGAAGTGGAGAAAGAGGGCATCCCTGTCTTGTTCCAGATTTTAGAGGGAATGCCTTAAATTTTTCTCCATTCAGAATGATGCTAGCCTGAGGCTTAGCATAGATTGCTTTTACAATATTGAGGTATGTTCCTGTTATCCCTAGTTTTTCTAGAGTTTTGAACATAAAGGGATGCTGTACTTTGTCAAATGCTTTTTTCGCATCTATCGAGATGATCATATGGTTCTTATTTTTAAGTCTATTGATGTGGTGAATAACATTTATTGATTTCCATATATTGAACCAGCCTTGCATCCCAGGGATGAATCCTACTTGATCATGGTGCACAATTTTTTTGATATGTTTTTGTATCCGATTGGCCAGAATTTTATTGAGGATTTTTGCATCTGGGTTCATTAGAGATATTGGTCTGTAGTTTTCTTTCTTTGAAGTGTCTTTGTCTGGTTTAGGTATCAGGGTGATGTTGACCTCGTAGAATGAATTTGGAAGTTCTCCCTCTTTTTCTATTTCCTGAAGTAGCTTGAAAAGTATTGGTACTAGTTCCTCTTTAAAGATTTTGTAAAACTCTGCTGTATACCCATCCAGTCCTGGGCTTTTCTTAGTTGGTAGTCTTTTGATGGTTTCTTCTAGTTCCTCAATTGATATTGGTCTGTTTAGGTTGTCTATATCCTCCTGACTCAATCTGGGCAGATCATATGACTTAAGAAATTTATCTATGCCTTCACTATCTTCTAATTTATTGGAGTATAAGGATTCAAAATAATTTTTAATTATCTTCTGCATTTCTGAAGTGTCTGTTGTGATATTGCCTTTTTCATCCCGTACGTTAGTAATTTGAGTTCTCTCTCTTCTTCTCTTCGCTAGCATGGCTAAGGGTCTGTCAATTTTGTTTATTTTTTCAAAGAACCAACTTTTAGTTTTGTCAATTTTTTCAATTGTTTCTTTTGTTTCGATTTCATTAATTTCAGCTCTGATTTTAATTATTTCTTGCCTTCTACTTCTTTTGCTGTTGTTTTGCTCTTCTTTTTCAAGGATTTTGAGATGACGTATGAGATCATTTATTTGTTGGTTTTTCTTTTTTTAAGGAATGAACTCCAAGCAATGAATTTTCCTCTTAGAACTGCTTTCAATGTGTCCCATAGATTCCGATATGTTGTGTCTGTATTTTCATTTATCTCTAAGAATTTTTTAATTTCCTCCTTGATGTCTTCTATAACCCATTGATCATTCAGTAACCTATTGTTCATTCTCCAAGTGATGTATGCTTTTTCCTTCCTTCTTTTATTGTTGATTTTCATTTTCATTCCATTATGATCAGATAAGATGCATGGTATTATCTCTACTCCTTTATATTGTCTAAGAGTTGCCCTGTGACATAATATATGATCTATTTTTGAGAAGGATCCATGTGCTGCTGAGAAAAAAGTGTAACTGCTTGATGTTGGGTGGTATATTCTATATATGTCAATTAAGTCTAGGTTATTAATTGTGTTATTGAGTTCTATAGTTTCCTTATTCAACTTTTGTTTGGAAGATCTGTCCAGTGGCGAGAGAGGTGTGTTGAAGTCTCCCATGATTATTGTATGGGGGTCTATTAGACTCTTGAACTTGAGAAGAGTTTGTTTGATTAACATAGCTGCACCCTTGTTTGGGGCATATATATTTATGATTGTTATGTCTTGTTGGTGTATGGTTCCCTTAAGCAGTATGTAGTGTCCCTCTTTATCCCTTTTGATTAACTTTGGCTTGAAATCTATTTTATTTGATATGAGTATGGACACTCCTGCTTGTTTCCAAAGTCCATATGAGTGGTATGATTTTTCCCAACCTTTCACCTTCAGCCTATGTATGTCTTTTCCTATCAAAAGCGTCTCCTGTAGGCAGCATATTGTTGGGTCTTGTTTTGTGATCCATTCTACTAGCCTGTGTCTCTTAATTGGTGAGTTTAAGCCATTAACATTTAGGGTTATTATTGAGATATGGGTTGTTCTTCCAGCCATATTTGTTTATTTCTGTTACTAAACATGGTTTGTTTTCCTCTTTGATTATTTTCCCCCCTTTACTGTCCTACCTCCCACTGTTGGTTTTCATCGTTATTTTCCATTTCCTCTTCCTGTAATGTTTTGCCGAGGATGTTTTGAAGAGATGGTTTTCTAGCTGCAAATTCTTTTAACTTTTGTTTATAGTGGAAGGTTTTAATTTCATCTTCCATCCTGAAGCTTAATTTCGCTGGATACACAATTCTTGGTTGGAACCCATTTTCTTTCAGTGTTTGAAATATGTTATTCCAGGATCTTCTAGCTTTCAGAGTCTGTGTTGAAAGATCAGCTGTTATCCTGATTGGCTTACCCCTAAATGTAATCTGCTTCCTTTCTCTTGTAGCTTTTAAAATTCTCTCCTTATTCTGTATGTTGGGCATCTTCATTATAATGTGTCTAGGTGTGGATCTCTTATGATTTTGCACATTCGGCGTCCTGTAGGCTTCTAGGATTTGGGATTCTGTCTCATTCTTCAAGTCTGGGAAGTTTTCTCGTATTATTTCATTGAATAGATTGCTCATTCCTTTGGTTTGGAGTTCTATACCTTCCTGTATCCCAATGACTCTTAAGTTTGGTCTCTTAATGTTATCCCATATTTCTTGGATGTTCTGCTCATGGTTTCTTAACAGTCTTGCTGAGTTGTCTATGTTCTTTTCAAGTTGAAATACTTTGTCTTCATTGTCTGATGTTCTATCTTCTAAGTGTTCTACTCTGCTGGTAGTATTCTCAATTGAGTTTTTAAGTTGGTTTATTGCTTCCTGCATTTCTAGGATTTCTGTTTGTTTGTTTTTTATAACCTCTATCTCCCTGTATAGTTGATCCTTTGCTTCCTGGATTTGTTTGTGTAATTCATTGTCGAAGTGATCTTTCATTGTCTGATTTTGCTGTCTAATGTCTTCCTTGATACTCCAGATCATCTGAAGTATGTATATCCTGAATTCTTTATCTGACATTCCATCTGCTGCAGCTGTTACCTCTTCTAAAGTTGAGTTGACCTGCATTGTTTGTGGTCCTTTCTTTCCTTGTCTTTTCATACTGCTTGTGTTTCTTTCTGCTTGGTGAAATTGTTGTGTTTCTGAAATGTTTTTTTCCCCCTATATATTTATATTGCTCTTGTATAGTTGAAAAGTCTCCCTTGCAGGGTCGGGCGGCAGTCTGCCTACCTTGCAGGCACGGGCGGCGGCTCTGCTCTGCCCCTCCTCCAATTGATGTGAGGTGTCTACCACGCCCGCGGACCCCTGGGCCTGTTTTGCCGGTCGGCCGCAGGTCTGCCTACCTTGCAGGCGTGGGCGACGGCTCTGCTCTGCCCTTACTCCAATTGGGGTGACGTGTCTACCACGCCGGTGGTTCGCTGGGCTTATTCCGGGCGCGGGAGGCGGCTCTGCTCTGCCCTTACTCCAATTGGGGTGTCATGACTACCACACCGGCAGGTCACTGGGCCTGTTCCAGGTGCGGGCGGCGGCTCTGCTCTGCCCCTACTCCAATTGGGGTGACGAGTGTACCACGCCGGCAGGCCACTGGGCCTGATCTGCCGGTCAGTTGCAGGTCTGTCTACCCTGCAGGCGCGGGCGGCGGCTTTGCTCTGCCCCCCCTCCAATTGGTGTGACTTGTCTACCACAACCACGGACCGCTGGGCCTGTTCCGGGCGCGGGAGAAGGCTCTGCTCTTCTCCTACTCCAATTGGGGTGACATGCCTACCACCCCGGCCGGCCGCTGGGCCTGTTCCACCGGTCGGTCGCAGGTCTGCCTACCTTGCGGGCACGGGCGGCGGCTCTGCTCTGCCCCTACTCCAAATGTGGTGACGTGTCTGTCGCACCGGCAGGCCACTGGGCCTGTCCCTCTGGTCAGTCGCAGGTCTGCCCACCTTTCGGGCACGGGTGGCGGCTCTGCTCTGCCCCTACTCCAATTGGGGTGTCGTGACTACCACGCCGGCAGGTCGCTAGGCCTGTTCCTGGCGCGGGTGGTGACTCTGCTCTGCCCCTACTCCAATTGGGGTGACGTGTGTACCACGCTGGCAGGCCACTGGGCCTGATCCGCTGGTCTGTCGCAGGTCTGCCTACCTTGCAGGCGCAGGCGGCGGCTCTGCCCTGCCCCTCCTACCACACCCGTGGACCGCTGGGCCTGATCTGCAGGTTGGTCGCAGGTCTGCCCACCCTGCGGGCACGGGTGGCGGTTCCGCTCCACCCCCACTCCAATTGGGGTCACGTGACCACCACACCAGCAGGGCCTGATCCGGGCGCGGGCGAAGGCTCTGCTCTGCCCCTACTCCAGTTGGGGTGACGTGTGTACCACGCTGGCAGGCCGCTGGGCCTGACGCGCCAGTCTGTCACAGGTCTGCTTACCTTGCAGGTGCGGGCAGCGGCTCTGCCCTGCCCCTCCTTCCATGCCCGCGTACCACTGGGTCGCAGGTCTGCCCACCTTGCGGGCGCGGGTGGCGGCTCCGCTCTGCCCCCTCTCCAATTGGGGTCACGCAACCACCATGCCAGCGAGCCGCTGGGCCTGCTCCGGGCACGGGCGGCGGCCCGTCTCCTCCCCTCTGGCTTGACGACAAAGCGAGAGAGACTCGGGTGTCTGTGACTCACCCTCCCTACCAGGAGACCAACTATTTCTGTCGCTGGTATTGATGAAGTTCTCTCCTCCGCCGCTTTCTGATGATATCAGATCTCTGCCATGTTGGTATCCTATGCGAATGGCAGCATTTCATTCCCTTTGCCGGGTAACCAAAGCAACGGGTGAGTCCTGACCGGCCCTCACAGGCCCCGTCTCAGTCCTGTTGCCATTGCCCACGAAGGCTCTGTTGGTATTTACCTCCACAGTACTCAGCAGGACCCGGACCGAGAAGCAGTTTCCGCGGGCTCCTTAGCCCTGGGCCAGAGCAGTTCCGGGAGCCGGAACTCGGCCGCTCCATGCTCGGTGTATGCTCTGATAAGAGCAGGCTCCAAGAAGCAGTTTCCATGGGTTATTTAGCACTGAGCCTGAGTAATCCGTCTGCAAGCTGCAGGTGAATGGCAGCCTGAAATTACCTGTTCTATGGCTAAATGAGCTGCGGTCAGTCGAAAACAGGGATGGTGACGTCAGCTCTCCAAGATGGTGGCCGCTGGCCTCCTCTGTGGTCTGACCGGTGTGGAGAACCGAATTGGACCGCTTCCTTCCCCCGTCTCGAACCCAGAATTCAGCACTGAGTACGGTGCTTGCACGGCTGGCAGAAACTGCAGCGCTGTATCCCTGCGTCGCTATCTCCTCGTTTCCCAGCGCGCGCTGCAGACTCTAGCCGCGGGGCGATTTGCTGAATAAGCAGTGTTACCCTCCGTGCGACAAATCTCTCGCGTTTGAGTCCCCGTAGTCGATCCTCGTGCGATGGAAATCCTTCCTCCAGGTTCCGGAGCACCCCACTATTGCTGGAAATTCCTAACAAGATAGCCTTTATCCGTCCTGACTCGTCATTCTCCCACACAGTGACGCCGCACACGGGGGCAATGCACTCCCCTCGCCGCCATCTTCTTCCTCCCAATTGTTGCTTTTTGGAGTAGTGGTCTCTTTTCCTCTAGCTGCTGTTAGGACTTTTCCTTTGGTCTTTGTTTTATTTTGATGTGACTAGATGTGCTTCACTTTGCACTTGTCATTCTTGGATTTGAAGCATTTCTTCTATCTGTGTAGTTAATAATTTTCATAAATTTTAGGACATTCATGGTTATATTTTTTCTTGATTTCTCCTTTCTTTTACTTACGGAATATCAATAACACATATTTTTAAACATTTTCACTGGGTTTCTTATATTTCTTATGCTCTTTTCTATATATTCTTCATGCTTTTATCTGTGCTTTAGTCCATATATTTTCTATTGTCCTGTGTTTCAGTTAACTATTCTCTCTTCAGCTGTGTCTAATCTACTGCTTAATTTATCCAGTCTTTAAATTTATTTATTGAATTTTATTCAGGCATAGGATATTCATTCTATTGTTTTATGTAGGTCTCAAGTTTTTTCATACCAAGTTTATCCACACTGATTTTTAATTCCACAAACATACTGATTGTAGTTATTTTAAGCCTATATCTTATCTTCAATATCTATATCTTCTATTGATATTATTGTAGTCTGTTTTTTCTCTTGACTTTCTGTCAAACTTGTTTCCTTTTTCTTTCTTTGTTAAGTATACAATTATATAGGCATTTATTTTTTTATTTATGGAAACAGGGTCTGTAAGTGTGACTGTAGGTATGTGCCATTACACCTGGTTACAAAACTTGTTTTCTCATGTATCTGGTTATTTTGAAAGATTGCTAATATTTTGAGGCTCTGAATAATATTATCTTCTGCCAGAGGTATTTATTTTTGCTTCTGGCAGGTGGAGAGACTAGGAGCCAATTGCTATAATCCAGTTAGGAACTGAGATGATTCTAAACTGGGCTTCATTCCCTGCGAGAGATGCTTCTTCAGTTGGCACTTACTCCAAAGGTTTGTGATATTTCCCAGAACCTCTCAGATCTAGTAGACCCTTAGCTACAATTGTCTCCTCTACATTGCTGAAATCACTGTTTAAACTTAGGATTTCATTGACTGCTTTCACTTTTGGACTCAACAGTGACTTGAGGGAGAAGAATCTTCAAGTGCCAGACTCACCTCTACTTACTTTAATCCTTGTTCAGATCTTCTCTTGTTCCAAGGTTCTCAAAAATTCTCCCTACCTTGGTATCTCTGAGATATCTAGTTCTTCAAGTTGTTCCAGACAGGATATGTTGTCTAAATCAACCTAAACAGCTGTTGCCATGTACAGAACTCAAATGGAGATTTATTACTAAAGAGTGACACACACCAGACTTCAGAAGATTGACCTGGCCAAAGTAGAGGATAATAACCAATTATCATAATTAAAATAGCTAACATGTATATTGATCATGATCATTAGCTATGTACCCAGTCACTATCATAAGTGTTTTTATATTTACTAACTCATTTAATCTTTTTTTAAAAATATATTTAGCTGTTGATGAGCCTTTATTTAATTTATGTATTTATATGTGGTGCTGAAAATCGAACCCAGTGCTTCACATATGTCAGGCAAGTGCTCTACCACTGAGCCACAACCTCAGCCTCCAACTCATTTAATCTTGACAACAAATGAACAGCTTAGAAATTATTGCTATTTCCATTTTATACCTAAGGAAGAAAATGAAGAGAGAAGTTGAGAAACTTGCCTAAGAGCCTAAATCATGTTTACTCAGAATACAGAACCCAGGATTGAGTCCAGAAAATTTTATTTAGAGATCACACCTCTCTAAGTACAGTTTTTTTGTTTGTTTGTTTGTTTTGTTTTGGGGCTGGGGATCAAACCTAGGACCTCATGCACGCTAGACAAGCACTCTGTCACTGAGTTGCATCCCCAGACCAAGATCACACCTCTCTAGGATAGGAGGCTGCTGTAACATTGGAGGCAACAGATAGTCTGAGTCACAGCTGGAATTACAGCTGAATAGAAGAATAGATAGCTTCAAGAAATATTTTAAAGAAAGATTCAATAGATTATCAAAAAGTTGCACAGCATGAGAAGGGAGAAAGTCAAGGACCAATCTCAGATTCTTAGCCAAAACATCTGGAACGTGGGGGCTGAGAGTGCAGCTAAATGGTGAAGCAATTGCTTATAATGCACAAGCCCCTGGGCTCAATTCCTATCATGCAACAAAATAGAAAAAAATCTGGAAAGTTTATCGTGCATTGGCAGAAATTCAAAGCCAAGGTGGAGCTAAGTTACATGGGGTGCTGGAATATTCTTACATGAAACCTTGTGATCCTCAGTGATTCATGATTCATAAAATGTTTGCTCTTCTAGGTAAAACTTACAGCCTCTGGAGGAAACAGCAAATAAGATCACTGTTGCTCAATGGGAATGGAATACAGAAAGTAAATGGATTCTCAATATCAGTCAGCTCATGGAATGAAAAAGATACACACTTTACACCAAATTAATAATTAATGTTCACTCAAGATAGAAAAAATTTGCTTAAATTTTGTTCAGTACTATTAATTTTAAAAATAACATTATCATTCTTGCTGATTTTCAAAAAATATAAGCTCAATGTTAAAAAAAAAAATTAGAAAATAGAGTGAGAATAAAGAAAATAAATAACCCATAATCCCAGTACCCTGGGGTAATCACTGTAAACATTTTTGAGTATATTCTTCTAATATTTATCCTATGCTTATGGCTTGATATACCTTATACAACTGGTTTTATGCTGTGTATGCTGTTTTGTGGCTCACTCTTTCATGTGATAATGTGTCATTAACATGTCCCTATTTCTTTAAATATTTTTGAGAACATGATTCTTAATAACTGCACAAGTGCACATTTCCTTATTTGGGGGAAATTAATTTATCCTATTAGGGATGGGTTATTTTCCTGGAAGGGTAGGTCAAACAGGAAAATTGCTTCCAGATGAAGGCAGTGGCAACACAATCAATCATCACTGCCTGTGGCCTTGGCCTCTCTATTGAAAGAAGAAAATCCCTTGTGGTAGCACCAGCATAGCAAGGGACCATCCATGGGAAACAGGTCTCAAGAAAGCAGAGACTGTTTTGTTCACTGCTACATCCACAGTAAATTTCAGACCACACTTTAATTAGAGAAACACAATTGAAAATAAATTTTGCATTTCTCACCTGATTGGCAAAAATCTAAAAGTTTGACAATACATTTTGTTAGCAAATTTGTAAAGAAATAGCCTGTGGCCAGGTGTGGTGGCACATGGCTGCAATCCCAAGGACTCAGGATACTGAGGCAGGAGGATCGTAAGTTCAAAGCCAGCCTCAGCAACTTAGCTAGGTCCTAAGCAATGCAGCGAGACCTGTCTCTAAAGGGCGGGAGATGTGGCTCAGTGGTTAAGCGCCTCTGGGTTCAATCCCTGGTACAAAAAAAAAAAAAAAATAGCCTGTGTTCTACAGCACTGGTAGTGACACAAAATGTTATGGCTCCTGGAATTTGTTGTAACTAACAAAATGACATGCATTTATTTACCTTTTGTTTCTAAAATTCCATCTCTGGAAATCTATCTGGTAAGAACCACTACACAATTATAAAATGATACTTGTAAAGGTTCCACTGAAGAATTGTTTGTAATTCCAAAAGAATGGAAATATCCAATTTTACTCAAAAGAAAAGAACATACTTGAAAAAACTATGGCATATTCACATGGCAGAGTACAATGCAGCTGTAAAAATGTATAGTGAAGATCTCTTTATGTGGATTTGGAGAGATTTCCAGAATATACTATTAAGTGAGGAAAAACAACAAGGTATTGAATAGATCTACACTTTGTATAAGGGAGAAACTAAGAATAGATGTCTGGTATTTGCTGGTATTTGCACAAAGATATGCTTCATGGAAAACACTAAATTAATAAAGATGGTTATTTATGTGGGAAATGAGTAGACAAGAGTAGAGAAGCAAAATTTCTCTGCAGACCTCTTTCTAGACAGGTTTCATCTTCAAATAGTATGAATGTGGAAACTTATTTTTTTAAATCTTAAAATTGGTAACAAGGATGGGACGTAACTCATTGGCAGAGTGATCGCCTAGCATGTGTGAGGACCTGGGTTCAACCCCCAGCCCCATTAAAAAAAAAAAATGGAAACAAATACATGAGCATAACCAGACAGCAACTATGTTCCATACTCACAAAGAAGAAGGATTCGTTTCGCTTTGACTCTATAGATGCTCCTCAACTTAGGAAGGGGCTGCATCCTGCTAAACTCATCATAAGCTGAAAACACATTGACTACACCTCACCTCCGGAACATCACGGTGACAGCACCCTGCAGAGCCACGGTGGTTTTGAAGTGGCATCCCCTTTCTCCACAGAAAAGCCCTCTTCACCATGGCTGATTTTAGGACTGTCAGCAAAAGAGTCCATTGTAGATAAACTTCCTATTTTCGTGTCGCCCTATTTACTTGGCCACTGGCCAAGAAGATACCAGCACTCCAGGTGCTGGACACCCCCTTACTAGTTTTCACAAACATATCTAGTATAGTACTTTGTAGAAATGTGCAAACAAGGCCTCTGGCCTTGAGCTGGGCTTCACAGAGATGTCTACATTTTTAAGATAAGTTACAAATGGGCTCCATGGTAACACCTGGCAGGGGGAGGAAAGAAAGGGGAGAAGCAGCTCTCCCCTTCTCAGGTGTTGTCCTTGAAGAGTTAACTTGTCCAGAACAGTGAAAGAAAAAGCTGCTTTTATGTGAACTTCTGCAGACTGTGAACTTCTGAGCCCCTCCCCTTACATGCTGGGTATAAAACTCTGAAACTCCCTGAACTCAGGGTTCAGGGTATTGATTGATTACAGCAAAGGCTGTGCCCTCTGAACCTGGCTGCAGCCAAATAAAACTGTTTCCTGCTGTCTTTGGTGCCTTGCCTCGTTTGTCCCTGCAACATTTCCCCCTGCATTTCAAAAGAGGGTCGGATCCTGTATCATTCATTCGCCTGGGAAAAGATCCAAACTCAAAATACAAAGTAGTTCCTTCTAACTGCATATCACTGTCACACCAAAGTAAAGTAAAAAAAAAAAAAAAAAAAAAAGAATCATAGTTCCAACCATTATAAGTCAGGGAATGTCCTCAGTGAGAAGTATTCTAAAGATGAAAAGATCTCCAAAGAAAATTGAAACTTCAACTCAGTAATTTTATATTTGTAGTGGTGCTGTTGCCATTATTTTGAAATTTTACTGTATGATAAAAAATATGAGCATTGTGTTTAAAATGTTAGGAATCAGGATTTCAGTGTGAAAGAGAAGGGATCTAATTATTAAAATTAAATAACTTATAGCTCTGTTCATTGAGAAGGACAGGAGCAACAATATCCCAGAAGCAACGACCATCCCTGTGCCCAGGACTTGGACTCTAACACTCTTTGCCACTAAGGGGAGCTCAGCCTCCATTGGTGAATGACCGCAGCTGGCAGACTGAGACGGGAGTGTCAAGTGAATCTTGGATGTAGTTTCCCAGGAAGCAAAGTCAAAAGGACGTAGGAGCCCATTTGAATGGGTTCCCATTGGCAAAATTGCAAGAACTTAAGCACCCAGAGGTAGAAAGATTGAAATTTATGGAATCTAAAAATCCACCAGTCCATAATCAAAAGAGAGAGAGAGAGAGAGAGAGAGAGAGAGGAAAAGCTCATCTGTCACCGTGTAAGTTGAGGAGGCTATTTAAGTCAACTTCTTTGAAAATTTGAAAATTAAAAAAATATTTAAAAATTAAAAGAAAAAATTAAAGCCTGATACTAAAGTAATCCTAGGTGATGTGGGAAAGTTGACTGAGTGAGAACCCTGCTGATAATTCTAAGAGGAATTGATATAAACAGAAAAAAAATTTTTTTTTGTTCACTTCCTAATTAAATGATTGGCTTGGAAAGATGACCCACGGGTTTGCTTTTTGTTTTGTTTTTGGTACCAGGGATTGAGCCCAGTGGTGTTCTACCCCTGTGCTGCACCCCTTATCCTTTCTTTTTTTTAATTTGTTTTAATTAGATACACATGGCAGTACAATGATCTTGACATATCATACATTTGAATCAGATGGGGTATAATTTCTAATTTTTCTGATTGTACAGATTGCAGAATCACACTGGTCATAGAGTCACCTACATACATACAGCAATCATATTGTCTATTCTATTCTGCTGCCCTTCCTATCCCCCTTCCCCTCCCCTCCCCTCCCATCACTTCTCTCTACCCAATCTAATGTGACACACTTTTTTTCCCCCCTCATATCGTCATACCTGTTTTCTGTATAATGATGAGGGTCTCCTTCCATCTTCCGTGCAATTCCCCTTCTCCCTCCCATTCCCTCCCACCTCTCTTCCCTATCTAGAGGTAATTTCCTCTTTTTGAGTCAACCCCCTTATATCAGAGAAGACATTCAGCATTTGTTTTTTAGGGATTGGCTAACTTAACTTAGCATAATAATCTGCTCTAATGCCATCCATTTCCCTGCAAATGCCATGATTTTGTTATTTTTTAGTATCCTTTCTTTTTTTATTTTAACTTCTTGCTGTATTTATTATTTATTTAGTTTGCTTTGCTAGGGACTTAACCCAAGGCCTCGTACATAATAGACAAGTGCTCTATCTCTGAGTTATACTCCCAGCTCCCTGGTTTTTATTTTTATTTTGAGACATATTCTCATTGTGAGGCTGAAGCTGGCCTTAAACTTGCAATCCTCCTGTCTCAGCCTCCAGAATATCTGGGATTATAGATAATGTGTGCCACAGTGCCCGGCAAGTCACTGATTTTAAAAGCACTAGATGAATGGTTGATGGAGAACTAGACATTTATATTGTCCCCCAAATAATATCACCTAGATTTTGCTCCATTTTTAAGCAAAATGTATCGTTGTTTGATGGAGGAATCAGGCCACCGTGCGCATCCAGCAGCTAGGTGAGCACCACAAAGGGTGAGTCAACCAGAAATCATAAGCCTCTCAAGTGAGGATGCTTTTCCAATGACTGCAGCCCCAGCCACCAACTGCCTGCGGTTCATATGAAGGATCTGAGAGACTCCAGCTGGGCCCTCTCAGCCTCCAGAACTGAGAGCTCCCAACAGAACAGATAATCAGGACAGTGATACTTGCTCTTTTCTGGCATCATTAGTTAAAAGAAATGAAAACGCATCCATTTATCATTCTAAGAAAGATATCAGCTTTACGTGATCAATGGTCACACTCAGAGTGAGAGTCACTCCTCTTGGCTTCACTCATTCATTCAAAAATGTTAATTGGGTGCGAATGAAGCAGCAAGCCCTGAGCCTGGCATTGAGGACAGAGGAGCTCACGGCCCACAAATGGAGACAAAAAGCAAAGAGTGAAACACAAATACAGCGTGGAAGAAAGGGCCATGCAGGAAGTGTTCCCGGGATAAGCTGGGGGTGAACAGGGGCTGATTTTTTCTTGAGTGGAGGTGCTCAGAGTGCAGGAAAGGTTAGGGAAGACTTCAGAAAGGATGTGTGCTCCAGGCCCTAAGAGCAGGTGCCTTTCCAGGTTACTAGGGAGAAGGTTCCAGTGCATAAGAAGGATGTGGGGGCCACAGGAATCAGGTCCAGAGGCCCCTGTTCCATTTGAGTGGACTGCATCCTGTTATTCTGCACAGCCCGAAGGATTGGGATGGGGACAGGTGACTAAGGAGCCATGTTTGGCAGTGTCGGAACAGAAAGGCTGCATCCAGCTTAGGAGGAGCTTTGGCTCTATATTGAGAAAAAATTCTTGGAAAATAAGAGTTAAAATATCATTTTTAATTTATTACAAAGCAGCAAACATCATCATGTTTGATGCTAAAAACAATTGGGGTTTATTCTGTGCCTGTGTTGCACTCTGGTTTGGCTTTATTGTCTATAGCTGGCGTCTGTTCTGATTAGCCAGGTTTTGTTTTTTGGTGTTGGGGGGGTACCCCCTGGAACTCAGGGGCACCTGACCACTGAGCCACATCTCCAGCCCTATTTTGCTTTTTATTTAGAGACAGGTTCTCACTGAGATGCTTAGCACTTTACCTTTGCTGAGGCTGGCTGTGAACTCGCGATCCTCCTGCTTCAGCCTCCTGAGGTACTGGGATTATGGGCGTGTGCCACCATGCCCTGCCAACTGGCCAGGGTTTTAAGTATTTTTAAAGATAACATACCTGAGAACATTAAAATTAAGAACAAAGTGTTTTGTTTACAAAAGACTCTGTAAACAGTGCATTTGACAAGGAAATAGAATAAGAGGTATGAATATTAGAAAGGAAGGGTGAGAGCAACATTATTTAAAGATGATTTGGCGAAATAAAAAGGAGAGAATTAAGTTAGACTTTAGAATCTTTGCCCCTCGAGGGGTGCTTGACTTGGTCTTTGGCCAACTTTAAAGACTGCCTTCATTTCTATGGCTTCTGTCAAAACATCAGGCATACCTTCATTAACTTTGACTCCTTTGTAATCAAACTCAGGCATATGCTCATTGTTTTAGTCCAGTTTTTTTTTGTTTTTTGTCACTGTGACCAAAAGACCTGACAATAACAATTTTAGGGGAGGAAAGTTTTATTCGGTGCTCACAGTTTCAGAGGTCTCAGTCCATAGACGTCTGACTGTTGTCTGGGCCCAAGATGAGGCAGAAAACATCATGGCGAAAGGGTTTGGCAGAGGACAGCAGCTCAGGACATGGCAATCAGGAAACAGAGAGTGTTCCATTCACCAGGGACAAAATATACAACCCCAAAGCCCGCCTCCCATGATCTATGTCCTCCTGCCTCACCCTGGCTGCCTAGAGTCATAAACCAGTTAATCCATTCAAGTGGATTAATGCACTGATTAAGTTAAGGCTCTTATAACCCACTCATTTCACCTCTAGACTTTCTTGCATTGTCTCACACATGAGCTTTTGGGGGACACCTCATATTTAAACCATAAAACTCATTAACTCATTATTCTTTTGAATTAAAATTCCTCATGGGATACATTGGGCTTTATGGGCTAATCCTTTTACTCATGGTGTCTGGAAGTAAGCGGAATTTGTTCAACTAATGAACAAACTCACATACACCAGCAAGGCCACTATTAGAGTTTGGATACGAGGTGTCACCCAAAATCTCACGTGTGAGACAACGCAGGAATGTTCAGTGGTGAAATGATTAGATGATGAGAGCCGCAGTTAGTGGATTAATCCATCTGATGGATTAGTGATTTGAATGGAATACTGGGTGGTAACTGTAGGCAGGTAGGATATGGCTGGAGAAAGTAGGTCACTGGCTGCATTGTTGTCCTTGGGGATTGGTTATATGATCCCTGGATTCTTGTACTCAAACTCTGCTTCTGGGGCATCATGAACTGAGCAACTTTCTTCTGTTCTGATCCACCTCAGTCTACCTCAGGCCCACAGCTATGGAGTCAGCTGACTGTGTACTGAACCTTTGAAACTGTGAGCCAAAATAAACTTTTCCTCCTCTCTTCTTTTGTCAGCTCTTTTGGCCAGAGCAACACAAAGCTGATTAAAACAGCCACCTCAACCAACATCATGCATAATCAAATTTATGTATGGAATTCAACTATCATTCAGTTCTACTATTATTTTCTCCAATGTGTTCTTTATTCACATGGCAATAAGTGTAGAGGTTCAGAGCAAGGACTCTGCAGCCCATTGCCTGAGTTTAAATTTATTAGCTGGATGTGGTGGCGCACACCTTAAGCCCAGCAATTCTGGAGTCTGAGGCAGGAGGACTGCAAGTTCGAAGCCAGCCTCAGCAACTTAGTGAGGCTCTAAGCATCTTGGTGTGATCCTGTGACACACAAAAAAATTATGGCATGATTAACATCAGACCTTGGGTGATTTCTTGGTCTGTCTATACCTCATGCTACTCATCTGTGAGATGGGGTATTTATTTGTAGCAGCTACTTTGCTTTGGGCAGCATTTCAATAGCAATTTTCTCATCATCTTTGAGACGGGGTCTCACTATGTTGCTTAGGGCCTCAGTAGGTTGCTGAGACTGGCCTTGAATTTGCAATCTTCCTGTGTCAGCCTCCCCAGATCACTGGGATTACAGGCATGTGCCATCACACCTGGCTCCCCCATGGCTTTTGTAACTAATTTTCCATGTCAATTTTCCCTCTGCTCTCTTAAAGATACAGTTGTTATTATTATTATTATTATTACATCTATCATTTAGTTTTGGAAACTCATAATTACTATCCAAAGATTCCTGATCTTGCAAACCTCTGGCCTCCTCACCCCCTTGCCCCCATTTCTGTACTTAACATATGCAGTTGTGTGGCTTGGGACAAAATAGTCTTTGATGTTTTGCTTCTTCTGGAACAGGTACTGGGTGACCTCCAGTTGGTGATTTCTCAGGAAGACTACCCCATCACTTGGAATTCTGTCTGTTCTGATCCCTGGGCTAAAACACCCTCAAAAGTTTGGAGTCTTACTTGCTGTGTTCCCAGACTTCAACATCTTAAGAAATCCTTACGATTCTGCCCCACTGCCTGCACAACTCCTCTCTGACTTGCTCAGTGTGAGGTGTGGCCAAACCTTAGAGATTCATGAGCATCTCTAACTTTTTTCCTCCAACAGGTCCTCTCCCCTCCTGCTTTCTGCCCTGCACTACCATGTGGTGTAAGGTGGTCAGCTTGGATTCAGGGCTAGGAGACGGGCAGGGCCAGGACTAGAGTGGGCCCAAGGAGGGACTTGGACACAAGATTTAAGGAGGTATCACTCCCAGGGATTTGCAAGGGCAGGGGTAGCCTTCAGAAGGAGCAGCTCCTTACAGTGTGTGCAAAAGGTGCCTCTCTAGCCTCACCCTAGTCTCACACCCTGGAAATGGTTTTTTACAATAAAAAGTCATTGTTAGAAGATGCCTTTAATGTTGTCTGACTCCACTGTTTTTCAAAGTATGATCCATGGAGCACCCACCAAAGACTTAGCAAGGTCTACAATGCAGATTCTTGGGCCCAAGCCCAGGACCATACTTTCAGAATCTTTGGGAGGCAGGGCAGGAATGTGCATCTTAATAAAGGGTTGTGGCACTTCTTAGAAATCAGCAGCCGAAAACTCTCCCTACTTGATGCTCCTCCAGGACAGGCAACACGGGGTCTCACAAAGCAGCCTGTTTCTGGTCTAAGATGGCAGCTGTTAGAAAGTTTCTTCTCCTGGGCACAATTCTGCCTCTGAACAACTTCACTCTTGGTCTGGAATGACAGGGACTTTTCTATATGACAGTTCTCAAGTACATAAGGCAGCTATCATGATCTAACCCCCACTTTGAGTAGCTCACCCTATTTACTAATAAGAACCTATTCAGTTCATTCCCTCCATGTGCCACCAACACACAGAGAGAGCAAAGAGAAGAGCTTCAGCACCCTTACAGCCACCGTACCCTATGGAAATGTTTCCAGCGCAGAGCCCCCTCCAGGCTCCGGGCGGGCTTTCGACAGCCTCCCGGGGTGGCTCTGCTGCCCCCTGGCGGCCTCGGGAGATACCGCAGGGTATGAAAGCTGTCGGCGCGGAGTGTGGGGTGCTCTCCCCACACGTGGGAGTGGGTAAGACAGATAATCCGCCCCTTAGAGGAAAAGGCACGAGTTGCTGTCATGCTACAGGAGAGAAATAGAGAAATCCGAAGCGAGAAAGAAAGCAAGGGTGGGAGAAAGGGGGAGCTGCAAGTGAAGAGGAGCCCCACAGATTAGCCCTGGACCAAGGAGACCCAGCGCTGGGCTCTGGATGTGACTCTTTGCTCAGCTTACAGGTGAGTGGTCCCCGACAGCCCCATGCAGCCTTTAAAGTTGGAGAGACAGTCCTAGCACAGGGTCTCTGGGCATCGTTCATAGGAAGATGACAGCTTGCTGATTTATGCTTTCTGGAAAGAAAATGACAGCATTGTGGAAGTGCTTTTCTTGGTTGTGTGCAGGGAAAGAAAACCTTAAATCTTCAGTGAATCTAAGGGAAATTTTTGTTTTTTGGTTTTCGTGGAGAGAACCATTGTAAAGGAACAGGAACTCAAGGTCAAAAGTGAGTTATGCTGGCTGGTTAGAAACCACTTGCTAAGTACAGGGCCAGAGTTGGGGACCACGAAATCACCTCCACGTCTTACCTGGTGGATCTCTGAGCAGTTGGCTTTGACCTGATCGTTTAAAAAGTGTGGTAGAGCTCAAAGGAAGTGCATTTTCATTAAATAGGGAAAAAACAGTGAAGGCATCCTGGGAGGGGGTTGAATCACTCTGACACGCAGTAGGTGTATAATAACCTCCACTGACTTCTGCTAAGGAAACAGCACAGGATACATAGAGAGCTCCAGGAAAGAAAGGATCGTGTCCTGAATGCCCAAAGCACTGCTGGAAATATCCAGTGATACCTGTTAACATCCACCTTTGGAGAAACAGGTATTAAGATGGTTAATGTTTAATAGTCAGCGTTATTCAAAATCGAACAATAAGTTGGGGTCATCCTCACATTGAATTTAGGAGTAAACAATTTAGTTTACTTAGCTCATCACTCCAAACACAATCACCAGGGCAAAGATGTGTTCTTGATTCAGGTTGGAACTTTAGGGTGAAAATCACTAATGCTAAATACTGACTTGATGCTAAATGTCAAAAACTTAACCATCTATACATACAAGCTCCATATTGATTTAATAACATGATTGAAAGTTTAAAATAAAATAGTATTTTATAGATTTGAATGCTAAGATTAGAAATGGTAGTCAGCTATAAAGGGATTTCTCAGGCTCAGCACTACACATTTCAGACTAGATAATTAATTTCTTGTTGTGGGGGACTGCCCTGTTCCTTGTAGGGTGTTTAATGGCATCTCTCTTCTCTATCCACAGCCCCCACCCCATCTATTACGATGTCTCCAGACATTGTAAATGTCCTCTGGGGACAAATTCCCCCTGGTTGAGAAGCACTGAGATATACCACTTAGATTGAAAATTGGAAGTGTGTTGAGAATATCACTTAGCACTTATGATCAGTTAATTCCCTCATACCCTTTACTGTCACTCAGCTTCTTGGAGAGGAAGCAACAGGGGTTACCATTGCTATGCTCACTGATGTAGAAGCAAGCGTGAGACACACGATCTGATCACGGTCACGCACAAGACAGACCTCTGAGTCACTGCTTGTTTACACTGAAGAGAAGATACTGCCAGCCATCTACCCCAAGCTTCCTGTTTCAGATTTCTACCAGATAAGAAAACTTCCTACCAAATAAAGAAAAATGTTCATTTTTGTATAGAAATTGCCAAGTCCGTGTCATTTTCACCATTACTAGCCTAGGTCCACTCTATGAAGCATCTTCGGCTTTGGAGGGACTCACACTGGCTTAGAAGAAGTTCCAGTTGAAAAGGCTGGTGCTGCATATGGATGGGCCCTATGAATTTTTAAATTTCCCACCATCACAGTGAATAGGTCTTTCATGCATATTTTGGATCTATAAGTTTACACAGTGAGTTCTCTAAATTTCAAAAAAAGCAGATTTCTGCTATTCTTTCCAATTGCAACTTTTTTGGTTGACTTAAGCACTCAATAGATACTTGTTCTAGCTTTGAATTGAAATAAATCCATAGCAAAGGACATGAAAATAATTCATAAAGGAAATATACAACCAGGAAATAAGCATAAACAAATGTGTGACGTCACTGGAAATAAAAAAATGTAAATTAAATTAGCAAATCCATTCTGTTTTTGTCTATAAAAGTAATCACATGCTTGGTAATACCCAATACCAGCAAAGGTGTGGTAAACCCGGCATTCTTATGTGTAGCTGGTAGTACTGTAACTGATACGACTGCTTTGGAAAGCAATCTTTTCTCAAAATCAAAAAATTATTCACCCTTTTAATTCAATAATCCTACATCTAATTATTCTAAAGGAGTTATGTAATGTATAAAAGAAAGCAATTTTCATGAAAAATGAAAGGGTCATTTTTTTTTAGGAATGTAATCATAATAGTAACAAATGATAAGAAAATATCCAATGAGATACGGCCAAGGGTAGTATAAATGACCTATATTGTGGAATATGATGCATCTGTTAAAACGATAGCTATGAAGACACTATGGTAACCAAAAAAACACCTTTTATGTCAAAATGTGAAGAGTTAATTTAATGTGCCTAAAGCCTGATGATTGCAACTCTAAAATGTGTGTATGTCTGCATATGCACATACATATGTGGGGTTTCCTTCTCGGTACTAGGGATAGAACCCTCACACCTGCTAGACAAGTGCACTAGCACTGAGCTACTCCAAATATGTGCATCCTTGAAAGATAAGCACCAAACCACTAACAGTTGTTGAGCTAGGAGGTCTGCAGTTGTTTATCATGAGATTTTTTTTTTTTTTTTTGCCAATTTACTTTGAAATTTTAAAGAAAATATTCCCAAAGAGAAACACTGTTCCAAACCATCAATCATCACATCATCTCTCTTTTGATTTCTGCTCTCAAGGAGACTTTCTCCTTACTTATCCTCCTAATATGCTACTTTTTTTATTTAGCTCTGGAATTTTGGAAAACAATTAAACTTCTTTTCTTTTTGAATAGTTCTTCTTGAACTTTAGGAGGGTTTAAATAAAAAGGGTTGGGTTTTGTTGTTGTTGTTGTTTTGTTTTTGTTTGTTTTGTTTTGTTTTTTAGTATTGGGGCTCAGACCCAGGGCCTCATACATACTATGAAAAGTTCTACCGCTGAGCTACATGTCCCCACCCCCTCATTTAAATTATAAATGCTCATGTTGGGGGAGGAGCAAAAGTCAGGCAATACTAGGGGATAGAATGGAAATAAAAATATTTCCCATGCCTGCCTCTAAAACTTTCCAATACCCTATCCTCTAAGGCCCCCTTTCCCTGTACCTGTCTCCACAGGGAAGGATCATCAACTGAGGTTTGGTGAGTGTGCTTCTGATGTTTTCCTACGGCATTTACACAAACATGTAGACATTATCACATGAATGAAATTGTGTGTGTGTATATATACACACACACACACATATATATTTTGTATTATACATATATGTATATATGTATTTATTATATACATATTATATATAAATATATATACATTATATAATATATTTTATATATAATAAGTGTGTGTGTGTGTATATATATATATATATATATATATATATATATAAAACAATTTATATGTATAATACAAAACACCCTGCCTAACATGATTGTGATAGGTTGTGCCAAATTGCCCTCAAAAAAAGTGTCACCATTTATATTCTCAGAGTATCCTTTGCTTTGTTTCCCTTCCCCTTCTAAAACACTGAACTGTTGGATCTTTGACAATAGAATAGGTGGGAAATGACACCTCGCGGTTGGTTTACTGACATTTCATTCCTTGTAAGGGAAGCTGGACACAGTACACCGAGTTTGATGGCCAGTGTCTGGGGCTCTTGGTGGGAATTCCATGTTTCCTTTCCAGCTGGGTGCCAAAGCTCAGTGCCATTGTCACAGCTACCTGTCTCTTAGGGAACAGTCTTTAAGGCGTGACAGATTAACAGCACATCATTCTTTTCTTAGTTCTCATCCATCTTGTCAGTTTATGAAAATAAAGAGTTTGAAGGAATAAGAACTGTTTCATTTATAAAATGGATCTGGTCTGACGTTAATCCCAATAAGTATACCTTTTTTTTTTTTTTGTCGTTGTTTGTTTTGCTTTATAAAGTAATGTTTCTACCATTATTTGCAGTTAGTGGCTAAAGAGAGCTATCAATTTGAGATACTTGAAATAAAAAAAAAATCTATACTCAGCCTTTCATTACTTTTCGTAGTTTGACATCATTCTTCAAGATTCTCAGAAAACTGGAGCTTGGGCCTCCTTAAAGGGCCAAAGCACAAATGTTTGCATTAGACATGGGAAATCACAAGCCCCAAAATAATGAGGCTTGAGAAAAGGGGAGTGAGAAAGAAAGCCATAAATTGGAGGCACTGATCCTTTCCCAGTACATTCTTTCCGGGTGATAAAACTAACCTTGGGGAGGAGGTGTCCATCAAACCTAGAAAGGCAGTCTCTGGGAAGGGGCTAAAGCATTAAATCCTTCCCTAAACAAACACTCTCCAGACACCAATCACTGACCCCAGGCCCTCCATCCAGCCCAGTAAGATAAATCCCTGAGACTGACCTTCAATGCCAGACTCCCTCCCATTTCAACCAGGAAAACAGACCCCAAATTCCTGAGTGCCCAAGCTGACACGCTCATTCATTAAGTCACCTCTCAGGATAACCTAGATAAGCCCAGTCCTTTTCTTAGTTCAGTGGCTCATTTTCCACCAGGAAAGTGGGTCCATTCCTGTAGGTGTAGTCCGGTTCCTGAATAAAGGCTGAAATGATCTATGAAGTTTGTGTCCTGCCCAGTCTCCTTGTGCTAACAGTTTGGATTGTTATATCATGACACAGGCAGTCTCCACGAAGCTGCTGTGGATTTAGAGACCCAGGTGCCTTGGGTTGAGGGTACGATAGAAACCAGTCCCCATGTTTCAAACAGTGTCATCTCAACTGCACGAGAGCCAAGTCGTTTCCCCTCCCGGTGTAGTTTCCCTTCTGTGACCTGAGGAGCATGTGTGGCTAGAAGATGTGAAGTCCACACCAACCCCGGAGAAGAACGTTCCACCAGCTTCTCAATGTTAGTTGCTTGCTGCGTCCATGATACCCAGGCCTGTGTGGTCAAAGCTCCCCAGTTGTAAACTCCAAGAGGGCTGCCTTAAGAAGAGCAGTGCTAGGGACTGGGGACTTTTTCTGTGATGTGGCTTCTCCTCACCCCCTTAGACTTGCCCCAGACACAGCAGAGGCCTCCCTGGGGATGGAGAGGAGAAAGTTCTGTGCTGTAACACAAGATTCCTCTCTTTTTTACATAAAAACCTTGTCACCATTAGGAGCCCAGATGAGGGCCAGACTGGAACCTGCCTGTTCCTGTAGGTAACAGTGTTTGTACCCAGTATGGGAGGGTGTGCTTCTGGACGGGGTTTCAAGTGACTCTGCTAGTGTGGCACTCCCGAGGTAGACAACCTCATTAAGTGTGGACACCAACTGTTAATCTGTAATTCACACCGCTGTCAATGACTGTAGCCTCTGCCCTGGTTAACAAAAGGGCATGCGCTTGGCTGACCCCATTAGGCCAGAGAACTGGTCTAATTTCGCCTTGATGGGTGGAAAGCCGAGTAAAGGATACAGGGGAGGCTGATGTTTAGGCAGGACTACAGTTACCCTGATTTTCTGTGGGCAAGGACACCATGGGGACAGTTTTTGCACAGCAGGGTGGAAAAATAGAGTTTTGTGAAGGAAGATTTGAATCGTAGTTTGTGGACTTATTCATTAAATATGTTGAAGACCTACTATGTGCCCAGAAGACAAAGACTCATACACCCTCCACAGTTGCTTCCAGGAGAACAGCAATGGGCCCACTGGGAATGACCTAGTGTGACATGTCATAGGGGATCAGGGCTGCAAGTTCCTCTGTGTTCAGCTCTGCTGCTTTGTGTCCTGTCATCTGAGCGCATTGAAAACTGTCTGTCTGGTCATGACAGAGCAAGTCTGGCAGTTCTTAAGACACCTGAGATCCAGTCTGGCTGTGTGATCTTGGGCAGGTGCTTAACTTTTCTGACCCTCAGTTTCCTCATCTGTAAATGGGGATAATAATGCTTACCTGGCTAAATAAGATCCGGCAGCTGCAGGTCTAATCCACAAGGCGCTATGCTCTTGCCGAGTCCCCGACCTGCTCTGGGAAGCCTTTCCTATCTAGGTTCCCCCCTTTATTCTTGCTCTGGTGTCAGGTGGAGAGATTGTGGACTTTGAAGTATGAATGGAGTCCCAGGGCCTCATTTCCAACCCCAGTTTTACTGTTTACTGTGTGACTTTGAGCAAATGAATTGACCTGAATCTCTGTTTTCTGTAAAACTGCCTTCTGAGGGCCCTGGAGGATTAAAGGAGGGCCACACGGGGAGGACCTTGGCAGGGCATGGTGATTTGCCTCCATTGGGACCAGCCCCCTCCTAGCACACTGTCTCCCGCTGGGGGACAGAAGACCCGGCAGGTACAGAGCCGGCTTGGAGCACAGAATATCCTAGAAGCAGAGGGATGGGACACAAAAAACCCAGAGCCTACAGCTCTAGCTAACTCATGCCACCTGCAAGTTAACAGAGGGGAGACACTGCCAGAAGAGCTGCCTGCCAGGGTGGCCTCCTGCCAGCAGGTGCGTGCCCACGACAGGCTGTGGAGGTGATCATATCTGCTACTATCATCCTCCTCCCCTCTGTATCTGCTCCACCAATCCTGCCCAATACTGCCTGGCCCCTCTCCAGCTGCCACCCTCACCCCGCTCTGTCCCCAGAGGCCCTGCCAGCAGCATTGCTCACAGGTTTTGGTGGCCAGGTTTGCAAACCTCCTCCTCCATACTAGGAACAATGACTGCTTTCCTGCGGAGCCACATGCCTTCAGAACAGTTCCTGGAGAGGCTGTGTGAGAGAAGTCAGGATGTTCACCCAGATTCCGCCTGGAGCTTCCAGGCCCCACTGAGGCCTCATTTCAAAGCAATGAAATGGTAGAAAATGGTAGAACTACCTGTACCCAGGCACCAAGCATGAAGGAATTAAAGAACCCTCCCGCTTCCTCCAGCTGTTGCCCCTTCTAATGTCTTTATGTTACTGGGCAGGGAAATCTGCTGCCTTGATTGGTTGGATTTTTGTTGTGTGTTTTAAATTCATGGATGTTTCTTCCAAGGAAGGGAAATCCCTTTCTCCCAGTGTCAACCAATTTGCTCAGATGACAGCAAATCCACAGTGAAACCTGAGTGGCACTTAGGTCTTGGTTCCAGGCTGATGATACATGGTCAAGTTCATGGTGACTCTTCAGCCTCAGGTCCACAGAGAGCGACATTATAATGGAGAGAAGTTGAACATGTGTCAGGAATTGAGAAAGACCCCAGCTCTGTCCACATATGTGGATCAAATTTGGGCTCTGCCAGTTGTCTGCCCTGGCTTTAGGGCAAATCGGAACCTAAATGAACCTCCCAGGCTCTATCTATAAAATAGAGTTAAACTAGAGGACTGTCAGGGACTAAATATGAGAGTGGTCACACAATGTCTGGCGTGGAGCGGTTGTGTAGTAAGCCACAGCTGTTTTTCTCTCTTTCTCTAGTTCTGTGTCTTCCTGGCTGGGTATGATCATGAGCCTGTTAACCTCCAGCAGCTTCATTCCCCAGCTGTGAAATATGAGATGTTTCTCTCAGCCCCAAGAACCAGGCCATCTCTGCAGGTGGACCCACATTGACACTGGCACCCAGGCTCCCATGCTGACTGAGGCAACCCTGCATACCCCAGAGACCCGCCCAGAGACAGTCACTGGTGTTAGAACACCCTTCCCTCAACCTTGCTAATGAATTATTTTTTATTTTTATCCCCATAACTTTGCCAGTGAGCAAGAACAATGCCAGGCGGCCTGGAGAAGGCGTGTCATCAGTGCATCTCTAAAATCGCCAGCAATGGTGAGTCATGGTCCTGGGAAATGCCCTAGTGAAAGGGTTTGGGTGTCTGGAGTCACAGGATGAGCTAGAGCCAGAATGAGTCCTGTGAATGGTCCATGCTTGGCCCCAGGTTGGAGCTGGGGAAGTGGCCTGTTCTCTGCTGGCTGCTTCTACTCCTTCCTTATTAACCTCCAGGACAAAGCGTTCAGCTCAGACACCTGTGAGTTCACGTACAGGCTTTTGTGAATGGAGGCACCGAGACACCAGTGTATACGGCACCAGAGCTGGGCAACATGGCAAGGAGATGGGAAACTTTGGATTTGGATTTTGGGCAGTTTTTGCTCACCTGTACCCCACTTCATGTCCTTGACAAATTGGACTTTCCTGCACCATCACTTGCTGGGGTCCTTTGTGTTCAGAGGAACTGGGCCACATTACACAAAGTCCAGTCTCTATTGTGACATTTGGGATATCCCCAAGGCAGAACCCATGCCTCAGGACTCCTTGAGATGGAATTATTTACCTCACAGTGGGATGTGTCTGATGTTTATGCTGACGAAATGTGAATTAAGGGAACACTGTGGCAAGCCTTGAGCAATCAATTTTAGAGTGGCATTATCAGCAAATGGCAGTCAGTGCACAGAATGGGCTATGGTAGAGTGGGGAACAAGAGGCTGATAGAGGGGTGCCTGCCTCCTCATGCTTACCTCTTGGTACTCATGTACTCTCATGAACTCCCCACCTCCCACCACTCCTCCTAGGAGATTTCCTGCACCCCCAGGATCTCCAATAATGCCTGACACATAGTAGGAGCTCAATAATAGCTGCCAGATGACCAAGTGGGTACATGAATGGAATTGCCAGATTATAAATTCTCCCTTAGCTTATGTGGCCAACATAATATAACATCCATCTCATTCTCCTGAGACACTCCTAACATTGTTCTTCCACAGAAAGTTCTGGGAGCTATAGCTCCCTTAATCCTTGGATGAATATAACTATCATACACATACCCACACCCCACACCATATATATATATATATATATATATATATATATGAATTGCTGAGGGCCAGGGTGGGGCAGAAGTGCTGGCACCTCTGTCAGGTGCTGCTCTGCTGCTCTAGAAATGAAAACACATGGGTTATTTTCACTGCTTGCAGGGATACAGACACCATTAGCTACACCATCACTCTAGATCCTCCTGAAATTAATCCCTCCCATCCCTACACACATACACATATGCATCCTTCCTGTCCATCAATGAGAACCCACCTGGATCATCAGGTTGGCAAGAGAGGACTTACTCAGGAAAAAAGGGATTATTATAGGATGGACATGTGGTATCTCTCAAAAGCTCACATTTGATCCACTGATATGGATTAATTGGGTGGTAACTGTAAACAGGAAGGGCATGTGGGAGGACATAGGATATTGGGGACATGCCTTTGGGGTTTACATTTTGTCCTTGGTGAGCAGAGCGCTCTCTCTCTCTCTCTCTCTCCTCCCTGGTGCCATGTCCTAAACTGCTTCCCTCTGCCACACCCTTCCACCATGATGTTCTGCCTCATCTGGGGCCCAGAGCTATGGAGTCAACCAACTATGGAATGAACCTCTGAAACCATGAGCGCCAAATGAACTTTTCCTCCTCTGCATTGTTCTTGTTGGGCCTTTCGGTCACAGCAGCACACAGATGACTAAAACAAGGGTTCCTGTACTCACAGTAAACCCAGCGCTCTAGGCTGTTAACTCCACACATGCCCCTGAAGTGGTATAACATTGAGCTGCCCTATCTGTGGTCTCCCTGACCCAGAGCTCCCGGCCCTCAGGTTGTGAACTAGGCCAACTCAGCCTGGATGATGGCGAGGCCTCTAACTGCCCTCCTATCTTCCATCCAGCCTGTGCAGTGACCCCCCAAACCACCTCCTGCAGAAGAGAACAGACACTCCAAACCTCTTCAGGCCCTTTGTAGTCTGGCCCCTGTTTCTTCTCACATCACTGCCTTCTTTCTCACTCTGGAATATTCAATGGGACAAAAATATTTCAACTTACCCCAAAGGGCAAGTTTCCATTTTTCTCCTGAGTTTTCCTCTCTATGCCCAGAATCATCAATAGATATTGAACCAAAGAGGAAATTTTGGTGACAAGCGGGATATTTGCATTGTCTTAACAGACTCCTTATTGACCGTAGGGAGAAAAAGAATAGTAATTATACAGTGGAGAAATTGGGCCAAACTCTGGGGTTTAAAATTAACATCACCAACAAGGGACAGATGGCTGCCATCTATGCAGGAATCAGGCTAGGAGTGCATAACCTTAACCTAAACACAAGGGACATCTGATAAACACAAAGTGAGGAGCATTCTATTAAAACTGAATGGAGAGGTGTGAATCCTTCAAAAATTCCAACATCATACGAAACAAAGAAAGGCTGTAGAAATGTTCTAGAGTCAAGGGCAGAGAGTGTCAGTCCATTTTGTGCTGCGTAATGGAACACCACAGACTGGGTAACTTATTATGAGCAGAAATTTATTGTCCCATAATTCAGGAGGCTGAGAAGTCCAAGATCAGGGGCGGGCATCTGATGAGAGCCTTCTTGAGTGTCATATGGGCAAAAGAGAGAAAAAGGGAGAAAGGACCCCCTTTCGTAACTAACCCACACTTGTGGTAACGATGTAATACACAGCTTATCCTTAGACCCCACACTGACGCATTGGGGGTCAGTTTCCCAGCGCTTGAACTTGTGGGGAAACATTCACACTACCATATTTCACTGCATAATCATCGTACCCTGTTTTTTCACCCCCCAAAACTGGTCATTGTGCATGGTATAATTGTCTTCATCATACTACTTAAAAGGTACACCGAGCAGCATTGTACCCACCAGTGGTATATGGACGCTCTCTTGTCTTCCACACACTGCTGAGCCATAAGCCTAGAATGTTCAGCGCATGCGCATCTCAGCATATTTCCAAAGACCGGTTTGTGCAGGTTGGTTAGAGTGCTGCAGTACTTAGTAACTGGAAAACGTCTCCTGTGGGTGGCGCTGAGGACCGTGCCTTGGATAAAGAAACCAATGATATCTTGTCAGAAACTTTGGACATAAAAGACTAAATTTTGTGAAGTTCATACTTTGCAGCACTCCAGTAAATTTTCTCAAAAGTGTGATGTTTTGACTATAATGCACAAATGAATATCAGCTGTGTTAACAGTATTTTTTTTTTTTCCACACAGGAGAAGTATTCACTAAACTGTCAGGAGGAAATAATAACGTGCCTTGATTTGGACTATTCAATTCTAACGTATATGCATAAGAATTCCGTGCATCCTAATATGGGAGCAAAGACAGTTTAGTAATAAATGATGCTTAAGTAATACCAACAAATTTAAAAAGAAAAAGTTTCACATAATGGTCTTACTCCACTTTTTTAAACAAGGCATAAAATCTGCAATGATTATGTGGTGAAATTTGGTATAGTCGGGGTAAAAGAGATAGGATAACAAAATGTAGTACCTCACCCTAGATTGGAGACAAGGACTTTAGTAGGTTCTCAACATTGGAAAATGAACGGTAGATTAAAGTACTGTATCAGTGTAAATTTAAGGAGCTCTAATTGAACTCAGGTTATATAAGAGAATATCCTTAACCCCCCCAAATGCACAACAGATTAGTTCTGACTAAAATGTTAAAACACTTAAAAAGCTGCACATAAAACCTCGAGTGGGAGTAGGGTTGTGGCTCAGTGGTAGAGTGCTTGCCTAGCATGCATGAGGCTCTGGGTTTGATCTCTAGCACCACATTTATTAAAAAAAAAAAAAAGAAGAAGAAGAAAGAAATATAGGTATTATGTTCATCTACAACTAAAAATATTTAAAAAAAAAAAGTGGCAGGTATCTGAACATTTGCTCCTTTTCTCTCTATTCTGAATTTTTAAGAATTTTCACAATTAACATTTCTTTTAGAATTCAGGCTGAGAAAACTTGGCCACCCTGCCCTAATCCTAAACTTGATCCCATACTGCTCTAGATGCATATACGGGTTTTCCTTTCTGGTGACTATTAAATCTTCTTCTGTAAGATTTTTCTACACTTTCCACATTTCCCATCAAGTCCTACCTACATCCTTAGGTAACTGGGGGCAGGGAAAGTTATGTTTTAAGAGCAAGCTTCAGGTATCCCACAGGTTGATTTGTGGCTGTCCCGTATCCACGCGTGAAGTGAACTACGTGATGGGGCCAGGGCTGGGGTCTGAGAGAAGTGCTGCTTCTGTCTGCTCATTCTTTTGAGGAAGCAGGCAGGGTTTCCTGTGCCCTCAGGCTCAGGTGAGTCACCTGGCAGAGCTTTCTGAAGCCCTCCTGGGCTGCTCTGCTGCCCTGGTTGTCCTTGCCATCTGGCATGGTCTCTCTGGCAAGCTCCCCTGCTCTGGAACATTGACTTGCCCACACCCGCTGCTGCCCCGAGGATCACTCTCACGACTGGGAAGCCTTAATGAATTCCTGAGCTGTGTGCAGAGCGGCCTCCAGCCCTCACAGGATAATCCAATCAGATGCCAGCGGCATGGTGGAGTAGGGCTATTTCACCTGTCAGAGGATCTGGGAAGTCTTCTTTAACTCCACAAGGATACATCAGCCAAGAGGTGTCCAGCCCTGGGAGAGAGGCCTTCTGCTTGAGACAGGACCCAGAGGACTGTGATGCTAGGTGACATTCATAGCCCCCCAGTGATGAGAGGGTTCATGCAAGTCCATGTGCTGAGAGAGACCCGTGGGTTTTATTCCACAATTCTGGCTATGAGAAAGAGCACTTTTAAAATTTTGTTATTGTCTTTATTTTGATGCTAGAGATTGAACCCAGGGCCTCACACGTGCTAAGCACATGCTCTCCCACAGAGCCACATCCATAGCCCTTATGTTATTTTATTTTTGGTGTACCTTTGAAACTTTAAGACTGCTCCCCCTGAAAATAAAATTAATCTGACTCTAAGCTCCCATGTGTCAGAGTAGTAGGAAAACCAATCTTGGTCACTGTGGATCATATAAGACTTCAGGGTGTAGGATTGGGGTTAGGGGTCATGTTTACCTGTTTTGGGCCTCTGTGGCAGAGTCTGATCCTGCTCTCTGGGCAAGGCCACATAAATCCCTGCAGCAACTTTTTAAAAGGTGCCCTCTTGGCAGCTACAACCTCAGGATATAGAGCTAGGTAGCAGATAGCACTTTCATTGGAAGAAAATGGCATCTTTTCCCTGAGTTAGGATTTCCCCCTCACTCATCCCTTAGCCCACCCAGGCCCTCTCTTTCATGCAAAACTGCACAGCAGCACACTCTCCTTCCTCTTGGGCCAACACATGTGTCCAACTTGGAGCATCAGGGTCTTCATGATGGGGCAGGGCCTCAAACCAGGTAACTCCTTGCAGCAGTTCCCTGACAGGAAGGGGTTCGACCAACCACAAGTTCCACCAGAGAACTCCGGTCCTCATCAGTTCCCCCTCTGTTGCTCATCCTCTCCTGGGCTCTTCCACTCATTATTTCTCATAGGATGTTCCTATGGAATTGCTCCTGTGGGCTCCAAGAAGCAGGAGGTTGTTATCTCTTTTCAGGGATCAAAGGAGATAGAAACACCAGGATATTCCCTACTAACTCATCCTAATACATAAATAATTGAAAATCTTGAAACTTTAGGAAGT
The DNA here is from genome assembly GCF_047511675.1 of Marmota flaviventris. Classification (NCBI taxonomy): domain Eukaryota; kingdom Metazoa; phylum Chordata; class Mammalia; order Rodentia; family Sciuridae; genus Marmota; species Marmota flaviventris. The sequence continues at coordinate 131,415,487 of NC_092501.1, read as the reverse complement.
TACGAATATGACCAATGAAGATGGTTTTAGAAAATCCTGGAGTTCTGGAATCCCAGATTCTAATAGGTTCACCTGGCACATTAAATGCAATGAATTTGAAACGCCCTTACCCAAAAGCTCTCCTGTTTCCATCTGTCATATTTCTGTCCATATCTTTTCCATTCTTATTATCCAAGCACAGCACTAGAGTTATTTTTTTACTCCTTTCTTTCCTTCAGTTCTGCACCTCATTGGTGTCCAAGGCCCCGTCTGGCTGTGTCTTGTGATTGGTTTGGAGCTAAATTACCTATCTGCCTCCTCACTGATCTCTCCACCCCAATGTCACCAACTTTGGCTGTTGACCATGGAGATTGGTGGGAGCCTCTGGAATAGGGTAACACAGAGTGCTGGGTGAGGGATAAAAGGGATGGGTGCTAAAGATAAGGCAGCATTACTTAAAGTACCAGGAGAGGGCAGAAGTGGCCTAGGAGATTGAGGTTTGAGTTCTATCATAGATACAGCAAGTAGAGAGGGTAACTTGAAAGAGGAGCATAGTTTGGGTTTATCCTCCTGCACTCTGCCAGTGGTCTCCTGGGTATTAGGTAGCTCAGAGGAACTCCCAAAGGATGGTGTTGCAGAGAAAAACTACTGGATTCTGGTCTCAGTCTCTGCACTAAAACTGTTTAGGCAAGAAAGTAGAAGGTGCACTTGTTGTTTATAGGAAACAGAGTCTGGGCATCCTTGGGAACACACTAATCCAAAGGCTACCCACTTTCCTTGCCAAGATTACCCGCTTAAAAGAATGCTTATAATGCTTGCAGCTACCTATTTTAACCTACTTCTGGGTAATAATATATTTTTGTCACCTACTAATATGCCTAGACCTCTGACAATCATGGACAGCAGCATGAGAGCAGCCAGATGTTCATCAAATCCACTTTAAGATGTGAGCAAGAATCCTGAACCAGAAATCCAGAAGCTGGCCTGAGGAGGGTGCACTCCCACGTGGTCCTTTCCCAGTCTCACACGTAAATCAAGAATCAGTTGATCTGTGTTCTTGGCATGAAGAATGACTACTCCAACATGTTGATTCAAACATCCTTCTCCATTGCTCTCATTCAGAATTACTTGTTCCTTTGGGTTTCTCAGTGGATCTAGCTGGTTTCACATACCCCTTATGGAATGGAATTTATGGTTAGAAATTCTCATTTTTTTCAGAGACAGAATACGGTAGGTACTCTGAGCTACATTGGAATCAGTATTAATAAACTCAAAGGTAGAGCAGTATTTATTGGTAGTGGTCAGTGCTGTCAGATCACTGTTTGATGTAGTGACATCACCAGGAAATTCAACCTCTGTTTCAGAGAACTCTTGTGACCAAGGACAAGGTACCCAGATCCCCCAGGAGTCAGAACTATGGATTGGAGTCTTTATTAGGACTGAGGGGTAAGGAAGCCCGACCACCATTAACTGCTGATGGCTTCCATCCTGTGAACCCCGCGGGCCAGCCTAGCACAGTGCCTCACCCTGTTCTGTGCAAACAGGGTCACAGACATGTGGCTACTTCACTGTCACCTGGGAGTTACCTTAAATGCAGATACCAGCTCCCATTTGTTGCCATTCTGGTTTGACAGGTCTAGAGTGACCTGTGGGAGTCTGAGAATCATTGCTCCAAGGTTTGGAGAGTGAGGGTGAACTTGTTTGACCTTAACAGTGATGATCTAGAAAGACAGATTCTAATGAAGCTTAGACCTGGGTGAAGAAATGCAGTCAGGTCCGTAGAAGAAGATCAGGCTTAGAACACTCTCAGCCCATTCAAAATCCATGATGACCACAGAGCATCCCTCATTTATTGCTTTCACAGTTCTCCATTTGATAACTATGCGAGGGTTGAAATACAAGGAGAAATCACAGTCTCCTTCCATCACAAAGGGAAAATAATAATTATTATTTTAGTCAGCATTCTCATCGCTGTGATCAAAAGACCCAACAAGAAAACAGAAAGGAGGAGAAGTTTATTTGGGGCTCCTGGTTTCAGAGGTCTCAGTCCATAGATGGCCAACTCCATTGCTCTGAGCCTGAGGTAAGGTGAGGCAGAACAACATGGTGGAGGGGTGTGTCAGGAAAGCAGCTCAGGAGCGGGCAACAGGAAGCACACAGAGAAAGAGAGCTCCACCCACCAAGGACAAAATATACATACCCCAAAGGCACACCCCCGTGACCTACCTCCTCTAACCACAGCCTACCTGCCTACAGTTACCACCTGGTTAATCTATATCAGTAGGTTAAGCCATTGATTAGGTCAGGATTCTCATAATCTAACCCTTTCACCTCTGAACATTCTTGCATTGTCTCACACATGAGCTTTTTCAGGAATATCACATATCCAAACCACAACAATCATCCTGTTAATGGCTGAAAGTGTTTATTATGTGACAGTGTATTTTTGTGCCTTGCTTTGGATTATGACATTTGATCATTTTAACACGTTAGGAAAGACCTGGAATTAGGTTCATGTTTGAAATGAGGACATTGAAACGTCGGGGCCTGGTTCTTGCAGTCCACAGGACAAGTAAGTGAGGAAGGGAGTGGGTTGTGAGTCCAGGTGTGTGGCTCCAAGCAGGGAGTCTCCACATGCTCCTCTGGGTGGTCATCAGGAATGTTCTGGCCTAAGCCTTCTCTCCCTGCCCTGCTCAGAGCTAGCGTAGGGAGACAAATTTTTATCTTTACTCTCTTTGGGTTTTTCATCTAGGCCTGAGAATTAAAATGAGGTAATGCCGGGTTTCTGTTCTCTCGACTAAAAGGCTCAGGGGTCACTCCAGTTAAACTGGGCTGACTGGGCTGCGTAAAATAACCACACAAGAGACACAAATACCTTTTTCTTTGGGGTTGCTGTGATGGCTCCTCTGACCTTAAGGGTTCGCAGGAAGAAAGAGAGAGAGAGAGAGCACGTGCTGACCCCTTTTATTGAGGAGAAGCTATTCAAATGAGGCAAGGGGTCAGGTTTCAGGGGACTGAGTCTATCTTCATGATGTCCACTGTCAGCAGGTTGACTGACACCTGGGTAGGCCACACCCAAGGGCACAGTAAGAGAAGGGGACACACACAAGGCACTTCCATGGAAGATTCTATCCTAAACAGGGCAAGGGGTTATATTACAAAGGAACAGGTGAGCGTAGCTCCACTCATGGCTGTAGCAAGACACACCCATGCACGAGACACCGACCCTCAAACCCAAGAAGGGTGGGGAAAGCTCTGCCACATTTCTGTGACTGAGCGCCTCAGCACCCAGCCGGGTGCAAGGTTGGTCTCCCACAAGGTAATGCAAATTAATAGGAGAAAAGCTAATAATAGGAGCTATGGCTTCATTTGCGTCAACTGCAGGATGAGGGAGAAAAGCATACAAACTTATTTAATAAGGAATGAAGACCCAAAAGAAGTAGCAAACCCTTTAAAATGCTTTTATACTAGGCTGAACAAAGAAAGGCAATTGTGGAAAAGTAACCAAATTACATGGGGTGGGGGAGGTAACAGAAGATAAGAACTATTTTTACAAGATTTGTATGTACAGAATTCTCTTGGTCTCAATTGCTCATCCTAGGTGACCATAACGTTACCTTCCTTCTGGCATAGAGAGGACATCTTTCATGTGGGGTTTTATCTTCAGCTTTCAGGAAAAAAGGGGGGAAGGGCATCCAGAATTATTTCAGTGACTTTAGCTCAAAATAATCCTCATGCCAGAATGGCATAGTTTGTATTCTGCCACCCAGCAGAGGGAAAGGTGGAGTGGCAGGTGGCTCCCCTGGGAGGTGCTCAGTGTCTCTGTGTCACTGAGCACCTGGATTACACATGCGCCCAGGTGGCACCATCTGTCCCAAGTTTGCAGTTCAATGAGGGTTTTCCAGGATGTCAATCACTTTTTCATCTTGGCAACAAGCTGCAAAGTCAGAAATAGAGAATGGGATTCACTGACCTCTTGATTTGCTATTGTTTAGCAGCAAGAAATTTCTTGACTCTACTCTAAATTTAGATTTAAGACAGAGGTTGCTAGTGAGATTCTCACTTTAATGGGCTGTGCTGTGTCATCCATGACCAGTAGGGCCTGCTTTATAATTTTCAGGGGCCAGTGCAAAATGAAAATTGGGAACACCTCATTTGAACAAGCAGGGGATAGGGGAAGCATTGTTTAAGCTTCTAAAATATAAAACTTTTTTCTTTTGACCTGTCATAGTACTTTTTATTTGCTATTTAATGTCCTTTTAAGTAGAGGAAAATCAAGCATTTAATTTTCACATAGATTTTCGTACTCATCTTAATATTGGGTAAGTTTTCTGTTTGCTTTTTGTGATGCTGGAAATCAAACCCAGGACCCAGGCATGCTCAGCAAGCATTCTACCACTGAGCTACGTCCCCTGTCCTTACATGCTAGTTTTAAGTGCAACTATAAGAGCATTTAACCCATATGTGGAGTCATCAAAATGACACAATTTGTGTTTCGTAGCATGACCTAACGTGCATTTCTGTTTTCACCAGAACAGTGGACACACCACACAAAATTAACTTTAACTGTGGTCATTTCACTTTTTGATATGCACACATTCTGCTGACACTCCACCTTTGGCTTACTGAGGGAAGACCTCCCAAAGGGGAAGGAGCTATGGCTTCATTTGCGTCAACTGCAGGATGAGGGGCTGGTGGGTATGGGGAGACTCATTGGTCAGCAAGAAGACAAGGGTTCTTGATGGCTCATGTTTTTTGAAACCTCCTTGCCTGGTCTACATTTGAATCAGTTCTGCTTCAAATGGGATGTGGCTTCTCAGGGTTGCCAGGCCTCTCCTTACTAGTCACAATCCACTTACCTTGAATTCATTCTGAGACTTGCTGAACCCCCACATATCGTGGGTGCATCCGAATTCAAGAGCAATATATATATATATAAAAGGAGGCAGCGGCAAAGGGATGGCAGACAAGAATATTGCTTATAATCTGCTCACATGCTTCACTGTCCCATCAGACATCACTTAGAAAACACAAGTTCAAAGATAAAGTCATTTGGAATTCCAAGATGGCGACAAATGCTAGGTTTTCCTGAGCACACGGCCTGTGGGACTGTACAGATGGTCAGTATTAAAGCTAATTCAGAGAAAGATGGTTTGAGGGGAGCAGTGGGATGGAGGCAGAGCATGCTGTAAGCCTGCTCTCCTCTACATTTCCTGGAGGTGAAGGTCAAGATTGGCATGGAGGGAGACTTCAGGGGGCAGCCCCTGTCCTGTCCCTTCTGCTCTGGATGACTGAGTAGTCAGGACTCGTGTCATTTGGGGGACGTGTGAGGTGTAGCTTTGGATCTCAGAGATGACTGAAATCAGCAAATAAATCTGAGATCTTTCATAATTCAAATCCGAATGGACCTTATAAAGTTAAACCAATTGCAGCCAGTTCAGTGTCACTAAAACCCAACTCAGACTGGCTTAACTAATAAAGGGGCTTATTGGTTCATGTGAATGGAAATCCTAGAAGTAGTTTAGTGTCACTCACTGTGTGACAAATGTCATCAAGGACCCAGTTTCCTTTTGCTTCTCTTCTTGCCTCCCGTGATGTCAGCTTCATTCTTAGGCTGGTTGTCCCTCGGGGTGGCAAAATGGGTACCAACAATCCCTAGAGCAACTGGGAGAAATTTTCTATCAGAAGAGTGAGAAAGCTTTGTCCTTGTTCTCAGTAAAAGCTCCCCCAAAGAGTCATGAGCCCACCCATCAAATGATACCCTATCCAGTGAGTGGGACTGTGCTGGTCCACTCAGAGTTAAACTGTCATGTCCCTTTCCACACCCAGGATGGAGTGAGCTTCTGTCACACACAGCACAGGAGAATGGGGAGGAGGAAACCAGAGCAAAAAATTGGGGTGATGACCTTGAGGGGAAGAAATAAACACTACAGAGACCACCTACCACCTTAGCAATCCTACCTCAGTTCTCAGGGCCGGCAAGAGGACACAGTAAAAATGTAAGTGTGTGATGCTGTCCAGACTTTGGAAGTGGGAACTGGGTGCATTTCTACCCAAAAGACGTTCAGATTCATAATTTAAAATAATGCTGGCCCAGCAAAACCTGTATCTGCCGGCCACTTCACAGGTCAGGAACCAAAGAGGAATAGTAAAGGCCTTATTGTAATGGTTGCCACTACTGAACTCCGTGTGTGCCTCTGCTAACACATTGGACAAGAAAGGGAGACGAGGCTTCAGGAGGTCAACAAATCTGCCCAGAGCCACATTGGTAATGAGTGACAGGGCCAGGATTTGGACTCAGGCCTATTCAGTCCCCATGCCTCTGCTCTTTCCCAGTGTCTAAAGGATGAATTGGTGTCATGAACAGGAGAAAAAGCTCCAAGTCAGTTCAGAGCTCTGTCACACTGTGTCACGAAGAGGTTTTAGGAGACTGTGGGGAGCCACATTGAGTTACCATGACTTCCAGTCCTGATGCACCACAGGGACCTGAAAGATCACTGTATTCTGGGCAGTAGTGCCATGACTCGTGACTCAGTCTTTTCACCTGCCCGGATAGCAAGGCCAGTCTTCTGATTAGGCATACCCTGGGGTTGAGCTAACTCACCTATTCTTTTGTAATCCTACCCCGTTGCCCTGTTTGGGATAGAAATTCCATGGAAACTCCCTTTGAGTGTCCCCATCTCTTGTTCTGCCTTTGGGAGTGGCCTTCCTCGATGTCAGTCAATCTCCTGATAGTAGACATCATGAAGCTAGACTCAACCCACCCCTCCCAAAACCTGACCCCTTACCTCATTTGAATGGCTTCTACCCAATAAAAGGGTTCAGCACATGCTCTCTCTCTCTCTTTCTTTCCATGGACCCCTAAGGTCAGAGGAGCCATCACAGGACGCAAAGAAAAAGGTATTTCTCTATCTCTGGTTATTTCACACAGCCCTGTTCACCTGGAGTGACCCTGTGTGTTTAGTCGTGAGATGCGACAGGAGACTACTTGTATTAGTCCATTTTCTGTTGTTATGACAAAGTATCTGAGGCTGGGTACTTTATAAAGGAAAAAGGTTTATTTAGCTTACAGCATTGGAGTCTGAAAGTCCAAGACTGAGTGGCCACATCTGTTCAGCCTCCTGTGATGCTCCTTTGACTACGTCACAACATGACAAAGGAGAGGAAAAGGAAACAGTCTTTTCCAATGGCGGTTCCCCCAGTGACCTAGTTTCCTACCCCTAGGCCCCACCTCCTGAAGGTCTCACCCCCTCTCGGTACCACCTCTTAACATCACCACACTGAAAACCGACCTTTCAGCACATGAACCTTTTGGGACATGTTCAAACCATCTTCAAGCCATATATATCACTAAATGGAGAGGGAAGATCTCATGAAGCAAATTCTCTAAGTGATAAAGTGAATTTTACTCAGGAAAGAGAAGAACCATCTTCCCTGGGTACAGGAAGCACAGTGTCACTCCTGCCTGGCTCAGGGAAGCCCACTGGCTTCTGGCCTCCTGTGTGAGCAGAGCAGCGGTTGACGAATCCCTTTTCTGTAAGCTGTCAGACTTGGAGAGGTCACAGAGGAAGCCTGGGCCTTCGAGTTGGCAGCCTGACCGCAGAGGTGTTAGGCCCTCTCAGAAAGGCACCCACCTGGGCAAGTCCCAGGCCAACTCTGACCTTCTCCTATCTGCCGACTGAAGACTTGAGAGAGGCCTGGGTTTCCCAGGATGCAAAGTAAACCCCAGTGAAAAGGAAATGAAAAGGCGTGTTCCTAACCCAGCTCCTTCTCCTTGCAGCCTGCTTCATTCTCGCGCTCATGGCTCTCCTGGTCCTGCCGCTGTCCATGGCCTTCACAGGTGAGCTGGCTGCTGAGCTGCGGGAAGCTGCAGGTCAGCGGGGGTGGAGCGGGGTGACAGCACTTAATGTTTAAGCATCAACTGTGCTTAGGCAGGGCTGGCAAGATCAGTCGTCCCCAATTATCTGCTTGCTGTCACAGAGTGACTTGGTGAACATTCCTGGTGTCCCCGCCCTGGAAGATATTGATGAAGTATGTCTGGGGTGGGGACAGGCACTGCTTTTAAAACTGTCAGAAGAAGATTCTGATCTTCCTAGCCCAGGTTTAGGAGTCACGAGGCTCAATTTGCCCGAGGCCCCTTCCCGGTTCCTATGTTCCCGTGAGGAAGCCCATTGTGAACAATAAGAAAAATGCATCCGAGGCTCAAGGAAAGTATGGGCTCACTGAATATGTTTTTTGCGGAGTGAGTGAATAATAAATGCTCCCCTAATTGCACGGATTAAACAACTTTATAATCTGCAAGTGTGAAGTACAGGGAGGTGGCAGGGGAGTAGGAGTGGACTCCTTGAGAAGCCAAAAGTCACTGGCACATGTCTGTGGAACTAATCTCATGCTCTTGAAATTGCTAATAGGAGCCCCTGAGATCTGCATGCAGAAGGTCGATGCCCTATTTACCCTGAGGCCTAGCAAGCCAGTGTTCTAGGTTCCAAGCTCAAAGGATATGGGGCAGAAATTTTAAAAGGGTGCAGGAGTTATTGAAAACAACAACAACAAACCCAGTACCCTATCTGCTTAATGGGTACAAGGTTTCATTCTAGGGTGATGAAGCTATTTGGGACTAGATAAAGGGGATGTTTGTACAACATTGAGAATATGTTAAATGCCACTGGATGGTTCCCTTTAAAATAGTTGATTTTATGTCCCGTAAATTTTATACTGAAAAAATACAACTCTGAAAATAGAAATAAACAAAAACAGTACCCTGGTTGTTGTTGTTGTTGTTTTTTTTTTTTTTTTTGAAAGAGAGAGAGAGAGAAAGAGAAATAAAAAGATAAATAGCCTGAGCTGGGCTCAGCGGTACACACCTGTAATACCAGAGGCTGGGGAGGCTGAGGCAGGAGGATTGCAAGTTCAAAGCCAGCCTCAGAAACTTAGAAAGGCCCTAAGCAACTCAGTGAGACCCTGTCTCTAAATAAACTATAAAAAAGGCTGGGGATGTGTCTCAATGATTAAATGCCCTGAGTTCAATCCCCGGTACCAAAAAAATACAAACAGCTTAAACAACAACAGAGAGAGAAAATAAAATAAAATATCAAAGTTGCCCAGAACTAAAAGAGCAAAACATTCTGGGGCCATTTAATATAAGAGGAAAACAATTCAACCACTTGCCCAAATCTGGAAGCTACCATTATTAGAGTTAGTTTGGAAATTAACTTCCATTTATGGTTCTGCTCTTTCAAGAAGAGTTTATAAGAAGTTAGTCACACCCAGCTTGGGAGATCAGAAATGCCCTTTAGACAGTGTTCTATGCAAAATCGGTAGTGTAAGAGAGACTGTGGAGCTGTGGCTAGTTGTTCACCAACTCATTCGCCAGCTAACAACTCACTCACCAAGCTGCACGATGAGACAAGCTTCCATGAGTTCATTGACATGGTCACTATGTTAAAACGACTACATCCGTTGCAGAAAGTAGGTCTCGGGGAGTTGCTTCGTAGCAGTTATAGAGCTTGCTTTGGAGTGATGAAAAGTTCTTGAAAATGGATGATGGTCATGGTCACACAAGATGCTGATTGAAATCAATGCCATTGAATTGTACGCTTAAGTGGTTAAAATTTTTTGTTTGGCTATTATGTCACAATAAGAATTGTCAACACTCATACACACACACACACACACACACACACACACACACCATAATATTGTTGTGTGGGTAGGGAATCGCTATCTCTAGCAATAGTATGAACTGCTTTGGGGAGAGTTCGAAAAAGCCAAAGGGTGTCATTGTGATACTGCAGATCAGACAGAAAGAAAATCTAGGGTTCAGGTAGGACCTAAGCAACACGTGAAGAACACAGAGGAAAACTGTGTTGATTGACTTGATTGGGATCTTTTCAAGCCATCTGTGCACGGATCGACTCTCCTGTGAGCAGCAGCTGTTCTTATTCATTAGGAATGAGCAGATATACAAGTCATTACTCAATGTTCATTACACAGCTGGCTTCTGAATGGTAAAGGCAGTTCATACCCAACAAATTTGGCATCCGATACTTGAATGTCTTTGTGTGGAAAGGTTGTGTTGAGACTTGGAGAGCATTTCCATCTGATAATGGATTCAGACAAACATCAGAGAAACTGGAAAGGCACGTCATATAGGTTGATGATCCAACCAATGTGTGTGGAGGATTTTACTCTGTTTGGGGCCCTGAATTTATATTTATATCTGTACGTTTAGAAATTTTCAATAATGTCAATGAAACATGATGTAGTCATAGAAAAAATTTCTTCTGCTTAAGTTCCCATATCCAGGCATTTGTGAGAAATAAAATGTCAAATCAAATGTGTTTTAAACAGGAGACCGGTTCAACATGAGAATTCCCTTCTTCGAACTCTGTTGACAAATTAATCAAGTAATTTAATTATGCTGTGGTAACAAATTAACCCTGAATCTCAGTGGCTTAACACTGTAAATGTCTATTTCTTGGGGTTTTTTTTTTTTTTTTTGGAGGGGGAAGGTGTGGATACCAGGGATTGAACTCAAGGGCACTCCACCACTGAGCCACATCCGCAGCCCTATTTTGTATTTTATTTAGAGACAGGGTCTTACTGAGTTGCTTAGTGCCCAGCTTTTGCTGAGGCTGGCTTTGAACTCACGGTCCTCCTGCCTCAGCCTCCCGAGCTCCTGAGATTAGAGGCATGTGCCACTGTGCCCAGCTGTAAAGGTTTATATCTTGCTGTGAAAATTCCATTGTGGATTAGGGGTCATCCCAGAGCCTCAGGAGACTCCCCAAGGCAATAAACATGACCCCTAGCTTTACAAACTGCCTCAGTCCTGAGAGAGACGCCCTCTCAGCTCATTGTTTTCCAGGTGGTTAAAGCAGGAGGCGAAAGAAGGATCGTGTATCAGTTTTAAAATGGTTGATGCCAATGTCCCACAACCATTTGGTCAGAATTAGTCACACAGCCCTGTGTGCCCACAGTGGCCTTGGCAATATGAAGGCACATATCCATCCATGCCTCTACACAGAAGAGTTTTGTGCTTGAACCCCTCTGCAGCCTGGTCATTGGAACTAGTTTTGTTAATGAGGGAAATAAGACATTTCCTTCTTGTATTTAAAAAAGATGCATCATATTATTGCTTAATAATAGGCTTAGAAGATAAAGACCTAAGAAAAGTAGAGAAAGCATTGTTTTGGGAAGAAATATGATCCTGAAGGAAGAGTGTGGAGGTCTGAGCTGTGGGGGTCAGCAGTATTCCATACCCAGTTGCTAAAGATGCCTCAGGAAACACATGTCTCCCAGCTTGGGGGTCCAGTGAGCAAAATGGTCAGTGGTAACGACAAAATGACCATGACAACAGCCTTGCACAGGTGGAGGGGCTTCCTGCTGGCTCCTCTGCCCCCTGGAAGCAGTGGAAGAATAAAGGCCTCATTTTACTCGGTGGATGCATTTTGGGAATGTGACCCATAAATTGAATCTTATTTTAAGCATATCAAGGGAACTGAGTGTTTAAAGGGATTCTTTAAGTCCTTTTGTGAAAAGAATCCTTGAAAGCATGAACTGTCATACATACACCAGCTTTTCATAAAAGCACGGTACACTCATGACCACTTAGTACCCGGATAAAAGGTGCAGTGACGTCTGTCCCTGCTTTGTCTGATGATTCATTTGTTCCTGGAATTGTAGGCCAGAGGCCTGACGCCAGGGATCCCAACAAACCTGATCCACCTCCTTGCCCCAAACACCAAACAAAAAAAGGTGATGGTGAAGAACAGGAAAAGAACTACAAACAATAGGGCCACACTGGGAAGGCAAAGTGACACGCAGCCGCTCAGCCCTGCCTTCTGGGTGCTGGCAGGAGCTTTAGCTTTAAATAGGGGAAGAACTGGGGCAGGGGCAAGAGGTGTGTGTAATTCAGTGGTCTGATTGATCATTCTCTCAGTTCTTGTTCTGCAAGGGGGCTCTGGAGAAGTCCTTGTCTCTCGAGAGGACCTGGGATCCTGGAAGGAGGCAATTCAGTTTCCATGAGATGATGGCTCCTGCTTAGGGGTCTCATCATGGGTTGATGTCCTGCTCCAGTTGTTCCTGGAAGGTAGTCCTTGTAGGCATCACCCCATGGATCTGAAACAGGGTGCTGCAAATCCTGCCTCAGTCTCAGAGGGAAATGAGATTAGTTAGGTAAATTTGGGGCTAACAAACCTTGTATTACTAGTTATGAGATGAACACTCCTTAAGGGATTAATATGGCTTACATGCCAAGCTGAGCAGACCCCTGACCCAAAGTTGAAGATAATAAAGGAGACAGACACAGAATGAAGGCTGAGATGCCAATCTTCGTCCTGCTTTTAGATACCCATTGGGCATCTGCAGGCCCGAGTGAAGCGTCACTGCTTTTAAAAGAGCAACTTCTCTGCTTCCTGATATACATTCTGCCAGGAGAGTGGGATCTACAGAGTCAACCCACCGAGCATCCTGAAGATGGGGTGGCCCATGAGGCCAAGAGGATCCCACCAGCAGGGCAGGGAATGGAGTTATGCTTTGTGGAACTAACATTTTGGCCTTTGTAGGTGTTAAGCTCAGCTTCATAACCAGGATTGGTGCTCTTGAATGCATCTCTCAATCCCTTTCTGTTTTCCCTGGTAGGAATGAAGTTTTTGGAGGACTGCCCCATACAGCCTCTCATTCCCTTATATTTGCTAGTGGGTGGGATCATCGGTGCCTTAAAGGTAAGGTTGTTTGTTCTTTTTAGTTATATATGACATATTATACATATATAGAGTATTACTTCTCATTCTTGTGATTGTACATGATGTGGGAGGTACATTCGTCATGTATTCATATATGAACATAGGAAAATTGTGTCTGATTCATTCTACTGTCTTTCCTATTTCCATCCCCCTTCCTCCCCTTCATCCCCCTTTGTCCAATCCAATGAACTTCTATTCTTCCCTAACCCTGCCTCTTATTGTGTGTTATCATCTGCATATCAGAGGAAACATTTGGCCTTCGGTTTCTTGGGATTGGCTTATTTCACTTAGCATGAGAGTCTCCAGTTCCATCCATTTACTAGCAAATTCCATAATTTCATTTCTCTTATTTGGATGAGTAATATTCCATTGTGTATACATACCACGTTTTATTTATCCATTCATCTATTGAAGGACACCTAGGTTGGTTCCATAGTTTAGCTATTGTGAATTGAGCTGCTATAAACATCCATGTGGCTGTGTCACTGTAGTATGCTGATTTTAAGTCCTTTGGGTATAGACTGAGGAGTGGGATAGCTGGGTCAAATGGTGGTTCCATTCCAAGTTTTCTGAAGAATCTCCATACTGCTTTTCATAGTGGTTGCACCAATTTGCAGTCCCACCAGCTATGTATCAGTGTGCCTTTCCCCCCCCATATCCTCGACAATATTTATTGTTACTTGCATTCTTGAAAATTCCATTCTGACTGGAGATGAAATCTCAGTATTTAAACTATGGTTTGTCCTTCTTGCTCAAGTTTTACTTACTGTCAGGGTGGAACATACCTGTTAATATTCAGCTACTCACAGGGTGCCAGGACAATATCCCCCTAAGTGAGCATTGAAGTGACAGGGTTGGCGTCAGAATCACAGATTTTTCCAGATGAGGGGCCTTCACCAAGGGTTGGATATCTTTGCAATAGCTTTCTTCCTGCTATTGAGTTCAATGTGCTAAGTTTTAGTTTGGATCTAACAAGAGAGTGACCAACAGAGGAGTGACCAACTGACTAGCCAGTTTGGCCATTGAATTCATCACGACCTTTTTTTGTGCTTCTTTTTTAAAAAGTATGCTGTTTAGGGCAGAAGAGTTTGCATTTGGTGAAAAGGTGGGTTGTGTGTGTATGTGTGTGTGTGTGTGTGTGCGTGTGTGTGTGAAAGAGAGAGAGAGAGAGAGCGTGGTGCTGAGGATTGAACCCAGGGGCACTCTGCCATTGAACTACACCCCCAGCCCTTTTTATTTGGAGATAAGATCTTACTAAGTTGCTGAGGCTGCCCTCGAATTTGCAATCCCCTTGCCTCAGCTTCCTGAGTAGCTGGGATTGTAGGCATGCACCGCAACACTCAGCTGAAATGTATGTTGTTTAGGGGCTTGTATTTCTGTTTTTGCTATGTGTCAGTTGACCACGTGGAATTAAACTGGCTTCAGTCGTCAACCAACCATTAAACTCTGGTGTCTGGTACTAAGAGAACTTCTCTCTGACTCTCAAGCCCATGTAGAGACCTGATTAGCTCATGGGTTGTATTGGCATCTGTTAAAGTGACTAAAGAAGAAATATCAAGTGGCATGCAGACCTGAAACTTAGGTTTCCAAAATCCCTGGTCACAGAAATGTTACACATGCCAAAAGTATCTCAGGTCAACCTGTGCTTATCAGTGACTCTTCCTAACCTCCAAGCCCACCTCACAGCTTCCTATCAAAACTAGAAAACATAGTATCTATTTTTTCCAAAGAGGACTCATAAAAATGAAGCAACAACACAATAGAGAAAACAGAATCAAGACTGCCATATATAAAATTTCATTCAGAGTCACTGTCTGGTTTCTTTGCCAACTTCCTCCTGGTGCTGGGATCCTTCAAAAGATCTTGGCCAGAGGCACTGGTCATGCTATTGATTTAAGACATCAAAGAATGTCTTTAAAAATATGTGTTCTCGTATGTAATGGATATCTATAAGCTCTATGACATCTTGGGAAATGTCTGATTTTGAACAAACCATTGGAGCTTCATTTCCCAACAGCAATGTTCTGGTGGGCAATGTCCTGGAATGTACAGATACACGTTATCATCCCTATAACAACATTCCCCAGGAATTCTCCTGAGGCTCTGTCTGGCTCCAAAGAAACCCAGAGGCTGTCAGCTCAGTGAGGCTGCATATCCCCTGTGGACCCCAGGTGTTAGGCAATGCCTTGGGCACTAAGGAGATGCTCAAAACAAGAGCAAAGTTTTCAGCAGTAATTACCTGTGTCATCCATCCCCAGCTGACTGCCTCATCACCAGGTTGCTACCTGGAACTTTCCTGTAGAGCTGCTACTGTCCACAGAGTCAGCCTCCTAATAACAGCCAGCTTTTCCTTTACAAAAGCCAGCTCAGAACCCAAAGGTAATTTATTTTAATGAACATACCAGGGCTCTAATAAACAGCATCGATTTTTTTTTCCTGGCAATCTAAAACTGCTTGAAGCCAAATTAAATTTTGGTGCTCAACATGGTGAGGTAATATACAGTGAGTCCATAACAATAGAGCAGCAGCAAACATGTTTATGGTGCCCCCAGAGGCCCAAGTTTACTTGTGATGATAATGCTTTGTATTTAACACTCGCCCCCCAACACAGTTTGCCCAGCCCAGCATCTTTAGTGAAATGCACCACATAGCATCAAGGTATCGCATTCAAAGAGAAATCTGAGAAATGAGGTGGCATTTCCCGGAGTTACCAAAAAGAGCTGATGGTCATGACCTACTAGGTCACAAAATGCATTTAGCAGGTTGTGATCTGATTTAAAAATAAAATAAAACAGAAAATATGAGAGTGCCTAATAAGTATTGTGTGATACTATATATGGACACCTGCCTGTTTGGGTGAATTGACCATATCATTTGTCATCCAAACGGAAATAATTTTGAGAGGACAAGGGGACTCTAATAATCATCATGCCAGGACAACAGCACAGACTAGGACTTCTCTGAGTTCCCAAGGACTTCAAATTACCCAATTTCTGGGTCATGATGTAAAATATATTTGTTGCTTTGGATCATGTTAAAAGAAAGTTTCAAAAACAGTGATCCGGGGCTGGGGTTGTGGCTCAGTGGTAGAGTGCTTGGCTAGCACGTGCGAGGCCCTGGGTTCCATCCTCAGCACCACATTAAAAAAATAAATAAATAAATAAAATAAGGGTATTGTGTTCAACTACAACTAAAAAAAAAAAAAAAAAAAAAAAAAAACCCGGTTGATCTGGTGGCCATTATCTACCCAACACTCCACCTCACCTCCAGTGTCCCTCTTCCTAGTGCCACCATGAGCAGGTTGCCTTTTGCAGGTGCTGTGCTGACATCTGTGCCCCCATTTGGGACTCATTCCGTCCTCATAGCGCCCCCATGAGGCAGGAACTGGCATCAGGAAGGATTCTTTTGAGTACAATGAACACCAATAACAGAAAAAGAAAACAACTCTAACTTAAGAGATAGTTTATTGGAAGAACTCACAACTCAAAATGTTGGTGGAGAAGCAAGGGACAAGTTTGGCGCCAGAAAGCCTGGGGCAGGTCCCCTTACTGTAGCTTCCTGGTGTCAGTGGCAGAATGCATGAGCCCCACCTAGTTCCTCTCTCATGGCGTCACTGGGCCCAAGAACCAGTTTGAAGAGTACAGCCTGAACCAAGGACCTTGGGTGTCCTGTGGCTCGCTGTGTGCCAAGAGCAAGGGAACAGACCTCCCGGAGGGCAGGTAGCACAATTTATCCTCTCTAGACCTAGGATGGGTAGGGGATTTGCCCAAAGAATGAGGTGATGCTCACAGCAGTCTGCTGGGCAGTGTTCTAGAATGTCCAGAGGAAAAGAAAGGTGGTGTTCACCAAGGCCTCTGCTCCAGTCGAGGGGCTTTCTCATCTCCCTTTGTCTTTGCCATGCCACTCTCCCTCCCAGGAGGTCCTCCCTCCTCTTTTCTCTTGAGGGGTTCTGAGTATGTCCCCTTTTCCAGGAAGCCCTCCTGGATGAGCCAGCTCCATGCCAGACTCCTTGAAGTGTCCCACTGCTCTTCTTAGAGAAACATCTTGCCTCCCAGCCAAGCTGCAGGTCTTGTTCCTAGAGAGCTGGAACAGGACTACCAAATGGGAGGACTCTCCTGACACAGGAGAGAACCACTCTGATTCCAGCACCTCATGGTATGGTACATATAGTGGTCGGCAAGTGTGGGCTAATGGCCATCTCTTTTTTTTTGGTACTGGGTATTGAGCCCAGATGCTCCTTACCAAAGAACTACATCCCCAGTCCTCTTACTTTTTTATTTTTGAAACAGGATTTCACTGTTTGCTGAGGGTCTTGCCAAGTTGCTGAGGCTGGCTTCGAACTTGCAGTCCTCTTGCCTCAAACTCTGGAGTCACTGGGATTACGGGCATGTGCCACCAGACTGGCTCCATCTCATTGTTGCACTCACTGTGGACTGAGTAGAGTGACTTAACTTCTCTGAGCCTTAGTGTCCTCGACCAGGAAGCAGAGTTAGTCATATATAGCTCATAGGTTAGTATAGGTATTAAATGCAGTCAGTCATAAGTGCCAAGTTTTGGACTAACTAATTAAGTTTTGCTATTTTTTTCATAAATAATAGCTCTCTACTGTCGAAAAACAACAGAATACAGATAAGTACCAAGGAGAACATCAAAATCACCTGTAAATTACACCACACAGCAAACAAACATCACTGTTGACTCTGTAGCCTTTTGGTCCTTCTGTGCACAAATTTATTTGGCACCCTCCCCTATGACCCTGAGAGAATTAAATGAGGTACTGTACACGAAGCACCTCACCCAGCACCAGGGTGTCCTTTTGTGCAATGTCCATTTCCAGAGTCACTGTCACCAGCACAAAGATAACTCCCATATCTCAGTCACAGCCCTCAACTGTCTCTGTTCACCACCAGCCTCTGACCACCCCCTGCTGACCACCATCACCTGCATGTCCATCCAGAATTTTAAATGGAGCAAGTCCAAACCCAAGGTTGTCACACTCCTCAAATGCACAGCTCGGGCTCCTCTGCTCCCCAGCCCTCTTGATATCATTGTCCCCATCACTGCCCCAGTTTGGATCCCATTGGTGACATTTCTTGACTCGTCCCTACCCTTCCATTTCACTCGGGCTCTGAGTTTCTCCCCTCACCAACCTGCATGCTCTTGGCCATCAGAGGATTCCCTCTCAGCCCTGCTGTCCTTGGGTTAGGGGTGCACTGAGGTTGGCCATAGGGGAGGTGGGGAGCTGGGATAGAACAGATAAGCAGATTCAGTTTTCAGAGGAAATCACAGGGAAGCCGGGGAATGGCCAAAGGTCTCCCCAGCAAAGAAGGCTATGTTCTTCCCTGGCTGTGTTTCCAAGGGGACACTGAGACATGGGGGGGCCAGTCAGGTTGGTAGCAAGTTGGGGATTCTTTGTGTAATCAAGTGGAAACTGACTTTCTAAGGGGTGTCAGACTGGAGTCAGGCAGGGGCCATCTGCCGGGGGAAAAGATGGTCTTTGTCCCCCCAGAGTATTGCTCAAAGGAGAAGGTGTGTGCTCTTGACTTGAGGGATGTGTGAGGACAGCGGGGACAATGCTCTCGCTCCATGGCCCCACTCAAGATGCAGATCCTGGGGACAGAGAAGGGTGGAAACAGCCCAAAGAAAAGCAGTTTGGGTGGGTAGGGGGAGGACAGGAAGGGACTAGTGATGCTTGGGCCGCCACGCCTGTGATGTGGCCTGCAAGTGACAGGGGAATAGTTCCTCCTAAGACAGAGGGCCTGGCTGGGAGGTGCGTTAGCATCCAACAGGTATCATTCCTGTACTGTTAGGTGTCATGCAAATGCGCTAGAAAACTAGAAAGGCCAGTCCGTCCAAGCCTCACTATAGAGTAAGTTTATGCCAACTAATCCCATACCCAAACCGGCTCCTGCATCCAGGAGGAAGACGCCAGCAAGCTCGCTGACTATGGATTGATGTCTTCATTCATGCAAGTTCTAATTCTAATTCTTCAAATGAAATGTCCTTCTTTGGCAGATCTTCCAACTCCAGTATATGTACTTTTCATAACCTCTCTCTCTGTCTCTCTCCCCATCTTCCCCCTTTCTACTCCCTCTGTTCCCCACAACTTTTCCACCCTCCCCTATGACGCTCACCCCTCCCGCCATCCAGGTGTCTCTCTTGCTGTATGACTCCACCAGGATGAGGCGGCTTCTGTCTAAGGCTCTGGTGATTGATGACGACGACGACGATGAGTATCCCTGGAGACAGAACGCGCACAAATACTACGTCCATCTCATCCTCAGCCTCTTCCTCTTCCTCTGGTTTATTCTGGGGAATTACTGGGTCTTCTCTGTGTACCTGCCTGACTTTATTCCCCCTTTCCAGCAGCCCCAGGCATACTGTGACAAAACCCTGTACCTCTTTGCAGTAGGGGTCCTGGTGCTCAGTCACACTGTGCTGATCTTACTGGTCCTGTGCAGCGGTTGTGTCTATGTGTGTTCCAGGTGGAGATTTGCTGGTGATGAAGACTGACAGCCACTCCTCCCGGCGTGTGCACACATAGACACACATGCACAATTTGGGGAGAAAAGCATGCTAGTGAGTCAATAGAACCTTCCACACGGGCATTTCAGAAACTAACAAAAATGCACTGAAGGAGTCTACCAGACTAAAGAGAATCTTGCCTGCCTGGATGTGGGGAAAGCATTTTGACTCTTCTTTGGGTGAGAATTTGTACTCATGAGTTTTCAAAGGATGTTTCTTTGGAGGGGAGGAGATGAGGAGTGCTAAGGAAGGGTGATCTTTTTCAATCACAGGGCAATTCCAAGCCCTGTGGCAAGGTTTTTTACTGTAACAAGGTTTCTTACAGTAACAGTTGTTACTGTTGCTACTGCTGAGCTCATTCAGCCACCAGCACTGCAGAGTGGTAGGAAAGATGCCCATTAATAACTCCAACTGCCTTTTGTGATAGTTAAGAAGTCAGGATATCCCCAACCCCAGATCAAAAGGTTTGATCTGATAACTGAGGACATCCTAAGGGCAGTTATAAAATCTGCAAGTTCAAGGAATAGATTCCACAGAGGGGCTCTGGCTGGTCTGCCAGGGGACCTTGCAGTGAGCAGTGTCCCTCTCATCTTCATTTCTGGATGCTACTACTGTATATTCTGTGCTCGGCATGGAGTCCATTTCTATTCCTGGTAATCTGTGTGCTTTGTGGACAGTTCCATGTCATAAACTGGTCTTGCAGCTGAGCATGGTGGCGCGCACCTGTAATCCCAGTGGTTCAGGAGGCTGAGGCAGGAGGATTGCAAGTTCAAAGCAGCCTTAGCAACTTAGTGAGGCCCTAAGCAATTCAGCGAGACCCTGATTCTAAATAAAATATGAAAAGGGCTCAGTGGCTGAGTGCCCCTGAGTTCAATCCCTGGTACCAAAAAAAAAAAAAAAACCCACAAAATCTGGCCAGGTTACATGAATTAAGGTGCCATTAGTGCAGGTGCTTTGGGTTTCTGAGCTTAAATATTTCACAGCCGTTCTCTGTTTAATGACAGAGTCAGCTTGGGAAGCTTTTTCTAATTTAATCATCTGGAAGTCTAGAATGATACCAAACAGCAACCCCTAGCATCCCATCTTGCTGCTGTCCTTGTAACATGAAGTTCCTGGGAGCCTCGGTACCAGGTTAGCAAGTGGGTAGTTTCTCCTGTGGAAGGCACTCTTTCAAATTTTCTTTTTTCTTTATTTATTTTCGAGTTCTAGGGATGAACGTGGGGGTGTTTTATTTTACCATTGAGCTTTTCATTTTTTATTTCAAGACAGGATCTTACAAAGTCACCCGTCACCTGAGCTGACCTCAGACTTGTGATCCTCCTGCCTCAACCTCCTGAGTCCTTGGGACTGCAGGCCTATATACCACAGCACTTGGCTTACTTGAGAATTTTCAATGAAGACACTGTCGTGGGTGTTATTAGGGAAAGCACCCAGACAGAGCACAGCAACTGCTTAACTGTGCTTGTATCTCAGTTTATCTCTCTGTGGTGCCAAGCTGCTTTCTTTTTTCTTTCTTTTTTGGTGTGTCTGTGTGTGTCGGGAACGGCAGGTGGGGGCTGCTTTATAATCAAACCAAGCCCCAGTAGCCATCAATGTAAGGCACCAGCCTGTCTCAGAAGTGTGAGCTCAAACCAAGAAGCACACTCTTCTCCATGGCTTTAAGAGAAAAGAGACTGTGAGTGCCAAGGAAGCTTCCCATTTGAGTTTGGAAGGACTCTCCAAGGATCTGTCCCCTGGAGTCACCTTTGATCCACATTTCTCCCAGGCGAGAAGGTGCATAGTGCGCCCTCTGCTGGGAAAAAGGAGAACAGTCCTTATTCTGCCCCATCCCTCAGGGCAGTTACTGTTTTCCCGTGAGCTACTGAGGACAGTAAGGTGTGCAGCTTGCAGATCCTGCATCATCTGTACAGATGCAGGCCTGATTCCATCCTTATTGTGTCTCAAGTCGAGGGCTGAGACAGACTCTGGGCTCAGACACAGGGCAGGTAGGTGTTCCATGCCCCACCCCCACGAGGGGGTCTCAGCCACTCCCAGTCACTTAGCCAATGTTTGGACACAAACAAAGCTGAAAGCCAACAGAACCCATATCAAAGCTCAATCCAGGCCACACATCCACCAGTACTTTCCTTCATGTCCCTGATACTAATTCCTGTGCAGAAACTTTTAAAGAATATTCAGGTTCCATCTTAAAATAATAAGCCAAGGCCACATAGACAATTTTTTAAAAAGCCAATTTGGTACTCATTTTTTTTTTGTTCTCTCCTGTTTGCTTCAGTTAGAAGCTTGCTTATGTTTGCTTATGTTGGAAATGACTCTGAGGTTTCAAGAGAGTATTGAGGTGGAATTCACACCCCTCTGGGTCACGGATAGAGGGAGGAAATGACTGGACTGTGATTGACCCATCCTGGTGGTGTCTCCTGAATACTGAGGGCCAAGCAAGTAGAATTTCTCCCACTCATATCCCAGCACTGTCCTTGCCTTTCTGTGAAGCCAAGACATTCTGCTGGGCCTTGTGAATGACTCACATGGAGTCTGCCCAGAAGAAGGGTATGGAAGGACAGGATGCACAGTTGACCCCTTCATCCAGAGGAGAGGCTACCACTGACTCACCCTAATCTATGAACATCAAAGACCTGAGCCTCTGGAGCCCCAAGCTACTCCCTCCTGAATGCTTCTGAGGCTGCTGCCACTGGAGTTTGACAAAGATGCAAAGAGATTGTGGAAAATCATAGCTATAAAAATGGCTGTTGATTGGGCACAGAGACAGACACCTGGGAGGCTGAGGCAGGAGGATCACAAGTTCATGAATGAATGAATGAATGAATATTTGTTTGCAGATGCCAGATATGGGCTACTGTTTTGGTTCCATGAGTAGTGTCCTGTTTCAAATGTTGGACATTCCCAGTTTCTGATAGACCTGGATACTCATGGAGTATTGCAGAGTCTTTATATTGATATAAATGCTTTATCAAATACACCCGTTAAAGTGGAAAACTGGGGGCTGGGATTGTGGCTCAGCAGTAAAGCGCTTGCCTAGCATGTGAGAGCCCCAGGTTCGATCCTCAGCACCACATTAAAAAAAAAAAAAAAAAGAATAAGTAAATAAAATAAAGTTTTTAAAAAAGTGGAAAACTGGTGTCTTGGTAAAAGAGTTTTTCTTTTTCTATACCTTTTTATTTTTCACAACAAACTTGAAGTCTTTAAATACTACGTTTGATATAAAAAATTAAAAGGAAACCATATAGTTAAAATCAGAACTATAAGAAATTCTGTGATGGTTAGGAAGCAGAGGTTCTCGATCTTTTTTTGTTTTCCACACACTTGTCTCTTGCCCCAGAGGGAGTAGTAGAGGAAAAGGTGTGCTCATTCTATTGTACACTCCCTCCCTTGCTATGGAGAACATCTATCAGAGATCCTAAATCATTATTAAAACCTGGACCAAATTTTTGGCTTTGAATTTCCTGGCAACCAAAGCAGAAGGACGATTTGATGATTCCCTATAAATCGCACCTTTTTTCCTGGAGTAAAAAGCACCACCTCTGGAGAAATACAGGCTAAACTGGGCGCAGTGGCTCACTCCTGTAATCCCAGCAGCTAGAGAGGCTGAGGCAGGAGGATCATAAGCTCCAAGTCAACCTCAGTGAGGCCCTAAGCAACTCAGCGAGACCTTATCTCTAAATAAAATATTAAAAAGGGCTGGGGATGTGGCTCTGTGACTAAGCGCCCCTGGATTTAATCCCAGGTACTAAAAAAAAAAAAAAATTAAAAGAAAAAGAAAAGAAATACAGGCTAAGTATGAGAGAATGTTCACATGCATCAACTCAGGGGGTGACATCTGCAGCCTGTTATAGTATAATGAGACAGAGTTCAAGAAAGAATTTCCAGGGCCCAGGAAAAAAAATGGTCTATAATTGTGTTTTTTGGGTTTTTTTTTTTTTTTTTTTTGAAGGTCTGGATTAATCTAGAGCTGACATTTGGACTACTAGAAAGTGATGAGCTACCTGGTAGAATCATTTCCCTTGCCTGGGGGAAAATTTTGATAGATGAGCACAAGAAGCTCATGGTTGTAATTGCTAGTATGGCCCAAAGTACGTGTTGAGTGGGCTGTGTGTACCTGCAGAATAAAGTGTCTACCCAAGACTGACCCAAAGAGACGGCCATCATCCCTCCTCAGTGGGAACATGGTAAGGCAGAGATATTCCAGGAAAATGAACAAAGGAACCCAAACTTTTGGAAGCTATGAAAACTCAAGGGAGGGATAATCAGTTGTTCCTGTCTGAGAAAAGATAAACTGTATCTTTTCAGCAAAAGATAAACTGTATATTGAAGTCAATATTCTTTGCCTGGCTTGATAGAAATGATAGTTGAAATCAGTAAAAATGGGACCATATCACTACAAGCAGCCACACCAGTGGTTCTCAAACCTCAGCAAACCCTCAAAACTACCCAAGAGTTTGCTTCAAATGCACAGTCAGAGCCCCCTGGCATTCTGATATGTGGGGCTCACCGATTAGGATTCAGCCAGCCAGAGAACCACATATGCCCTCAGACCTCAGATGAGGCGTGAACTGACGCAGGCCAGGCCATCTCAGTTCCAACCAGGAGGATAATATGATCTTAATTCCAGTACTTCACACTGTCTCCCTCTATTTTCATACAAGAAGAAGAAGCAAAATGGTCCATGGCATTCATTTTTGCCTGCCTGAATCTTGTGCTGCATTTCCTCATGGCCATTCTTCAGGGTTGATGAAACCAAGTTTGTACACGCTGTTCCCACGCCTTCCTTGAATAATCCCTGGGGAAGAGAATCCTCCAGTCTATGGGATGCTTTGCTTGTTCTTGCTTCCAGTGGGATTCCAGAGGCTACAGCTGATGCACACAGACACTGGCAACCATCAGAGCCTGGTGGAGGCAAATTTTCTCCATCAAACTCATCATCTTCGGGTGGGTGGGTGATCTGCAGTAGAGATTCTAGAAAATTGAATGAACAGAAAATCCTGCCTAGTGATTCTAGTGGTATTTTCTTTTTATATGAATATAGAACTAAGAACAAAATAAATCTATTTTATAGAGATCAAATTTTAAGAGTTCACTCTTCAGGTCAGCAAGTTGTGTGAGATATCTTGGGAGGCCATATTATGCCACTGTGAGCAGAAGTAAAATAGGAGGGGGACATTTTTTCAAGTACATTTTGTTTGTTTGTTTTTGACTGAATACTTCCTTTGTTACATCCTTCAGGTTTTAAAATTTAAACTTACTGGGCTGAGTTTTTAGCTCAGTGGTAGAGCGCTTGACTAGCATGTGTGAGGCACTGGGTTTGAGTCTCAGCACCACATATAAAATAAATAAATAAAACAATTCATTTATTTTAATTTTTTAATTTTAATTTTTTAAAGGAATATATATATATATATATATATATATATATATATATATATATATATATATATTTCTTTAAAAAATTAAACTTACTGCATTATTCAGAAATAAAGCTGTGCTTCGAAAGCAGCATGGGCTCTGCTGGAATTAAGGCTTATACACACAACATGCTCTAATCGGACTCCTAAAAAACCTGGTGATTCAAATATCCCTTTTCTGATCACCTAATCACCCATTAGTGAGGGGGGGTTCCCTGCCCTAAATGGTATGAGATGGCAGAACACACAATCCCTTACCCTGGAGAGATGATATCAATAGCAGCTTATTATTCACATAGACGCACAGCCCCAGGGCAGAAGGACACAGCTGGACTATGTTGGGCCACCTGGGGGTCACACTCAGGAACCCAGTGAATCAGCAGGGAGGGTCACATTTTGCAGTAACCACAAGACGTCTCCTTGGGAGTGTGTGATTGGCTCGTTCACATAACTTTACAGACTGGCAGGCAGGTGGAACCCATTATTAGACTGTTGACTGAATGAGGGCAGCCAGCCTAGCTGACTGTGAAACCAGTCAGGCGGAGCCCTTTCCCACTGGGTCAGGGACAGTGCTGGGGAGCTCAGGCTTAGGTCTTTGGGCCCTTGTGAAACTCAAAGATGCCAAGGTGGCCCATGAAACTTTAGGCCTTACCAGGCACCTTCCTCAGTCAATTCCTGCCTTACCTTGGCCTTATTTCATGGGTTAGTTAGTCCTGGATTTGAATTTTCTCCACAACCAAAGCAGAAAAAGCAAATAAGATATACACTATCTATAAAGTTTAGAAAACAAACAAAGACAGCCTCCCCTTCGACCTTCCCCGGAATACTCCTCCATCCCGAGCAGCTCTGAGCTGCACACAGCCTCTCCCCAGCCTTATGATGACTGTCCCACAACTGCAAAATGGCTAGTTTTGGTTCAATTCCCAAGTCATTGGGGAAAGGGATTGCATCCCAGATTCCCTGAGGATTCCTTTTATCAGCCCAGTGGCCTCCAAGCAGGTCTTGCTGCTAACACCTACCCAGTTCCCCGACCCTGTCCCAGGGGCCTGGCCTGTTGACAGGAGTGACTGCTCCCCACCCCCTGCCTGAGATCACTGCTCTGCTCCTCGCTCTCATGAACAGGTGCCCTTCACTTTAGCTGAGAAGGGAGAGGGAGGAAAGCCCAACTCCCTGTTTCAGGCCAGGTCAGCCTCATGCTCCAGATCCCCACATCTTCCCCAGGATCAGATGGAAGATGGATGATTTTATTGGGAGCCACCTTTCCAGCCTTCCTTCCCTCACCGTCAGTCATTCTGCTTTCCCCTAAGGTCATGTCCTCTGGGGAAGTGCAAAATATTTCAAGCCTCCCCAGCCTCCAAATATCAGTCCCCCCAAAGACACCCAGTGTTAATTCTTTTTGTATTCTTCCAGAATATAATATTTATGTATACTTGAATATGTATATTTAAGCACCTATAGGAACTTTTACATAACTTATGTCCAAGTATTCATATCATCCTGTCCTCTGCTCTTTTTCTATTTCCTGGATCAAGGACTTCTTTCCATGGGTTCTTCCCAGTACAAAGAGATCTGCTTCCAACATGGCCAAGGAGTTAAGTCTCCTTAACTGGCATGGTCTATCATTTTTGTGAGTCAAAATGGGAAAAGTTATAATGCAAAATTTTATTTTGCCTCATGAAAACTGAGAGCTCACTTGTCATTTCCACCTTCATGTGTCTATGGAAGCAAGCCTATGACGAGCCAGAACTCCTGATGAAGGTTGTGTCAGAGCCTTTTGGGTGAAGGCACGTGACTTTCCCGAGGGGCTGGGGAAAGGAAGAAGCGGGGGGGTACTATTTAACGGATTCAGAGTTTCTGTTTGGGAAGATAAAAAAGTTCTGGAGGTGGATGGTGGTGGTGGCTGCAAAGAAACGTGAAAGCACATAATGTCACTGAACTGTACACTCAGCAATGATTAAAATGGCAAATTTTATGTTACAGAATGGCTAAATCACACAGTACTAAATTGCCAGAAACGCAAGGTCCTTGGGTCATCCTGTGCATATGTAAGGACACACACACCACAGGCTCAAAACCCAATCCCATGCTTAGCTGATGGTGGTCTGAGTGCCACCTCGAAGCACTGCTCAACTCTGGCTTAGGGGTTGGGGGAACTGAGAGGGGGGATTATAAATTACCCTGTCACACACGCGAACAAATCAACTAACCAGTAAAGGGAAGGGGAAGTTTCTAGCCCCATCGAAGTTACTAAAAGCAGAGTCTAAGAAGAAGCCACCAAGGGACAAGTCTCCTGTCCTTAACGAAAAAGGGGTTAAGCATGTGGCTTCTGGACACACAGACTGTCGCTGGAATCCTGACTCTGCTCCTTTCTAGATGCCTGCCATCTCAGACACACCCCTCCAGTTCTCCATGCCTTGTTTAAAGAGCTTAGAACAAGTCTTGGGTCATAGTATGTGGAGTGTAGCATTTATTAAATAAATGTTCCCTTATTTTATCCTCACTGCTATACCATCTAATTTCCAGTCTTACTCCTATTTAGAAGGTAAATTGAGGCTCAGAGAGATTAAGAACCTCTTTTGAAGAGGTGTCAGAGCTGAATTCAAGTCTCCTGACTCTGGATCCCAGTTCTTGACGTCTGGCCCATGTCACCGCCCACGTGTCTGATCCCTGCAGGGTGGTCAAGCTGGAGAAAGAAGGGGGAGCTTTTGCATAGATTCTACCTGAATATGTGGTTCCTGCACAAGGTACAAAATTCAAAAGGATAAAAAGGTACTCATTGTAAGTAGAGCCTCTCTCCCACCTTGGCTCCCCACTGCCAAAGTTCTTGCCAGAGGCCTGCACTGTGATTAACTTCTTGTGAAAGAAAGAAAACCCTTAAATCAAACTGATTTGTCCTTTGTGAATTTGCTTTAGATAGACAACAGACAGCCCTGGACTGAATGAGTCTGTAAAAGCTAAGAAGCATCAAGGGACTTAGGGAGGCAACGAGAAAAGTGTTTTAAATGGTGATTGAGCTACTGAGAGCAGGAGGGTGGCTGGTGTCTTCCATGTGCATCTTCCTTGGGCTGCTTCTGTCCTCCACTGGTGTGAATTCCAGAAAATAGTCACCTTGGGTTTCTTATAAGACTTTTATGATGGAGGCTGCGAGCCTGGGATCCCTCACCTGCTACTTGTTGTGGAGAAGAGCTCAGTTCCTTCATCTATGCCCAGGCAGGGTCTGGACCTGTGCATGGTCTACACTAAGAAAAACAAGGACAGCATCGGAGGCCTTCTTCTCCATCCCCTGCCGCATCCTCCTCCTTTTTTTCCTTTCCCTTTGCTTTCATTTCTATTCCCCACCCCCAATAACACACTAAACATGTACAGTGAATGGTGCCTGGCTGCTTCCTATGGACTTATGATTTATGGTTATTCATCTTATTAACTAAGTGGCTTTGCCAGGTAAAATATTAAGGCACCATTGCCATTACAACCTTGTCTTCTATGATCTCATTGGCAGCTGGTGTTGCCATGACAACTTGGCTAGAGAAACTGGTACTGCGCATCAGTGGAAGGCAATATGAACATTGGTGTGTGTGTGTGCGCACGAGTGCGTGCGCATGCTAGCCTGCATGTATGTAAAAGGTCGCAGACTTCTCATCATGTATCTTTTGTGCAGGATCGAAATCACCTGGAAAAAAAGCTTTGAGGGACAAACTCTTTGGCCTTTAGAATGGCAAATTGGAACCAGCAACATATAAGAAATATTTTAGAGGCTTTCTAACTAGGTGAAATGAACAACCACATCCATTGACTTTACTCTTAAGAGCATCTTGGGCCCAAAAACATGTATTTAACATCTGTATCAATCTGTTTTTCATTACTATAAAGAAATACTTGAGCAGGGTGCCGTGGTGCAAGTCTATAATCTCACTCAGGAGGCAAGGCAGGTGGATTGCAAATTCAAGGCCAGCTTTAGCAATTTAGCAAGGTCCTGAGCCACTTAGGGAGACCCTGTAGCAAAATATAAAATACAAAAAAAGGGCTGGAGGGATAGCTCAGTGGGAAAGTATTCCTGGGTTCAATTCCCAGTAAGAACAGAAGGAGGGAAGAGAGGGAGAGAAGGAAGAAAAGAAAAGGAAAAAAAGAGATACTTGAGGCAGACTTTTTTTTTTCTCTTTCCAATTTTTTTTTTTTAAATTGGTGCCTCATAGTTGTACATAATGATGGGATTTGTTGTTACATATCTGCACAGGGCACACAATATAACAATATAATTATAATTTTATATAATATCACTCCCGGGGACTTTCCCCTCCCTCCCCTCTTCCTACCCCTGGTCCTTTTCCTCCACTGATCTCCCTTTGATTTTCATGAGATCCCTGCTCTCACTATCTTTCTTTTCCTTTTTCCTCTCTAACTTTCACATCTGAGAAAACATACAGACCTTAACCTTCTGAGTTTGACTTATTTCACTTTACATATGGTCTCTAGTTCCATCCATTTTCCTGTAAATGACGGAATTTCATCTTTCTTTAAAGCTGGGTAAAACTCCATTGTGTATGTATAACACATTTTCTCGACCCATTCATCTGTTGATGGACACCCAGGCTGCTTCCGTAGTTTGGCTACTGTCCGTTGTGTCGCTATAAACACGGGTAAGCATGTATCACTGCAGCATGATGACTTTCAATTTCTCAGGATTGATACCAGGAGTGGTATAGCTGCGTCACATGTTGGTTTCATGCTTAGTCCTTTGAGGAAGGAACCTCCATACTGATTGAAGCAGACTAATTTTATAGAGGTTGATTTAGCTCACAATTTGGAGGCTGAAGGTACAGATAGTCTGGTGCAGGCTCTGGTGGGTGCTCCCCTCCCCCACTGAAATCACCTGGTGGAGGAGAAGGGAGCCAGTGTGGGAGGAAGAAATCTGATCTCCAAATAGGAAGCCAGTGAGAATGGGAGGGGCTGGCTTCCAGCTTTTATAACCAGGCTCTAGGGAGAACTAACTAGTGCCCCACCAGAAATACCCAATCCCTTCCAGGGCTTTTCCTCACAACCCAAGGAACCCTTAAAGGTCCAACACCTCAACACTGACACACTGAAGACCAAGCCTCTAACACAGAACTTTGGGGCAATGCACTTAAACACACCCAAACCATGGTAACATCTTTATATAACTCTTGTTAGACTGTAGAAAGTTGGAGCTGGAAGGGGCCCAGATGTCACCTAGTCTGCCCTCCTTTTTGTTATGACAGAATAGAGGACCAAAGAGGCTGACTTGCCTCCACATAGTATTATATGGTGGGAAAACTTGGGGCTCTAGAGTCATACCAACTAGTCTCAAATCCTGGCTCCACCACACAATTTCTCTGACTTCAGCCAAGTTATTAAACCCCTCTAAGTCTCAATTTGCTGATCTGTAAAACAGGGGTAATAGCAAGAGCTGCCTTTTGTTTATTTTTGTGTGTTGTCATCCAAGGGAAAGTGGAAACTCCCTTTTGTGACAGGGGTTGCTTTTCTTAAAACCTCCTATGGAAGTGTGTCTAATACATACCCTAAATAACTTGTGGATGCTTGTTAATGTGAGGCTAAACATTTAACACTTCAAGCATGCACAGAACATCTATTGAATGTACACAACTGGTTCTGAGTGTGGGAGGAGATAGGAATGAGAAAACTTGAGGACAACAAACATTTCTGATCATCTCATATAAAACTAAGCTCTTTATAATGCTTTTGGTCATCCAGCCACCCCACAAAGTGGACATATTAATTCCCATTTTACCAATAAAGAAACCTCCAAGACTGAGTGTTTATGCAGCATACCCAGGTTCACATGGATAATTGAAAGAGCTAGGTTTCTGGGCTGAGGTTGTGGCTCAGTGGTAGAGCACTTACCTAGCATGCACGAGGTACTGGGTACGATCCCCAGCACCACATAAAAATAAACAAATATATAAAGGTATTGTGTCCATCTACAACTAAAAAAAAAAATATTTAAAAAAGAAAGAGCTAAGTTTCCATCCAACCCTTTACTTCAGGGACTTTGTAGTTCATAACAATTTCTTGTTCCCTCTTTGTGAGCCAAAAGCATTATTCCCTGAGTTGGTGCGAGAGAGTCAGAGAAGACTGACACCTTTTTCCATTGCTGACACAAAGCAGAGTGTACAAAGCACAGTGTGTAACCTAGGGAATCTAAAATATTCTCCCAGCCAAGCCGGACATTGAAAGCTAACACCCGGCTGGGTGGTTTTGCAAACTGTCATTTGTTTAAGCTTCCTTTCATCACACTGACAGAAATAAGTGCAATGCAGGGGAGCTTCAGAGTCCTGCTGAAGGAGCAAGAATGTTAGCAGATATTTATTTCAGAAGTTATTCTAAAGTAAAAATATGCGCAAGGGGGCGGGGGTCGGTGTTGTCGGGTGGGGGCAGGCAGTGATCTTATGTCTGAGGTAATGAGGCCATTAAAGCAGCTGGCCTCTGCACATCTTATGTAAGAGTGCTTAATCTCTGGGTGAGTGAGGTAAAGCAAGGCAGAATTAAACCGAGTGACAGGGAGGTAGGGCAGCAGCAACCCTTCTGTGTCATTAGGGATGGAAGTCAGATATGGGCAAGGATGAGTTCTACATCACAGGGCTGGGAATAGAGCTGGATGAGTTGTCTGGGATCTGGGTTCAGGCGGGAACCATAATTTTTTTTTTAACCTGTCCTGTATGTTTATTTGGGCATTGATGGAGGGAAGCTGATGAAGATTTGGGGAAATCAAGGGAACCTCCGTGGCACTGCACGAAGTTGCAGAACTAGTGGCAAAAGCCTGGACTTTGGAGACAGAATTACCTCAAGTGGGAGACCCCGTCCAGCATCTGGGCAGTTGTGTTACTGTGTGCACACAACTGTTGCCAATCTAATTCTGCCCGACAGTCGCTAAAGAGGGGAGATGTACTTGGGACACTGAGTGAACTAATATGCGTAGAAATGCTAATTATGATAAAAAAAAACCATTGGATGAAGAAATTGTTTTAATATCATAAGCCTCATCTCTATTGCACATGATTTTCTAGGTTATCAATTTCTAGCAAATGCGACGGGCCTGGAATCTCAACCCGAACGTGCCTCTGTGGACCTCGGGTACCCCACCAGGCTTCCCTGAGAGGCTGGTGGGGGGCAGACCCTTCTGCTCCTAGACCCTGCTCCCCCTCCCGTTAGGGAAAAGCCCCGGAAGCTGCGGCTCTTACATAAGCCGGATGACGTAACCGCGGGTTGCTCTCAAGCTGGGGAGGGGGCACCGCGAGCGCGACCGCGTGCAGCATGCACCCCGCCACCGCGCGGTGTGGATCGCCGAGGCGCGCATCAGACAAGGCGGCGGGAGGCCCACGCACAGCGCGTAGGGCCGTGGGCGGGGCAGGGTCGGTTACGTGGTCCAGCGCGGTCGCGCGGGCTTGCTGGGGACGCGCCCGCATCTCCTCCACTTAGCTGAGTGGACCAACCGAGTCTTGAGCTACAGTGGCGCCCGCGTACTAGCAGCCAGAGGGTGGGAGTGGCGGCGGTGACCGGAGTCCCGCCCCTGGACGATCTCAGGTGGGGCTGCCCGAAGTGCTGGACTGACTGGCCCCTGAGAAGGCGGGGCTGACGTCCGAGGGGCGGGGCTGTCGCCCAATCGGTGGGATGCTTCCAAGGAAACAGGTTTGTCATCCAGGGGGCGGAGCTGGACCCGAGGAAACCGGGCTGTCCTCCGCGGGGCGGGGCTAGGTGGCTTCCAAGGGAGCGAGGCTGGAGTCTAAGGCGGAGCTGCTTCCGAGGAGGAAAGGGGGCCGACTTCTGAGGGGCGGGGCTTGCGTTGGGAGGCGGGGCTCCGCCGCTGCAGGGCCCGGCCCACTGACGCAAGGGCAGCCCTGGCGCCTCGGTACCTGCTCAGCATGACCTCCGAGGGATGCGCTGGCAGCGCTGCGTTCCTGGGGCTCCTCGTGGTGTCACGCGCGGCTAGTTCCAGATCGCTGGCCGAGACTCGGTCTTAGTACTTTCCTGCGTGTTTTTCCGGCTAAGAAGCTGCGGCGGGTGGACTGCGACCGCTCGCTCGGGCGTGGGTGTTAGGGCTGGTGTCGGCTCTGCACCCACTGTGTGCGCTTGGTCGGTGGAGCTAATGGTTGCTCCAGCCTGTGCTCACGCTCGATGTGCCCTAGGCGGCTCTCCACCTCCTTGTGATTTTAAGGGGTGACATTTCGGTGGAGGAGGAATGGAAGTTATCTTAGAATGGATTCAGCTAACCAGTCTTTCCCAGCCCTGCCTGCTCGGCAGAATCACTGGCAGAGAATTAAAAATACAGTTTTCGGGCCCTACCCCTAGAGATGATGATGATGCTATGGGTCTGCATGGGGCCTAGACTGGCATTTTCATCTCTTGAGAGACTTTCTCTCCTCCCTGCACTAAGGTTTTATCAGTTCCTAAGGCAGCCTGGGCAAGTTTCCGTTATAATCGGGTTTACGCTCATTCTTTTCATCCACATCCTTTTGGGAAAAGTTCACACCTTCCGCAGGACCCAGTCCTGCAAAGAATGGTGAGAAGTGTAGCTGTTAGTCCTGCTTCCCAAATAATCCCTCAGCCCTATCCTGAGTTTAGTGGCAACCACTCTCTTTCAAAGGAGTGTCCTCTGGCAGTGGCCACAGTTTGTGGATATTTCCATGTTACACAGAACAGTAATCAGCTTCCAACCCCAGAGCTGGAGCTGGTCCCAGCGAAAACGGGCTTGTAAAAATCTTTCCCTTGTACTCTGGACTCTTCAGATTTTCACACCTTGCATTGAAGGTAGAAGTCATCCTGAGCGGCTCAGGGAAGGGAAAGAGAAATGGCAAATCTAAGAGGGTTTCCTTGTTGTGCACTTAGTTAATTGGAAGGAAAGGCAACCTTTTTTGGATTTCAAGGTGAAGCTTATAGGGTTTATGATGTTTTTCTGGGCTTGCCAGGATTTTTATAAAGCCTCCCCAGGAAGCAGGATCTAGTCACTGTTTCCTAACTTGTCTGAACCTAGTCATTATCTGGAACAGTTTTAAAAGACTCCTAAGCCTGGCAGGGGTAAGTGAGACCCAAGCAGATTCCTTATTTGGGTAAATGGGAGACACTGATACCTTCCAGCTTGCCCCCTGTCATCTGGTGTTCAGGAAACACTAAGGACAAGGGTTCTTTCAGCTTGGATCAAAACCACCTGGAGGGTGTGTGAAGCCAGATTGCTGTGACATCCTGAGGTGTCTGAGCAGGTTTCCAGATGGGGCTGACACTGTTGGTTTGGGGCACACCTTTCGAGCACCTAGGCTGAGTGTTTAATGAAAGGGAAAACTTCCTTTGCTTTATCACCTACAATCTTGTGACCTTAGGCAGTCATTTATATCTGTCTGCATTGGAAAATAAAGGATGTCAAGAATTTGTGAAGATAAAATCTTCCCCAAAAGGGGGCATGAGGATACATAAAAAGCAAGTCTTATTTTAACAGCAGATTGGACTAGGATGGAATTCTGGTATAAAAGGCAAAGATCTAAGGCAGAGGACAGAGGGCAGGCAGGACACATCCCAAAGACCAGCCTAGCACTGCCTGCTTGGCAGTGCTCCCAGCCTGGAGTTAGGAAGAAGTTTAATCTACAGGAACCACCCTCAGCAAACTCTAATGCAGATAAATATGGTAGCCAGGAGGCTAATGTCTCCTCTGGCTGGTCAGGAGAAGGTTTTCTGTCCTTCCTACAGGGGATATCCTCCAGGCCTCCTTCCAGAATGTTCCCTGTGGCCTGCTCTTTTTTTCTGGCTCTGCTGTGGTTTGGGAGAGTCTTTATTCATTCTCACAATACCTGCTCCTGACCAGTTCCCTATTCATTGACACAGGCCTTTGGTTCTTTCTGATAAACCCCTGGCCTCTATCAGAAAAACCTTTCACAGAGATTTTAGGACAACTCTGCTCTCAGGGGAAAATGAATCTTCCCACTTCATCATTGTTTATATTTTAAATGCTCTCAAATTCCTTACTGACTTGAAAATAGGGGTAGGGTGGGCAAATGAGTTCAATTTTGAACATGGAAGGTAGTATCTTTATTAAATAGTAATAATAGTAACCACTATGTATTGAGCTCTTAATATGTTCCAAGTTTTATACTATGTGACTTACATACATGATCTTGTTCAAGCCACTCAAGAGGTAACTCTTCTTATCACCTTTCTGCAGAGGAGGAAACAGGAGCTCAGAAAGGTTAAATCAACACATGAGCTCACACAGCTTTGTAAGAGTCAGAGCTGCGATTTTAACCCAGGTTGTTTAGACCAAGCCTTTGTTATTGATACTATTTTTAGTTTCAAGTCAAACTTTCAGGAAGACTTTGGAATAAGAAATCTTGTTTGTCCCACTAACTGGCTTCTCATAGAGGCGGCAATGGGTAGGGCATTCTCTGAGTGGCCCTGGTCTGGAGAGCTACAGATGATACAAACAGGAATTTTATTCCTGTTCTCTTAAGTCTCTCTGGCTTGACTGAGACAGGGGGCAGTGCTTGCCCTATGGCAATAACTTCTAAACCAAACCCAAGCTCATAAACATCCTTTGGCCTCTTCCCCCGTGTCTAGGGTGTATAACTGGCAGTGGTGCCAGGCCAGGGCGTGGGGCAGTAGGCCAGCTACTGGCAATGTGTGTGTAAACAGGGAGGCGGGGAGTAGGCCCTCAGCCACTTGGGAACCTTCAGTTTAGAATCCCATTCTGCATTGCGGGGGAGAACTCACCAGGGCCTATGGGTGAGAGGTACAAGCTCTGGGGCCCCTGTCTGCCTGTGCAGGTCGGGCAGGGGGTGGCTCCTGCCAGTCCCTCCCTTCTGCCTCCACTGGCTTCAGCCAATTTTGTAACCAGGAAATACTAGAAAAGTGAGGGTAGAAGGGGAAGGAAGGGGAGAAACCGTTAAGAAACTGTGGGTTACATCTATTCAGTATGATGCCTCCGTGCAAATTAGAAAAATGCTCAATGTGTTTCGCTGTTATCTGGCAGAAAATGATCATTGCTCAGACACAAGTTCCCTACCA
Organism: Marmota flaviventris; assembly: GCF_047511675.1. NCBI lineage: Eukaryota > Metazoa > Chordata > Mammalia > Rodentia > Sciuridae > Marmota > Marmota flaviventris. The sequence continues at coordinate 131,379,798 of NC_092501.1, read as the reverse complement.
CTGTGATCCTAATGGCACACCCCAGAGTTGTGCCACACATACCCTGGAGCCCCGTAGGAGCTTTGGCTTCCTCTGAGCAGGTGCAGAGCTGCTCGATAACACTCCCTTTCTCCTTTTTCATTCCCTACTTGTCAATCTGCTCTGCTTCTCCAGCTGGGTCAGGGTTTCTGTGTGTGAGATGCAATAAGCGTGATGCTAGTGGTCTCCTAAATTAATTTCTCCTCACCCAAATGGGAAGAAGCTATCTATTAAGGAGTGTGTGTGTGTGTGTGTGTTTGTGTGTGTGTGTGTGTGTGTGTGTGTGTGAGAGAGAGAGAGAGAGAGAGAAACAGAGACAGAGCAGGAGAGAAAGAGGCCCTTCCCATTATCAGAGGCAGACAGGAAAAGATAATTGAGATGCCAGAACGTTAGAATCTCCGAATATTTCCAAAAGTTCAAGAAGATAAATGCCCAGAAAATTTAGGCTCCGAGAAGACACCATTGTTTGTGAGACCTGGAGGGAAAGCAGGGAGACCAAGAAGGAGGGATTGGAAGGAGCAATGACCCAACTCCAGGCTTTCTCCCTGCCGGCAGGGGTTGTGGTCCCAGTTCCCAGGGCCATTCTTTCAATAGGGTCTGCTCTTTCCAGGAGTGGCCATGAATCTGCATCTTTGTCCTGGTGACCTGGAGGTCAAGTTCCAGAAGAGCCTTCTTGATCACCAGAGAAAGTAACTGCCACTGAAACCGTGCAGCGAGGTGGGCAGCTTGCTAACCATGTGTCCACTGAACCCTGGGACCAGTCTGCAGCTGGTCCACAAAGGGGAGAGCACCCCATGTCACCTGTAGGTCAGCAAATTTTGGACAGCAATCCCTTGGTTGTGGGCACAGCCGCTCACCTTCGGAGCTTCATGTTGAGCTACAAAGGAAGTAACTGGAGTCCTTTCCTTGACATTTAATTCATAGAAAAGCTCAAGTCCTGCACACATGCCATGGTTTCTGATTAAAAGTGAGGGCTGACCCTGTTCATCAAAATCACCAATGGGACTAAAAACAATTGGTACCTGGTCTCCACCTTATGTCTCCTCAATGAGAATCTGAGGGATGGGTAGTGAGCATGAAGGGGAATCCTGGAAGTCCAGTGCTTTTTGAATGTGGACCCTATTTAAGAACAGGTGCCCCCCAAATAACTCCTCTTGGGGTGCATCAAGGTAACATCTTCCTTGCCTGTGTCCAGCCTCCAGGGACAGAGCAGACCTTCCACCTCCTAAATTACCTGCAAAGAGGCCCTCCAGGTGCCCTGTGATTATTCAATCAGCAGAAGTCTTCCAGAATTGCACAAATGCCAGAATTTCCTGCATGAACCCATTTCCCTGGGTCACCAAGTGGCACTGTGGTCACTGGAAAAGCTTGCTGTGTTTCTCCTGAGTCTCTTCTCCAGGAGAAATTGATGTTTCTGCAGAAGTTGGCGAAATAGATTGGTAATTTATCACTTTTCAAGATGCTAAAGATGTTCCCTCCTTTATCCCACTCTCTCTAAAACCAAGGTAGGCATTTTTCAGGGGGCTGTTTTATCATTTGGAGCTTTGTTTAATTATCTGCCAAGTCCAGGAGAGGAAAGACTGTGTCTTAGCAACTTGGAATCACACAGAAGAGTTGTGGAGAGAAGTAGGGAGAGGGGCTGGTTTTGCAGTGAACTCAGAACCTCCCATAAAACAGGCCCAGTTTTAATAAACTGTGCTATTTTTATTGAAGAAAGCAGACTCCCTAATATTTACTTGCCTCCTTGGCCCTGGAAGTGAACATTGGAGTAAACTCCCGTTAAGGAAACCTTGAGTAGTTATTGTATGGCATTTTCTGGAATACGAGGGCCATTTGTGCATTCAGAATCCAATAACTGTTGGGTCCCTACTGCTTGTTAGGCCAGTGATTCTCCAGTTTTGCTGAAGAGGAGATCACCAGGGAGCCAGGGCCTATCATCTGGATCATTAAAAGCTCTCCAGGCTCAGCTTCTGAGTTAGGTGTGAACCTAGTTGCTAGGGATATAGAAATCTCCAGATTGACATTTCTTATCCTTCATGTGTTCAGACCCTTAACAAAACTAGGACCTGATCCCAGATGCTGTCATTCCATCTGGATAAGCAGGAGAGAAGGTTCCAGTGTCACCCTCACTATTTACTATTACTCTTTCTGCTCAAGCTGTGGGGACTGACCAGCTAGATTTTCCAGAATAGTCTCAATCTCACATATTCTTTTTGTGGGTCCATATGTCTTATTAATCTTTCTTTTGGAGAAGCTGGTTTCCCTAGCTACACTGTCACTCACAGATGGTTTCATTGAATTCCACCAGGTGGCACAGTTCACTTGGTTTGTGATCAAGGAAGAGCCGAAGGTGCCAGAAGTGAGATCATCAGGAGAGTGGTTACCAAGTGGACTGCTCTCCGCCCCTCCTGCTGGGGTTTCTTGCCTTGGTGTTCAACTCCAGGGAGGCTGGGCCCTTGCCCACTTTCTCTAGGTTGACAATGCCTGTGTTCGTGCTTTGATCTGGAGGCAGCCACAGCTCTTGTAGAACTGAGCCCCACTTGAACAGCTGCATCTGACCTAGTATTATTGGGATGCTGCAATCTGACCTGTGGGCCTGGGCTACCTGTGAAGCCAGCATGGCCAACAAGCAGAGGCCAAGCCTTGAACTGAACAGTGGTCCAGGTTTTCCATCCCAGAAGGAGCCCATGTCAATGACACATCAAGGGTGACTCAGGTATCAAGCCAAGCCATACATTGATTGGTCCTCTGACCTTATAATGAAGAGAAATAACCAACAGCATTTTGGTCTTTATACATGACAGTAAAATGCGTTTTGACATATCACACATACATAGAGTATCACTTCCCATTCTTGTGGTTGTACATGATGTGGAGTTATAATGGTCATGTATTCATATGTGAACATGAGAAAGTTATATCCAATTCATTCTACTGTCTTTCCCATACCCATCCCCCTTTTCTTTCCCCGATTTCTCCTGTCCAATTCATTGAACCTCTACTCTCCAACCCCCACCTATTGTGAGTCAGCATCCACATATCAGAGAGAACATTCAGCTTTTGGTTTTTGGAGGATTGGCTTATTTCACTTGGCATGATAGTCCCCAGTTCCATCCATTTACTGGCAAATACCATTATTTCATGCTTCTTATGAATGAGTAATATTTCATTGTGTATATGTACCACATTTTATTTATCTATTCATCTGTTGAAGGGTACCTAGGTTGGTTCCATAGCTTAACTATTATGAATTGAGCTGCTATGAACATTGTTGTGGCCATGTCAATATAGTGTGCTGATTTTAAGTCCTTTGGGTATAGACTGAGGAATGGGATAACTGGGTCAAATGGTGGTTCCCTTCGAAGTGGTTGCACCAACTTACAGTGCCACCAGCAATGTATGAGTATACCTTTTCCCCCACATCCTCACCAACACTTGCCATTCTGACTGAAGTGAGATGGATTTCAGTGTGGTTTTAATTTGCATTTCTCTAATTGCTAGTGATGTTGAACATTTTTCATGTTTGTTGACCATTTGTATTTCTTCTTCTATGAAGTGCCTGTTCAGTTCCTTTGCCCATTTATTGATTAGGTTATTTGGCTTTTTGATATTAAGTTTTTTGAGTCTTTTCTATATCCCGGAGCTTAATACTCTATCTGAGGAGCAGGTGGCAAAGATTTTCTCCCGTTCTGTATGTGAGAGAGCCACTTTCTATTAAGAGCTTTCAGACCTGGCCAACATCTTGTGGTCTTTCTCTTCTGAAAGAGTCAGAACCAAGACTGGCTACAGAATTTACAGGACTTAGTACAAAATGAAATTGTGGGATACCATGTAAAAAGAACATGAAGGCAGCGAAGGCCGAGGGTTCTTCTGACCACAGGGTCTTCTGACTGCAGGGCCTTCTGAGCACAGGGCCTGGGCAGCTATATGGATCATGCCCCCGCTGGGGAGGCCGGCCCTGGATGGAAACCCTGACGCCCCTCCTCCACTATAAGAGTGGAGAGAAGGGGCCTCTGGAGACGACCGTCAGTCACCTTGGTTGCTCACTGCCACTCAAGAGCATCTTCACCCCATTCCATTTCCAGAGCTGTCCTGAGAACTTCCTTGTCCAGCAGGCCTCACAACTGGGGAGCCCGTGGGAGTAAAAGGGGAGCCAAGGAGGGGCAGATAGCACCCCCAAAGAGAAAAATGTCCCAATCTCAGATGGAACATTTTGCAAGGCTCATGATGATGGTTATTATTTTTTAAATAATATTTTCCAAGCCAGTAGCTGTTTCTTTCCTTCTCACAGGCATCCCTAGTCTCACGCCATCAGATGCTTTACAGAGGCTTGGTGCTGCTGGTGGTGACTACGAGGGTCTCTAAATCTTCCTCTAATGTCTGCGGGGCGCAGCGGTTGGGGCTGAATGCTGGCTGTCTGCCTGCTGATAACTTTCAGTTGCGCTGCGAAGTGACACAACAAGAATACTAATCTCAGGCCGTGGGCAGAAGGTTTGCCTGGCTTCCAGCCCACTGTGGTTTGGGACATATTTTTTTTTAAGTAAATTATATGGAAAACAATGATAATATGGTTCTATTTATCATATTGAGCCATCTTTATAACCACTTCCACCATCTTTGGGAGGGAGAGAGAACTGAGAGGGGAGTAGCCTGATTCCAGGGGCCAGAAGAGGGTGAGTCCCACCCCTCCTGCCCCCCTGGCCCCCATACACACTCCGGGAGCTCCAGTCCACTGCTGTGTTTGTAAGTGGCCTCTGGCACTCAGAGCTTCAGGGCTCAGGGTGCCTGTTCACCAGGCTTTGCCAGCCATAGGCTCTCCTGCCTGTTGAGGAAGGGGCCCCCCTCCACTACTTCACCTGCTCTCCCATGAGTAGGAGCCCCCACACAAATCATGGCCTGCAGGAAAGAGCTGGGCTCTCTGCACTCCATAGCCCTGTGAGCTTGGGCCATGTCCTTAGCTTCCCTGAACCTCAGTTTTCTCATCTGAAAAACAGGGGTTAAGAACTTTACTGAGCTTTTAACATATATTTGAATGTGAGCCATACATCAGGCAGTGTGCTAGGAGCTGGAGGCAGAGACAACAAAAGAGACAGCCCCTCACAGTGCTGTGCAGCAAACAAGTGACTAATGAGCAATTTCTCTGGAACATGTGTGCCTGCCCACAGCAGGGATGCATTGGGGACAGATGGTACGGACCCCAACCCACCCCTGTTCCTCCAGCTCATACAGCAGGCAGCTTCTGGCTGGGTTTGATGAATGGCAAGTATTAGAGGAAGATTGGTAGGTGGGAGGAAGGGGAAACCAGGATATCACCCTCCCTAGGATGCTGCACCTCCTCTCTGGGCTTCTGGGCTCCAGTCACACTGAAGTCTTCCTTTGGTCCTTGATCTAGGCTGATGGAAGCTTTCTGTTGTTATCTAAATCTCTGGGCTATTTCATCCATCTCCATGGGAGTTCTCACCTCCTGTGTTAGTCAGCTTTACATTGGTGTGAGAAAAATACCCGACAAGAACAACTTAAAGGAGACAGAACATCATGGTGGAAGGGCGAAGTGAAGAAGCACGGCTCCATTCATGATATCCAAGAAGTAAAGAGAGCCAGGGGAAGGGGCCACAGGGAAAATGTCCCCTTCTAGGGCACCCACCGCCTCCAGCCACACCTCACCTGCCTGCAGTTACAACCCAGTTAGACCGTTCAAACAAGGAGGGACTAATTAGGTTACAGCTCTCATAATTGAATCATTGGTCCTTGGAATATTCCTGCATTAACACAGGAGCTTTTAGGGGACACCTCATATTCAGACCATAACACGATCCTGTATCCCCTGCATTCAGTTCCCTCTCTTGACAGTGATTTCTGTTAGATCTTGACCTATCATGATAAAAGCTACAGCATTAGGTGTTCAGGGTATCAGTCTCCGTCAAGAGGAGTAGCTGTTGTTACTACAGGTTGAGCATCTCTCATCCAAGATGCTTAGGACCAGAAAAGTTTTGGATTTCAGACTTCTTGGGGGTTTTGGAATATTTGCATATACATAATGAGATATCTTGGGAATGGAACCTAAGTCCGAAAACAAAATTCATTTATGTTTCATATATACCTTATACATAGAGCTAAAGGGACATCTTATACATATTTTTAAATCCCCTGCATGTTGACTTTGTCACATGTGATCAGGAGTCTTTCAAAATTACAGTCCTCCTGCCTCAGCCTCCTTAGGAGCTGAGATTACAGGCATGTGCCACCCTGGCCAGCCTGGAACTTTCTACTTGTGACAGCATGTTGGCACTCAAAAAATTATGGATTTTGGAGCATCTTGGATTTTTGGACTAGGGATACTCAGCCTGTCTTACGGGTGTCAGCATTACTGTTTACACTGATATTTCCACTCCCCACCTTACATACCCTGCCTCTAGTTCTCGAGTTCCCTTTAGTTAGTGCTGATGCCCTGCTCTGTGGGAATTGCAAGCCGGAGAGCTCCCCAGAGCAGAAGATATGTGTGGCCCAGCAGTGAGAGACTGGAGGGCTGGTCTAGCCGCATGCCTGGTTGAGTGGACCTCAAGGATCAGAGGTCCCTTGGGGGCTGGTATGCAGCAGGCCAGCTGAGTCAGGTAAGCATGGAAAGAAGGACACCAGATAAGACTTCAGGTCGTGGAGAGCTGAGCTTCTTGTCCACACTGGCTTAGTGAGATCAGATATGCAGACCTATGGAAGGGTAAATACCATGCCAAGGTGACCTTTCTAGAGTGGCTGTGTGTGACCATGAGCTTGTTCTCACAGAGCAAACTTCCTGTTCACCTGTCCACTTGGCGCAATGCTCCCGGGGCGGGGGTTGGGGGGAACCAGGTGGATCCTTCTTCAGCTTCTGGTTACGGTTAATCACCGTCTTACTACCTGCATAGGAGGATATCAGACCTCTTTCTGGAAGTTACCTCTCTGAGCAGTTTTTTCTAAAACAAACTTTTTATTTTACAGGAATTTTAGTTGCACAGAGAAATTGTGAAAATAGTACAGAGGGTTCCCATTTACCCTGCAGCCAGCTTCTTCATGCTTTATTCTGATCGCCTCAGTTTTCCCCTAATATCCTGTCTCTGTTTTTGGTTCCCGTCTGGGATGCACATTACATTTAGTGGTCAGGTCTCCTTGTATCCTCTTGGCTCTAACGTTTCTCAGACTTGCTAGTTTTTGAGAACCTTGACAGTTTTGAGGAGTAATAATCAGGTATTTTGTAGAATATCCCTCAGTTAGGATCTGTTATTGTCCTTTTTGTTTGTTTGTTTGTTTGTTTTGTATCAGGGATTGAACCCAGGGCTCTTAACCACTGAGCCACATCCCCAGCCCTTTTTTGTATTTTATTTAGAGACAGGGTCTCACTAAGTTCCTGAAGGTGGCTTCAAACTTGCGATCTTGCTGCCTTAGCCTCCTGAGCCTCTGGGATTATAGATGTGCATCACCATGCCTGGCTTGATGTCCTTCTTGTGATTAAACTGGAGTTATGGGTTTTAGAGGGAAAGATCTCAAAGGGACAGGTGTCTGGGCAGAACTTTAACTCGTTTCACCCTCCTGATATGCATGGACAGTCCTGTCAAATGCCTTAAGTATTTTGGGAGATTGGCCCCATCAACATCAAACACCAAGATGAGAACTAGGGAGTTCTACTCTTCAGTTGTCCCAAGTTAGCATGGATTTCCAGCTTCTCGAGAATGGTTTAGCACCCCAGGTACTCAACATTAAGATTAAATGTTGCTTCATCCCTGCATAGTGATTTCTACTTCTGAGAACACATTCATACATTGTTGACATTTGCTTATTAAATATGTTGGTCAGATTTCCATCATTATAACAAAATACCTGAGATAATCAACTTATAAAAAGAAAAGTCAAAATAAACTTAGAGTTTGGGAGGTTCTAGTCCGTGATCTGTTGGCTCTATTGCTTTGGACCTGTGGTAAGGTAGTATATCATGGTGGGAGCATATGATAGAGGAAAACTGCTCACCTCATGGCCAGGAAACAAAAGAGAGAATGGGGGACTAGTGTCCCACATACCCCTCAAGGTCATGACCCAGAGACCTCTCAGTAGGCCTCACTTTCCAAAGTCCCCATCACCTCCCATTAGTGCCACTCTAGGAACCAAGCCTCAACACCTGGGAGCCTTTGAGGACATTCAGTATTCAGACTATAGCATTGTGGGAACTGCTCTGACATATGTGGGTCCCCTCTATGATGTTACCTCATGACTTGCGGGCCACATGGAAGCTAGGTAATGGCTTGCCAACAGAAAGGATCCCAGTTGAGTTTTCTTCCATTTCAATAACCACACTTGGCTCCCAGGGTTTAAAAAGTTAGTACAGAGGGGCCCAGTGGCTCCTGGGATCAGTCTTTCTTTTGCTTGGATCTGCAGATTGGGATTTCTGTACATAGTCCCTCAGTTCCCAGATCTGGCCTTGACAGACTGCTAGCCTCTCCTCTAGGTCCTCCTGGAGGGAGACAGATGGTTTCCTTCATCTTTCCACAGGATGCTTCACTTCCCCAGGCTCTGTGGCTCTTTGTCTAGGATGATAATTCTCTCTTCCTTGTTGGTATTTCCTTTTCATTCTGAGACACGTAGGATGCTTCCAGAGAGTTCAGGGAGCTTGTGGAGTGTTCAGAACAAAATTGGTTTTGTTCACTTGACTCGTGGGGTGGCGGTGGTTTTTAACCTGAATTTCGGATAAGTGCTGTGCCGAGTTGCTGGGTGGCAGGGGTTTGAGGGAGCTGTGGAGAAGGCCTCAGGAGGAAGGATTAGGTGTCTAGACTCAGGTTGCAGTCATTGGTGCAGGCTCAGGACTGACCCAGGTATGAGTCATCAGCCTGGTGTCTGCTCTGGCTGGGTGAGGGCCTTCACACACCTTTTATTTTTCTTTTTTAATTGACACATAATAATTGCACATATTTATGACAGACATTATAAAAGAGCCCAGTCCTGCACAGACAATACTTTCCCTATCCTTTGAAGGTAGACTATTCTGTTGTGTCACACTTCAGCCAAATATGGTATTCAAGCTGACTACAGACATTCTGAGTCATCTCTGGGCCTTTGTCTCAGGGTGAGAAAAGCAATATATCTTAAAAGCAGTAGAAATCAATTCTGACCATACTTTGTGTTCCGTTAACAGGGAAACTGAGGCAGGGCACTGCCTTCTCTGCTTTATCAAAGGAGATGTGACTTTCATTCAGATCCTTGTCTGTAAGCTCTGTCCTCCAGTCTCTGCAATAGCAGGAATCTCTGCCGTGGGTTGGTGATAAGTCACATTGTCTACGGACCGTTCCCGAAGGAATATCCTTGGATCCATGCACTGGGCACAACCAGCGCATACTAATCATTTACCATACACATGGCTGAAGGTGCTACTGTAGGAGAAAGGGGGGAAGTAGATGTGACTTCTTCATCAAGGAATTCCACACCTCCTGGGGGAGGTCATTGTGCCCAGTGATACCCATAATCCAAAGCAGAAATTGATAAACATCATAAGCAAGGAGAAATTGGAACCTTTGCACACTGTGGGAATGTAAAATGGTGCAGCCACTATGGGGAACAGCATGGAAGATCCTCTACAAATGAAAGTAGAAGGAACCACCATATGATCCAGCAATTGCACTTCCAGGTATTTACCCAAAAGAACTGACATCGAGACTCCAGAGAGCTAATAGCAATATGCAGAAATGACCTAAATGTCTATCAGTAGGTAAATGGATAAAGAAAATGTAATAAATACATTGGGATATTATTGTGCAGTATACAGTGGAGTATTGGTTTTGGCTTTTAAAAAGAAATGGAAATCCTGTGCTTTATGTGACAACATGGATGTACCTTGAGTACATAATGCTAAATGAAATAAGCCTGTCACAGGAGTACAAATGATGCATGATCCCACTTAAACAAGGTTATCTAAAATAGTCAAACTAGTAGAATCAAGAGTAGACTAGTGATTGCCAGGGACTGGAAGAAGGGGGAAGAGGAGAGTTAGTGATCAACAGGCATAGAGTTTCAGTTAGGCAAGAGGAATACTCTCCAGAGATCTGCTGTATAACCTTGTATCTATAATCAACACAATTTGTCCTACAGTTAAAAATCTGTTAAGGGGGCTGGGATTGTGGCTCAGCGGTAGAGCGCTCGCCTTGCATGCGCGGGACCCGGGTTCGATTCTCAGCACCACATAAAAATAAAGGCATTGTGTTGTGTCCATCTACAAAAAAGATTCTCTCTCTCCCTCTCTCTCTTTCTCTCTCTCTCTCTCCCTCTCTCTTTAAAAAAAATCTGTTAAGGTAGATTTCATGTTAAGTGTCATCATCACAACGAAATAAAAGATATTGTTAAATGAAAAAGGAAGATGTAGGCCAATATACTGTCTGGTTCTCTCTCTGTAGGAAAAAAAAATACATAGTGTGTTTGTGTCTAAATATTTCTCTGTAGCATACAAAATTTTTTCAGATGATTTGTAAGAAACTGTGAACAATGGTTCACTTCTTATTTTTTTTTTGTTTTATATCATTTCAACGTATTCTTTTAAAAAAAATTTTTAGATAGGATCTTTCTTGTGGGAGGCCATTGAGCTATATGACCAGCATTTTCCTTTTCTGATTGGTGAGGCTCTGTCGGTCATTTCCTGTGGTCTGGCCACATCAAATGGGTCGTAGACAGTGTCCCCGATCTTGAAAGTCATAAAAATATAGCAAAATGTGTCTTCATGCATTTGTAGGGTGTGCCTTCCTGCAGCCCCAAGGGTCGAACTATGCTCACCTGTTCCTTTGTGATATTACCCCTTTGTCCTGTTTGGGATAGAATGTTCCATGGAAACCCCCTTTGTGTGTCCCCTTCTCTTGCTCTGCCTTTGGGTGTGGCCTTCCTAGATGTCAGTCAGCCTGCTGACAGCAGACATCAGGAAGCTAGACTCAGTCTCTTGAAACCTCACCCCTTGCCTCATTTGAATGGCTTCTCCCCAATAAAAGGGGTCAGCTCTCTCTCTCTCTCTCTCTCTCTCTCTCACTCTCTCTCTCTCTCTCTCTCCCCTTAAGGCCGGAGGAGCCATCACAAGACCCCCAAAGAAAAAGGTATCTCAGTCTCTTGTGTGGTTATTTTGCACGGCCCAGTTCCCCTGGAGTGACCCTGAGTGTTTTGTCCCCGGGAATGCGACACAGATTTCTAAGTTGCCTAGGCTGGCCTTGAGCTTGTGATCCTCCTGCCTTAGCCTCCAAGTCACTAGGATTACAGGTGTGTATCACATGCCCATGCATTTGACTTCTCTGTTCATGTACGAGTTTTTTTCTTTTTTTTTTGCTCTCGGGTTTAGAACATCTTTCTATGCACTGTGGACTTGTCTGATCCCAAGAACATCTGGAAATGTATTGAAGATTTCAGGCAGGAATATAAACTTGATATTTTGGTGGGCTTTGTAAATGTAAGTAGAGAATAAAGTTCAAGTTTACACATTTCTGATTGGTGTGGAGGCAGTGTTATATGTGTTGGTGTGTCTTGATGTATGGATCTTCAAATCTTTTCAGTGGTACCTGTTCATATATAAGTAGGTTTACTTGTTGGATTTAAGAGGAGACCCAGCTTGTTGGATAAATTTGAGAGGGAAGCAAGGGACTGTCCACTGGGTAGGTGTCATGGGAGGACAAGTGCATTCTATTTTTCATAAAGTGATGATTTGTTTATTCGTGGGTTCTACAGATTTAGGGATTGGTGTATCAAAATTAGAGGCTTAGGGAAAAAGAAAAAAACTTAGTTCAAAAGATTACTGCTACAGAGAAGCAAACCTGTTAGTAACATCATCAATTCATCAGTGTAAGACTGCACAGAAAGCCTGGGAGAACTCTGGTGGGAAGATAGCCAGTTTACCCTTCCAGGTAGTCAGCTTGAGTGAGGTTACATTTTTATCCAAAGAGTTTCTTTCTTTTTTCCTTCTTTTTTTTTTTTGGACTGGGTGGTGAACCCAGGGTGCTATACTTTTGAGCCACATCTCAAGCTCTTTAATTTTTTTTTTCTTTTTAAAGTTTGAGACGTAGTCTCATTGAGGTTTTTAGGGCCTCACTAAATTTCTGAGGCTGGCCTTGAACTTGTGATCCTCCTGCCTCAGCTTTCCTAGTTGCTGGAATTACAGGCATGTCATGACTGCCAAATCGTTTCCAATGTGTTCCATAGTGTTATCTGGGGCCAGGTCAGAACCATCAAATGTAGCTATAGAGCATTTGGAATGTAGCTAGTCCAAGTTGAGATGTGCTCTAAGTATAAAAATCAGCAGATTTTGAAGATTTAATGTGGAAAAATATGCAAATATGCTATTTGGCTAATTTTTTAATATTAGTTACATGTCAAAATGATGCTATTTTGGCTATATTTAGCTAAATAAAACATGTCATTAAAATTATTTTACATGTTTATTTATACCTTTTTTTCTTTAACTGGGGATGGAACCCAGGGCCATGCACATGCTAGCCAGGCAAGTACTCTACCACTGAACCACACCCCAACCCCTCTTTTTACCTTAGGAACACAGATACTAGAAAACTGGCAATTAGATATTTGTATTGGACATCGCTGGTCTAGAGAGATTCCCAGAGCACATGCTTGTGAATTAAGTGGCCCAGGCAAACCCAGTTAATTGGAGATTGTTGCACAGTTCTGTGGCACAAGTGGCCTTTCTTGGAAGAGGTTTTCAAGAAATTGAGCAGAATTGTCTTTATCACTTGCATGTGGAGAAAGAGCCATCCGGGACGAGGGGGTGGTGAATGTTTGGAAAGAGGCCCTTTGGCCCTATTTTTCTTGATTTTGAAATGGGCACTGGAATTTCTAAGTCAATAATGCAGGAAAATGGACTTGGGGAAAAAAATTTCACTACTAATATTCTATGCAGTTTTTTTTTTTTTTTTAACTGGGGACTGTAACTAGGGGCATTTTACCATGAAGCTAAATCCCCAATCCATTTCTTTTTTTTCTTTCTTTCTTTTTTTTTTTTTTGAGACAGGGTCTTGCTGAGTTGCTGAGACTGGTCTTGAGTTCTTAATCGTCCTATCTCAGCCTCCCAAGTCACTGGGATCATAGGTGTGCACCACCACACCTGGCTAACTTTTTGTATTCTGGGCCCTTGGTACAATTACATTTGCTTTAAGTTTATCCATCCTTAATTAGATTTTTTTTTTCATAAAACACCTTCTCTTTTCATGATTCTTATTTCAGTGCCAGAAATAGTATTTATTAAGTTGTATTTTTCTAGGAAGTTCAAGGCTCATTGTAGACATTATTTTGAAGAAAAGAACAAGTTCAGCTCAAGTAGGGAGAGTGAAAATATAAGAATATAGTCAAGGGAACTTCCGGCTGGGGCTGGAGAAGGCACAACTACTAGATGAAGATGGACTGAGAAGGGCAACCTGCTAAAGCACACGATACCTGGGCTTAGGCTGCTGCTCTGTAATAACAGGCTGGAATCATTTTATGTAAGTCCATTGGTTCTCCAAGTGGGGTTCCCACATCAGCAGCATCACCTAGGACTTGGGTACACAGGCATATTCTTGGGTTTCATCCCCAGAGCTACTGAAACCCTGGGATGGGACTGAGAGTTAATCCTTTTCAACAAGCCTTCCAGATGATTCTGACGCACACTGAAGCTTGAGAACCAATATGCCTTTGGATTTTCTCCCTCTTGAACTAAGAGGTCTGGAGAGCTCTTGTGCCTTTCAGCTGACAGACTCAATGAATCTAATATCCCACCCAGTACCTGCAGCTATGGTGCGTACTACCAGTACCTGTGATAGGTTAAGCATTTAGCCAGGTGTTTTAGTTACTAAGACAAAAGATGGGTGGAGGGGTGCATGTGGTTGCTGGAGCCATTGAGAGTGCCCATGAAGTAGCCTCCCTCTTTCTGCCCCATTCCTGATCATATGGAGGAGCAAGATGATGGAGGAACAGATGAAAGCCAAAATACCCCTGTTTCCGAGAGGGCGAGTTGAAGGATGTGGTTCCATGTGCACGCCAAATGGGTTTCCTAATATGGAACCCAAGATTTGGAAAGACCCCACTCCTTGACACCTAAGGCTCACCCAGGGAGAGAAGAAAGGGAGGATCAAAGCTGGGGACCCTCAGTTCCTTGTTCCCACATTAGCTAAATTTGCTATTGAAAAGTGCTTCACTTCCCCATGGAGGGAGGAAGGGCCCAGGCAGGCCAGGATCATCCTAAACCTTAGGAGTGGGGAAGAAGCTTTCTCCCCTGTGGGGAGGTGGCTTTGTTTCGAATAAATACCTGGAAGCTTGCTATGAAGTGGCACAGCTTTAGTACAAAATATTTCCATCACTGACTTTATTCCAAACTGATACCCTTGCCCAAATCACCAAAAGTGCCAAAATGTGCCTTTGTATCTGGGGTTTTGCCAGAGATTGGTTCTCTTCAGGATGGCAAATGTTCCTAGGGTGACACAGCTAGCCTCCCATGTGGCCTCTCAGCAGGGCTGATTACATAATTTGTAGACCTCGGTTTCAAATGGAAATGTGGAGGTCTGTGTTAAAAAATCACGAAGGATTTCAGCACAGTGACGACAGAGCACTAAATCAAATGCAGTGCACCTGCACAGGATGCCCGACTTTGCCGCCTCTTCCCACCCACCACCCAGAAAATTCCACTGCATGCTCACTATGTGCTGAGTGCTAGTACAAGTTTTACAAACACATATTCCACTTAACCCTCACAATCACCCTGCAATGGAGGTATGGAGGTGTTCCTATCTCTTACATTACAGATGAGGGAAACTGAAATGGAGAGGTTATATAGCATGCCCAAGGTCAAGTGGAGGAGCCAGAATTTGAACCAAAGTCTGGTTGCCTCCACAGCCTGTGTTTCCAACCAGTACAGAATTCTGACACCCCAGCATTTCCTCCAGCACACCTGCCACTGAATTCACATGGAAGAGGTGCTAAAAGGAATACCAGGGAGGGGGTGACCAGCCATGCCAGGGGAGACTGGGTCAGGGCTGGCGTTGCTTCTTGGAGGAGCCCAAAGGTTTTCAGTAAAGATGAAGAGGAGGGTAATTGGGGACCTTTGAGTAACTTGAGGACATGGGCAGGCATGATAGACTCATGATAGGCAAGGGACTGCTTTTTAATTATGTAGCTGGTGGCACTGCGCTTTTGGACAGATCCTGTCTGCTCCTAAGAACCTTAACATCTCTTCATTTTCATTTCCTATTTGTGTTTAAAAAAATGTTTTTTTGATCTTTCATCCTCTCTGAGAAGCATAATAGTTCTTTTGTTTTGATACCATGAGAGACATAGTATGATATCTGAAGAGGCCACCAACCACGGAGCGTGGGCAGCTTGGTGTGTCTGTGCTTGAGCGATGAGGAGATGCGGGGAGGTTAAAATGTTGTCATCCTTGAGCAGGTCCAGGGCCAAGTGAAAAAACCCAGACCACTGTCTGAGTCCTGGGAAATTGCTGGCTGCCTTTCTAATAGGAAACATGTTTTTCCCCAGCCCTCTTATGTAATGTGGGATAGGTTGTTTTCTGTTTTCCAAGATTCCTTTGAGCCTCCAGAAACATTTTCAGTCCCAGCCAAACACCAGTAGGTTCCTGGGACTCGGAGGAGAGATCATACATGGGTATTTGCAGCATTTCTCACCAAATCCTCAGGGTTTGGGAGCTGGTGGATCAGTTAAACGCAAGATACCTTCAGAGCCCATGCCTGCACCCAGCTCTTGGTTGAGTATATGGATTAGATGGAGTTTGGAAATCATTTTCCTTAACCTTCTGTGGGGGTGGCTGGGGATGGAGAGATTTTCATGCTTTATCCTACTGAGGGACAAACACAAGCTGTGCTGGGGAGGGGCAGGGAAGGCAGGAGGCCACAGGAGAGCGATTCCGTGTGTTTGCTGGTCTCGCCCCTGTGTTTTGGGTCCTCCCCATTCATACACGTTTGGGCTGTTAAAATGTCCAGTGGCATTAAGAGTCCCTGAAGACAGATGGGCAGGGTGGCGACACCGTGCTGAGTGCCCTGCTGGTAGCCTGCCACAGCCTGGCTTTAGCAGATTAAATCTCTCACCCCCATCTTTGCCTCCCTCACACCACAGGACACAAGATGAGGACGTGAATTCCGCCTTCAGCAGGACAGCTGTGTCACCAATTAATGGACTGTAATAAACAGGCCGCAGTGCCTTAGCGCTTTGGCAGAAGGTGGAGAAATTCACTTTAGGTCACTTCAGAAGGACATACGTCAGTAAGCAGTCCCCCCTCATCCACGATCTCGCTTTCTGTGGTTTTAGTTACCCGGAGTCAACTGTGGTCCGAAAATATTGATATTTGTCTTTGTTATTTTGAGAAAGAGGAACCACATTTGCAGAGGTTTGATTACAGTACGCTGTTACAACTGTCCTATTAGTCGTCATTGTTCATCTCTTACTGTGCCTAATGTACAAATTAAACTTTATCATAGGTATGTATAGGGAAGAAACACAGTACACATTATCCACAGTTTCAGGCATTCACTAGTGATCTGGGGATGTATCCCCACAGATAAGGGGGTACCTCTGTCTATAGTAAATTATGTCTGTTGACATTCTGTCACATGGAGCTCTCTACTCACTGCATATCCCCATATCCAGTGCTAAATGGTGTTCAGCACAAGGACCCAAGGTCCCAAAACCCCTTAATAATAATAGCACACACTGAGCACTTTCCATGTGCCAGGGTCTGTGCTAAATGCTTTCCTTGGATTTTGTCATCCAGTCCTCAAAACAATTTTACAGGTTTTACAGATAAGGAAACTGAGGGTCAGAGGTACTCTAACAACAGTCTATGACTCACCTTCCTAAACACAGGACAACACAATTATATGTAGGGTCTTTTTAGTCTAGGGTTGTATCTTTCAGCTAGTGCTACATAACAAATAACCCCAAAATCTAGAAGCAAAAGTTTCTAAGCACATATCGTTTGCTAAGTTCCACAGATTTGCTGGATGGTCTCAGCTTGACTTGGATGTGTCTCTGGGGAGCAGGTTGAGTTGGGAGTATGTCCCAGATGTCCTCCATCTTCCTTGGACCATTAGGCAGGTGAGGGTGTGTTCTCGTGGCTATGGCAGAAGCCCTAGTGTGTAAGAAATACCAGCCCCCTCCTCACTTCACATCTGCCAACCTCCAGTTGTCTGAAGCGAATCATCTCACAGTTCTCAAAATGAAGCCTCGGGGAACACATTTCTCCCCTGGAGGGCTGGAGGAGGGAGTGAGCACTATTGAACAATAACCTACCACAAGATTATACTGGAGCTGAGAAACTCCCGTGGCCTAGTGTTTTTCTGCTCCTTTTCTGTGTTGCGATATGCTTAGATGCACAAATACTTACCACTGTGTCACATGTGCCTGCAGTGTTCAGTACAGGTTTGCAACCTAGGAGCAGCGGGCTACCCCCATAGCCTAGGTGTGTAGTAGGCTGCGCCATCTGGGCTTGTGTGAGTGCTCTCCACAATGCTCACACGAGGATGAACTTGCCTAGTGACATTTCTCAGACCCCAGTTAATAAGCAACGCAGGACTGTGGTGCAGAAATGGTAGTTCCTTAACCCAGAAGGGAAGCCCTTTGTCGTTGGACCCCACCTACCTATCCAAACATATTTCCTACTGTTTTTCCCCATGGATCCTCTAGATTTCAGCCCAGTATTTGGGGGACATGCCACCAGCAATGCCACCTCTGTGTTTCTGTCTCTGCTGTTCATCTGCCTGCAGTGTCCCCACCTGGTGAGCTTTGACTATTCCTCTGGGGTCAGGTTCCCACTGCACCTTCTGTGCATTTACCATAGCACCAGAGAGACATCAGTTACAACGCTGGCTCTTGCACAGAACATGGGACCATGGGGACAGGGGAGCTGCCTGGCTCTCAGGAGGAGCTCAATGAGTGCTAACTGAGCTGAGCCGCTGACTCTCAGCTCCTCCAGGCACGTGACTAGGTACAGATTACTTAAACCTCTTCCACCTTCCTTGGCCACTCTGTAAAATGGGGATAATGATACTTGCATAGGTCGGAGTTATTTACCAGAGGAAAGCAACTTGTGTTCTCACACGAATGTGTGGATGCATGTAATAGCAGCTTTATTCATAAGCCCCAAACTGGAAGCCGCCCAGATATCCTTCAACGGGTAAATAAACCACAGTGCTTCTCTACAGCTGAATGCTGTTCAACAACACATAGGAACAAAACACTGATATACGGAACAAGGACGAATCCTGAATACATTGGTGGAAGTTAAGTCAGAAGGCAGCCTGCCTATTTCCGTCCTGTGACATTCTAGAAAAGGCAAACTAAAAGAACTGATTGCAGATCATGGCTGCCTGGAGTTGGGGGTGGGTTTGTGACTGTGTGGCAATGCTTGGGCTGAGGGGACTGTCGTGTCACACCGCAGTGTAATGCATGGAGTTACCCAACTCTGTGCGTTTGTCAAAACTCAGAGAACTGCACACACGCGTGCGCGCACACACACGCGTGCACAGAATTTTGCTCTATGTTACAAAGGTATGCAGAAGGAAAGAAAACAGAAAGGAAAGAACTGTAACTCCCAGGACCATGCCTGGCACATAGTAAATCCATTTCTTAGTAAGAAGCAGGGGTTTTTTTAAATGGTGGTATTTTAGAGCCCTCTCTTAGTGATCAGTGAGCTTCTGGAAACAGGAACCATGTCCTCTTTATCTGGTGGGGGGCAGATTTCAGACCAGGGTTGGGAGCTCCTCAAACCCCAAATAGGAGCCCTGTCCTCCAGAGGGACATGGAGCCCCCATCGAGGTGAAGGTCCTGAGGGGAGACAGTTTATAAACTCAGAAGTCAGTAGCATTCAACTTCCTGCTAGCCATCGAGCTGCTTTTGATGTTATAGAAAAGCCTCCCAGAGGTGAGCACCATGCAGGGACCCACCTCCCTGCCTGCCTCCCTTTCCTGGGTCCGTCTGAGCCCTCCTTGGGCTCTTAGGGACTGTTCTCCATATCTGGTGTCTCCACCAGGAACACAACTCCAACCCCAGTAAGTCATCCTGTCACCAGGATCTTGTCCAATTATCTGGCTAGGATTCAGGGAGTGTTCCCAAAGGAGTGCCACCAATGGGCATTCATCTGGGGAGATTTAAAGACAAAATCCTGATGGGTGTGGTGGCCCACGCCTATAATCCCATTGGCTCAGGAGGCTGAGGCAGGAGGACCGTGAGTTCAAAGCCAGCCTCAGCAATTTAGTGAGGCCCTAAGCAACTAACAATACCCTGTCTCTAAATTAAGAAATAAAATGGCTGGGGATGTGACTCATTGGTTAAGCACCCCTGGGTTAAATCCCCATTACAAAAAAATAAAATAAAATAATTAAAACAAAATCCCAAGTAAGCTCCATGGTCCTTCAATGAGCCGAGACCTATGTGCCCAGGCAGAGTTCTCCCTGCTCTCTCCTGTGTCCTGTGGAGCCCCCACTGCAAGTCAGCAGGAGCAAGGTCCTGACACCAAGAGCTGACCCATGGCCTCCCTGAGGTGGATGACCTAGGAGGACAGCGAGTGACAGCACTTCTATGCAGCCCCATCTCACCTTTTCCATGAGTCCTGCTACAACCTTCCCCCCCGCCCCAGTTGGATTTTCTCCCCAGCCTTGACCACTGTCTTGCTGAGGCCGCCCATGACCCTCATGTGCTATATCCAGGGAGTGAGCCTCCCCCCTGCATTCCTGCTCCCTGGGCAGCACTAGCCACAGCGGCCCACGCTGACAGGCAGGCCTTGTATACAGGCCTGTGATGCCACCCGCTCAGGGATGGCTCCTCCTCCCTGGGCATTTACAGCCAGATCCTGTGCCCTCCCCTTCTCCTCTATGCTCTATCAGGACCTCATCCCTGCCTCCAGCCCCAGTGCTGTCCTGCGCCCAGGCTTCCGGAATCTCCCCCAAGCCCAGATCTCTCCTCTGAGCTCAGATCTCAAATGCCTAAAGCTCGCCATGGCCAAATGGAACCTTCATCATCCCTCTTCAGAATGCTGCTTCTCCAACGGTACCCACCTCAGTAGCCAGCCTCTGTCCCCACCACAGCAGCCACCTCCCTGTCCTCTGCCATGCACCATCAGTCACCATGCTTTTGAGATGCCTCCATAACTTGTCTCTAGTCTGTCTCCTTCTCTTTCTTCAGTGCCACTGATACAGCTCTGTCCCAGCACCTCGGTCAAGGTGCTGTTGGTAACCCGGGCTCTCTGTGCTCACTGGTGCCTGCCTCCTATCCGAAGTGGACAGAGGCTCCGTAAACACACTTCTCTTTTGTTCTGCCCCGGTTCACTCTTGGTTTCACAGGAGCTGAGGTCTCTGACGGCCTTTAAGGCTCAGCCTGGCCTTCCGCCTGCTCACTGGGCTGCGCAGCCTCCCTCCCTGGCCCGCGCAGCCTCCCTCCCTGGCCCCACCGTGTGCTCTCAGTAGCTCCCTCTGCTGGCCTGGGACTGAGCTGCACGGGGAGCGCAGCCTGGCCACCTGGTAAGACCAGCCTGAGGCCTGGTGAGCACTGTGTGCTCTCAAATTGTGTCCTTCCCATAAGCAGGCCCTTGACAGATTCCTGTTGAGTGAATGAAACTGGATAAGGGGGGTGGGTTGAGGTTGGCGGTAAGGGAAGACCTGACACTCTCTCACTCAGACCCAGAATGCCCCATGACTCCAGTGCTCTGAATGGCTCTTTTTTTTTTTTTCTGGGACTTTGTCCCACTGGCTTCCCTCAGGTAATATGATCTTAGACCTCGTCTTTATTCAATTTGTAAGGTCAGTGTGTGAATCCTCCGGGACTGACTCTGGGATGTTTCTTTTACTGTACCAAAGGAGAAGTACCAAATGGTGTTTGCCAGTGTAGCTGTCTGCTCCTTTGAAGTGACACCAATAACTTCCCAGGGATAGAAGGACAATGAGTTTCCCCAGGAGATAGCATAATTGGTAGAAACATATAACCCAATGGATAGTAACCAAAGTAACTTTCAAAATATATATATTTTTAGTTGTAGATGGACACAATACCTTTCTTTTATTTATTTATTCTTAAGTGGTGCCGAGGATCCAACCCAGGGCCTCATGTATGCTAGGCAAGTTCTCTACCACTGATCCACAACCCTAACCCCCCAAAAGTAACTTTTAATTCAAGATAGATTTGATGGTTTCTTAGAAATTCCGATTGGTTTTTCTTTGCTAAATTTAAAAATAGCAATATATTTTTACCATCAAAAAACAATTGCTGGGATGGGTTTGTGGTTCAGTGTTAGAGCACTTACCTAGCATGTGTAAGGCACTGGGTTCAATCCTCAGCACCACATAAAAAGTGAATAAATAAAATGAAATTTTTTAATTAAAAAACCCAATTGTCTATAATGCTATTAAAATCAACTATGCTGACATATTATCTAATTTCAGGGTCATTGTGAATTTAGTATTTGGAGGATGCTTTAAGAGCTGTGAGAATCTTTCCTTCTCTATTACTGAGGGCTTGACACAGTTTTACTCCCCTTCTTAATTAGTTTATTGAGAGATTTGCTTCAAGTCATGTATCCATGTAATAAAAGTTCTTGTTGCCATATTTAGAAGATTAGGTCCAACATAATTTCATTCCCAAATCTCCTTTTCATTGTGAACTTCCACGACATAATGAGTTCTTTGGAAGGAAGGCATTGTGTAAATTAAAAATACCAATGAGTCATAATGATAACGAATTATTTGCCTTATAACTGGAAGCAGGACTAATTTTGGGCAAGTTTTCCAGTAGCTGATGGTGCCTGTCCTACACCCTGGCCTGCCTTCCCCCTAAAATATTTGTCCTTTGCTTTTCTCTCTTCAAATCCCTGAATCCCATAATGTCCCCAATATTAGCTGGGGGAAGTCTTGGAGGAAAGGAAATTCCTGATCTAGTTCATAAAATGTGAATGACTGAAAGCACCCTTTAGCCATTCCCAATCATGCACAGTGTGTGTGTCTTTAGAGACATTCTTATTTATTTATTTAGATATTGACACTTGAACCCAGGGGGTGTTACCATGGAGCTGCATCCCTAGTCCTTTTTGATTTTTTTCTTTTCTTTCTTTCTTTCTTTTTTTTTTTTCTTTTTTTGAAACAGAGTCTCACTGAGTTGCTTACAGCCTCACTACATTACTGAGGCTGGCCTTAAACTTGAGATCCTCCTGCCTCAGCCTTCTGAGTCACTGGGATTACAGGCATGGACCACCACATTTGACTGAGACATTCATATTTTAAAAGGTAGCTGATCATCCCTGGAGAACTGAACTTTTTGTGGGTACACCTGTAATCCCAGTGGTAGAGCATCCCTGGGTTCGGTCCCCAGTACCATAAAAAATAAAATGAACTCCTGGACTTTCTGGCTAAGACAAGCCAGGTGTCTTAGGGATTGTACTCTATGAGTAACAGGAACCCACTCAAGCAGTCTAAACAAAATAATTTATCAATAAGCTACAAGTAGCGCTCATAGAACTCTGAAGTAGAGAAGCAGAGGCACAGCTGGGCCTTGGGAGGATCAGGGCCAGGACAGGAGGCCCTGAGCAATGGGGTGAACTTCTTGTCTGGGACTGTTCCCGGGGACTCATTGCAAGGGCTTCATTTTCTCCCTTCAGGGAGCAAACTCTGTTTTTCCATGAGAATGGGCCAGTTGTAGCTGCCAAGGGGCCAAGGGGCCAAGCTGCCCTGGTTCAAGGTCTCATTGCCACACTCTTGAGGGGAGGGTGCCACTACTGCGTAGCTCAGATCAGGTGTTGGCCCTGGCTCAGTCCACTCTGGGGTCAAGGCCACATGGACAAACACAGTGCCTGACCCAGGGTCAAGATTTTGTTGTGTGCACACAATAAGCAGTGCGTGTGTGTGTGTAAAAGTACTTTTTGGATTAGACAAAGGGGGATGAGGGGAAGGGAGGGGAGGAGAATAGGAAAGACAGTGGAATGCACTGGACATAACTTTCCTATATTTGTATATGGAAACACAACCAGTGAAACTCCACATCATGTTCAACCAGGAGAATGGGAAGTTACACTCCATGTATGTATAACATGTCAAAATACACTCTACTGTCATGTATATCTAATAAGAACAAAGAAGAATTTAAAAATGATTTGTTATGTACCTATATACACAGGTTGCTGGGAGGGCTATGGGGCATGGGAGGGGAGGGGGTATGTCTCCAAAGGAAGTAGTGCTGCGGCGTTTGTCTGCTTAACTTGGTGGGAATCTGGAATGTTGAAGGACTTTGGGAGCAGGAGTGACACTGGCTCACAGGATTGTGGTTGAACATGATGCGGGGTTTCACTGGCTGTGTATTCATATGACAGATTGGAGCCAGGCAGAGAGCAACTGGCATCATGTTCACTGAGGGAGCCGTGACTTGCAAGCAGTGGGACACCTTCCTATTCTCTTGGTTCAAGAAAAGGGAGATGTCCCAACTGTTTTTCACTCTGTGGGGACCTGTGGGGACCTTGGATGGTCATTGAACCTCCCTGAGATTCTACAATTACAATTCTTTGAATAACAGATTATATATGCATACATAGACATGCAGTCTTACATATTTGTATGTGATTATTTCAATAGGTTGTTATTGTGTTTTCCTTTGCTGGCCAAAAGTGACTCTGAAGGGTATACAAGAAGGGCCTCCAAAGGAAGCTGGGAGGATAGGGGTTCGAAGGCAGCTGGGAGGGTAGAGGTTCTACATAGCTTGAGTTGGACAGAAGCTGCTTACTCTGCTGGCCTTAGACTTATGTGCCTTCCAAGCTGGCGGGATGGCCCATTCCTATAATTCCAGGGACTCCAGAGGCTAAGGCAGGAGAATCGCCCGTTTGAGGCCAGCCTCAACAACTTAGTGAGACCCTGTCTCAAAATAAAAAATAAAAAGAGCTGGCGATGTGGCTCAGTGATAGAGTTCCCGTGGGTTCGATCTCCTGAACTGGGGGTGGGGAGACAACAAGCATGTTCTGGTCACCCAGCTGATGAAGGGGATGAGATACATGTTGTCCTGGGTGCAGCACAGGTAGGGCACTGGCCTAGCATCGAGAGTTTCTGCGTGTGGTCCCTAGACCACAAAGATAACACAGAAAAGGAAATTATGCTGTCTTAGCTCTTAAAGGGTAGAGACTTCCCTTTGCAGACTGGGAAGGAGAAATTTAAAAAGATCTGGAAGGCCTGTTTCCCAGGAGGCGGGTGGCATTGTTAAAAAGCACCTGCCACCTGGCTGTGACCTGGGCCACCAGGCTGTGTCCTGGGCCCCCGGCCCAGCTCATCCTCCTGCAGGTGACTATTAATTTCTGAATTGATAACCTGTATTCCCACCGAGGAGGAGGCAGGAGCAGCAAGGGAGCACCTCTGGAGTGGGGCGGAGGGGCTCTCCCTGCCTTCCTGGAGAGAGGCTGGGCCTCCCGGCAGGGGGAGGAGCCGGCCAACCTGGAGCCCTCATTTCCCTTCCTCAAAGGCCGCCTTTGTGGCACTCCCTCAGGGCAGGCTGAGGGGCAGACAGCTTCCCTTTCTCCTTCCCACAAATTAAATCACAGAGAAAGCCTCCAGCAGAGAGTGTGAAAAATGTCCAAGATGCTGAATGAAGGTTAACAGCTGTTAGAGACCAAGGGCTCAGGAGACTTTCAAAATCCACAGATCCAAGAAGACAGGCCCCTCCGTAAGTAAAATGGGCTATGGGCAGCTAGGAAAGCTGTCTGGGGTGGAAGTCACCACCCAGAACTGCAAACGAGGACAAAACTGACCTGCCCAGAGAGCTTTCGGGGTCTTCCAGGACATATACATATTTTTATTTCATCACAGAACCCTTTGATCCTATGAGGCGGGTGCTGGCTGAGAGTTTCCTTCCACAAGTACAAGTAGAGACCAAGGCCGAAAGTGCCGTGACTGCCCACGGTCACCCCATGGCCCAGGCCCAGACGGAGGCTCTGCCTCCACCTCCAGTATCCTCTACCTCCAATATCTGCCTCTTCAGACCCCTCGCTTGATTCCCACCTCAGCATGGGGTGAGGGTCTTGACTGCCCCCATACATACTTTAAACCCAAAGCAATGTGTGCTCATTGCTTAAGAAAAAAATATACAAAGGTATAAGACCATAATTCTTATGATAATTCCACCAAAGATAAGCATTTTTAACAGTTTTTTTGTGCCCCAAGCACCATCCTTATGGAAATGTTCCCTTCATTTTGACCCATTTTTTCCTCACAAAAACAGAGTGGTGATATCCCCACTGTTCTGCAGCTTCTTGTTCAGGATATATTGAGTGGCTTTCCCTGTCGAATACATGTCACCACTTTTTTTCACCCATTAAAAATGTAGTCTGTGTATTTCTTGATTGCAGGAATAGTCATAAAATGAAAAGCTAGCTCATTGTAAAAGTTCTTAATTCTGGGTTGGGGATCTAGCTCAATTGGTAGAGTGCTTGCCTTGCATGCACAAGGCTCTGGGTTCAATCCCCAATACCGCCCCACATCCACCAAAAAAAAAGTTCTAATTCTGAACAGCCCAGAAAGGTATGAGGAAGGAAGTGAAAGTTTTACTTAGTCCCACCCTTGAGATGTAAGCTATTTTGCTAAATTTCACATTCATATTTTTCTATGCACAGACTAGACATATATGCATGTATATATACACATGCATGTATATGTGAATGTGTGCATGTATCTCTTTATCTGTATAAATACATACATATATATAGATAGATAGATAGATATATGTATATATGTATGTGTGTGTGTATATATATATATATATATATATATATATATATATATATACACACAAAAAAAAAATCTTATGGAACTGGGGTCTTCCAAGAAACTGAGGCAACATTAAGCCCCTCTTCAAATCCCAATTCTTGTGATCTTGCAATCAAATCAGAAAGATTTCAGACATGTCGCTCAGAGTAAAAGGAATGAGTTTATTAAAGGTATAGGAAAAGGGAAAGGGATACTCTCAAGGCAGAGAGTGGATCCTCTCAGAGAGGAGAGAGACAATGTACCTCTCCTGCATTCCAGTTTTGTTGGTGATCCCAGGGAACTTTCCAGAGAGTCCTGCCCAGGTCCACCTCTTGACTTTTGACTGACAGCAGGGTGACATCAGACTTTCAAGTCTCCACTGTCATGGAAGCTCTAGGTCACTTTGGCCCATGCTGAGCAGTTCTAATTGGATTCTTAACCATACATTCTTAGAGATTTTATGGTTTGGAGGAACTATCCTTATCTCCTAGAGTTTCAGGATCTGGGCACAGAAGTCTCCTTGGGAGTCAGTAACATGGGTTCCTCTTATCAGCATTATTTGGGGCCTGCATTTCTCCTGCAGTGAACAGGTAGTTTGCTGAGGAATGCAACATATCCTGTTCACAGAGGCCAGGCAGGGAGGGCTGCAGGTAAATTGCTTCTTGGAAAAGAAAGCATGTGAGAGTCAGCACAGTGGGCCCATTTTATAGAATTATTCTCTTAACCTCGTGTTCCCACCATCCTTGTCTGTCTGTTCCCTCACATATCAATCTCCCTTCCACAAAGCGGGCTCTTCAGAGTTTGCTTTTCCACAATCTGCGTTCCTGTAGCAAGAATGTCTCTTCCTTTCAGTACACGGGGCTCTGAGGTGTCTTTCTTCCAATCCTACAGAAGGAGAACTTGATGTAACAGGAGAAGAATCGGAATAGCCAGCCACAGCTCACCCCGCTTCTTCCAAGGTTGAGTGAGAGTCCTTAGGGGAGGGAGACTGCACCTCACATGGCTGCTTGCCCTCTGCTGAGGTGGAGGCAGATGGACATTCCTGCCTCCTGCCCCTCCCCGCAGGGCTCCCCGACTAGAGGCTCCAGGGGAATCCCACCACCACAAGATGCTTTCTGCAACCCCAGGTGTGTATGTTCTCGTGACCTCCCTGATCCCCAGGCTGGAAAAAAAGGTGAGTTGACCTTTTACAATGTCTTGAGATTAATGGATTTTGTTCCCCCTGGGAAGTCTGACCTAGGTTTGCTGCCCATCTGTCCCAGAGGGCCGTCTGTCCACATCCACAGGGAAACCCCAGGGCTGTCCAAGGGCCAAAAGAAAGGCAGGACTGGGCCAAGAGCTGTGTTTAGGAGCCCAGCCCTCTCTGGAGGTGGTCCTCCTGCTGTCACCGAGCTTCTCTTCACAAAGACGGGAGGAGGCTTCTGAAGGTCAAGAGCAACTGGGGAGGCATTCAGGTGAGGGCAGCTGTGCGTCCTGGGTCCACTCTGACCAGAGGGAAGAGACTGGCTAATGGAGCCTATTCCTGAGCCGGTCTGAAGGACAGAGCAGAGAGGTCGGGGAGGAGGCCGTTTAGTCAGGCTGCCTTCTCTCCTCTGCTGGGGTGGCAGAATAATGACCCCTCCTCAGCCACACCAAGATGTCCCTGTTCTAGTTCCTGGAACTGGTAACCATGTCACCTTTACATGGCAGAAGGGACTTGGCAGAGGCATTGAAGTTAAGGACCTAGAGATGGGAAGAGCATTTTGGATTCTCCAGGCAGACCTGACATCCTCACAGAGGTCCTCGTGAGAGGGAGGCAGGTGGGCCAGAGTCAGGGAGGGAGATGTGACAATGGAAGCATAGGTCACAGTGAAGTGGCCACAAGCCAATCTGCTAGGAGCTGGAGCAGGTGAGGAACGAATTCTCTAAAACCTGCAGAGGGCACACAGCTCTGTGGACACTGGATTTTAGCCCCATAAATCCCATCTTAGATTTTTTTTTACTTCCAGAAGAATAAAGCTGTGTTATTTTAAGTCTCTGTTTTGGTCATTTGTCACAAGAGCGACAACAACAAAAACCCCACACTGCTCCAGGTAGAGAAGAATGGGAGATGCCACAAATTGATGTTTGTAAGTCTGTTATGTGTACTGCAGACACCAGTATCCTCTGGAGGAGAGTTGTTCAGACATGGAACCCCATGATCTCCAGTCAGCAAGGATGGCATTAATGGAACTATGCCCAGGCACAAAACAGGGCAAGGGAACTGGTTTTCCCAAGGCTGAATTTATTAATGTGCCCCATGGGCTCTTACCCAAGGTGAACTCTAGGATGCAGGTCAGTTTGGACCTTGGTAGGTCACAGTAGTACCTGGACATGTCTCAGGCCAAGAAGAAAGCCCTCATCTCCACTAGGAGCCAAGCATGACTCTGCTCAGGCCCAGGTGGGCCTTCAGCACCATCCTGGGAACAGCCACTAAAACTACTGCCTGTCTTCTGCATCTTTCCCAGACCAGCTCAGAAAATAGGGAAAAGTGGTAACCAATGAAAGGACAGCCCCTCAGGGGTATCCTCTGCCCTGTGCAACTCAGAGGGAACAAGGTAGGTGGATGGTCACTCCTCTGTGCTCTGGGTAGTCTAGACAGATGCCTTAAGAACCTCTGGAGGTTCCCTGGATTCAAGATCTGAAAAGGCAAGTGTTCAGTTTCTGTGTCTGTCATTAATGGACAGTACGTTGTACGCCACCTCTCAGCTGATTACAGCTCTATTTAGCATCCTGGTATGGCAGTCCCTCTTAATCCATGGGGGATTTGTTCCAAGACCCCCAATGGTGGGCCTGAAACTGCAGATGGACCAAATTCTGATAACTATGATTTTCCTATGTGCCCTGCAGCATTGGCACATAGTATGAGTTCATCTGTCTCTCTGTGTTACGCCCTGGTACCTCCTTTGCATCACTACTCTTTTGTGTTGGGGACATTATTAAGTGAAATAAGGGTTAATTAAACATAAGCATTGCAATATGGCAACTGTTGATCTGATAACCAAGATGGCTACCAAGTGCCTAATGGGCGGGTAGCATATACAGAGTTTAAACTCTGGGCAAAGGGCTGATTCACATCCTGGAGAGATGGAGTGGGTAGCACACAATTTCATCATGCTACTCAGAAAGGCGTATAATTTAAAATTTTTATATTGTTTATTTCTGGAGTTTTTCATTTACTATTTTTGGACTGCAGCTGACTACTGGTAACTGAAACTACAGAAAAAACAAAACTAAGGTTAAAGAGAAACTACCGTATATACAATTTCCCCACTTCCTGTTCTTTATCTCAGATTCACCTGAGCACCCACAGTGCTTGAAAAGTTCCTTTGGTGCTGTGTGCCTTCGGTAGGTAGCCCTGCAGGTGCCTTCCCCACCTCCACCTCCACCCACTGTGTGCCCTTGGTGTGTCCCACTTTTGCTTACCAGCTCCTGTTCCCCCAGTCTAGGCCAAGTCTCTCTCATGACTCCATATCTTGACATCTGAAAGAGTTATAATTTTTTATAGTTTTCCAAGAGGACATGGGAATAAACCAACCACTGATCAGAACTGAGGCCCAGAGCTGGATTTCTTTGCAAAGCATGGTCCAACTGCCTGGGAGGGCACTAGCCTGTTTATATAAAAACAGTCTGTTTGCTACACTCCAGGGCAGGAGCTAATTCCCAGGTTAACTGGACACCTGCCCCATGCCAGCCTGTGCTGGGGGCCTGAGGAACAGCAGGTCAGATTCCAGTCCTGCTGTCATTGAGCAGCAAAGAATAGTGACAGAAATGACTTGAGAAGAGGAAGATCTGGGTGCAGAGGGTATTTAATTTCACTGGAGGATGAGGGGGTCAGGGAGTTTCTGGGGTACAGCCTGTGGTTCCCTCTTTTCATGGAATATTGCTTATTGCTTATTCTTGCCTCCCACAGAAGGCAGGCGCTACCACTGCGTCCTAGACAAATCTTGTTGGGTGAAGACGGATTCAGGAGTAAGGTGAAATCCAGGGGTGACAGGTATTCCAGAGTCCCTGCAGGGCAGGAAGGGCTTGTCCCAGGCACCTGCTGCCAGCTCCCTGGCCTGACACCTCCAGGTTCATTTCTCACTCCTGAGTGACAGGCTCCAAAGCACCTGGCCCAGACCTCCCGGCTCTCCGTTTCCCCCCAGTGCCTCCTGGCTGGGTTGGCACTTCAGTTTTGTCCTGTTCTTTTATGGCTGAGCTGCTTACGTTTCATCTAAAAATATCTGAGCAGCCGCAGGATTGAACCTCCCCAGGAATGACCTAAAACCTGTGTAATGAGGATCCAGTCACTTCATTGCCATTTGACAGGGGGTGGGGTGGGGAGGTGGGGGGGTGCGCTGGGACAAGGGAGGGAGCCACCTCCTTTCAGGGACAGAGCTTTTGTTTTCAGCTTGTCCCCGTCTCAGCCAGGGAAGGCACATGGTGTGGCTGGGTTTTCCCTGGGGGACCCTGCCCTCATGTACCCACATCTTCACAGTAAAGTCCTGATGAGGGAGGGAGCTGTGAACCTTGTTAACCTCTGTATTAGACAGGAATGAGCAGGGCCAGAGGGAAGTCAGGGGATTGGGGACCTGGGGACAATCCCAGGCCACCTTACCACTCCCCAGGTTTTGGAAAATAAGGTAAACTAGACAGCTGGAAATATCTGGAAGTGTGTTGAAGCACCAGTGAGGGGCAGGATACCCTGCTGGATCTGCTCACCACAGTGGACCATGACCTTGGGCAGCTCACCTCGGCTCCTT
The DNA here is from genome assembly GCF_047511675.1 of Marmota flaviventris. Classification (NCBI taxonomy): domain Eukaryota; kingdom Metazoa; phylum Chordata; class Mammalia; order Rodentia; family Sciuridae; genus Marmota; species Marmota flaviventris. The sequence goes on along the minus strand of NC_092501.1, from coordinate 131,349,275 downwards.
GCAGCTCTCCTCTCCCTCCTAAAGCAGTGCTGGTCTCAGTGCTAACTTGGGTGGCTTCATAGCCCCTGTGAGGTGGGCATGCAGTGCATGGTACCATTTATGGATGAGTAAACAGGGGCACGGAGGGGCTAGGAAACCCCACGGTCCTGCCACAGCTCTGGGGAAGCAGGCTCTCCTGTCCCCTGCTGATGAGACCTCTCCGAAAGCTTTTGTGTGTTAGGCCTTAATGTTGCACAGACACCTTGGAATTCATCCTAAGGAATAAAGTTATGGAAAATAAGTTGCTCTTCGCAGCACTGGTGGGAGGAGAAGAAGTTAATAAATCCTGGAATACCTGCGCAAAGGAAACCTATTCAGGCTGAAAACTGCTGTTTGATAAGTATCTATGGAGAAAAAAAAATAACCCTGAGTGCACCATATCATTAAATGAAGATAGCATGTTTTAAATAGTACACAGCTTATAATCTTTTTTTTTTTTTTTATTTCAACTACACCCCTATAGAAAGGTATACTTTGATGTAGTGCAGCATCCCAGGGAGACCTGGCCTGGGGACTTGGCAGAATTCAGCCCTCCGCTGCACAAAGTGAGGAGGTTTTGCAGCCTGGTGTCGTGCATACAAAGAGGATATTCCTGGCCATCTGGGGAGACTGAGGCTGTGGGTGTTTGAGAGGGTGAGTTCTCAATTCTTCTCTCTTCCTAGTGGGACACATGCTTGGTTCCTCCCATCCCGTCCCAGCCTCTTACACTTTCAAGTTCACCATCCTGACACCTCCAGCATCTATTTGTGTGTTTACATCTGTATCCATCACGTCCACTGCTGGGATCTAACATCTAGGTTAGATGGTGCAGGTCACCTTCTGTTATCCCCAGGTCATCGAGGAATGATGGGCCTCTTGTGTTGTTGGCCTGTCTGTGGCCAAAGAGGCCCAGAGTGCTGGGCAGGGGTTGGAGCATGTGGACATCTATTCTTTCTGAGGGGTACTACAGAGAGTTTCAAATTCCTTCTTCTAACTCTTCAGTATATCATAATTTTTCCATGGTAAACAAGTATTTTTTTCTTTTCTGCAAAAAGAAAAAAAATGTTTATTTTTAATTTAAGAAATGAGGTCCTTGGATCAGATGATTCCTTCTCTCTCGAATTCTATGATCTCAATCAGGCCCTTAAAGGTTATTTTCTTTCCCTGGTTTCCTTTCTCTCCTTGGCTTTGAGAAAGAACTATTTTTTTCCCAACATGTTCCTGGTGGAGACACTGCGTTCCCTGAGGTCTGGGGGTGGGGGTGCAGCCTACAGCCAGAGCTTGGCAGAGTCTGTGGTGCATCTGGGCAGATGGGTGGGTGTGCGGGCCCCCTGTAGTACAGGGCCTGGGCAGGGAGGCGTGCAGGCGAGCAGAGGGAGGGAGAGGCAGAGGAGCTCCGCAGAGGAAGCAAACAAATTCTTCCCCTTCTTACTATCCTCCTCCCTAAAAAGAAGAAAATACTAAAACGGCCCACAAAACCAATGGCCAGCATCCTCAGGGAAGTTGGCAGAGCAGGAGGAGGGGATTAGTGACTGTTTAATCTCCTTGGGCCTCACCCCTCATTACAGTCCCTGCTTCTTAGCATAGAAAGAGGGGGTGATTGCTGGCAGGGAGGGGCTGATCTAGGTGCAGGTGCTCTGGAACCCAGGGGGACACGAGGGCCAACACACTCTCAGGCAGTGGAGAGCATCATTTTCTGCTGGTGGAATCTCAGGGGCTTTAGAACAAGATTCTTTGCTCTAAGTTCTGAGCAGCTTGAATAAATGCTATTTTGAGGTAACAAGAGGGCAGTTCACAACCCCTCTTCAACTGTTTGAGTACTTTTTTGGGATCAACAAGAAGTCAACTGCATGGAATCCCTTCACTGGAGAACACGTCCCTCATCAGCCTGCCCTGTCCTTCTCCCAGCTGTGAGGCTGACCATGCTGGGGTTCCATGCAGGGCTGGGGACAGGCTGTGCTCTGCAGCCCGCCTTCCCCTGCAGCAGTCCTGCAGCCCAGCAGCTGCTCTTGCAAGGTGACTCCCCCCAGGCCGTGAGAACAGTTGACACAGGGCTCTGGCCGCAGCTCTGCCTCCAAGGTGCTCTCTCCCCCAGGAAACAGGGTGGGACTGCTTTCCTGTGATTGCGCCTGGGCTTCAATGGTGAGAGGATTCTTTGCCTACTGGGGTTAGTTTTGGAAGGGGTTTCATCCTGATTTTGGAGCCCCTCCCTTTCCATTTATCTTTATGAACTTGAATTCACCTGAAGACCTGTGATAACCCTGGTGTGCAGGTGCTGGGCAAGACGGGATCCTGTGGGGATGGGGTAGAGGGTAATCCTAGCTGGAGATGGAGGACGTCCAGGAAGCCTAGAGTCCCAGGGGGTCAGGAACTGTCCATAGCAGCCACATGAAGGAATCGTGACAGTGCTCCTGTGTTTCGGAAGTGTTTACCTGTTCAGGTTTTGCTCTCTATTTTGGTGGGCCCCTAAGGGTGCACGTCCAAGATGGGAGGCAGGTGTTAAAAGAGTAGACATGGTAGGAAGAGAACACTTGGCCTTAGGTGCAAGCCGGCCCCTTCTCTCTGGTTTTCTTTGTCATTATTGTTGACAATCACCCTTGCTTGAGTGACCTCTGGGGTGGCCAGGATAGTAGAACTACCTCCCACTGGCCACCCATATGTGCTTCCTCCATCCAACCCTCGCTCCCAAACCCCACCCGTGCCTGGAGAACATCTATGAAAACATTGCAGTTCTAGCTTCGCTAGTGTTCCACAATGCTACAGTGGCCCGTAATGCATAGCACCTTTGAGGGAAGGGACAGTGTCTAACTCCTGGGTGGGTGGCCCCTCCACCCCACCCCAGCAGGTGTCAGTGACATGGCAGGCTGCAGGGGCTCATGTATCTTTGCCATTCCCTCTCATATTTAAATCAGAAGCCAGTTTTACACACTTGCCTATTATAGCACCCTCCTCATTGGCTGGAGAGGAGAAACCCACTGAGATTCTGATCAGCTGGCTCAGAGATTTAAATAGGCCAGGCCAGACCCACTATCAGGCTAGAATCACCTGAGAAAATACAAGAAGGTGTGGACTAGGCTCCACTTCCACTTCCTCCTGAAGACACTGCTGTAGCAATGAGGAACAGGAACATATTTTATTTCCTTTGGGGTGCTGGGGGTTGAACCTAGGGCCTTATGCATGCAAGGCAGGCACTCCACCAACTGAGCTATATCTGTATTTTATTTTTTGATTGCTGTACTGGAGATTGAACCCAGGGCCTTGCACATGCCAGGCAAGAAGTCCTACCACTGAGCTACCTCCTCAGCCTGGGAACGTTTGCTTTAAAATAAGTGTAACTGGGGGTCTGAGCAAGTGAAACTTGATCTGCTGAGGCAGCTTCAGAAAGTAGTCTTCTGAGTTGAAGTTTAACCACTTTTGTCAGTTAGAGGGGGCACAGGTGGGAGGACCATGCACCACCTCCTTGGACTCTTGTTCCTCCCCTTTCTTGACTCCTCCAGGCCCAGAGGCTGCTCACTGTGCGACTACTTCAGTACTCTGAGAGAAGACTGGAACAGTATTGGCCATGTGTCTCCCCAGGACAGAATAACTAAGGCAAGATGTGTTTTTATATAAACAATTTAAATGAGGCCTGGTTTACATTTGTTTAAGATCAGGAGTAGCTTCAACAATGCACCTGGCACTCAGGTGCTGGACTTTGATAACAGCTCTTAAGTTACACCAGTGTATCTCTTAGGCACTGCAGAGAAAGTTGAAACAAAACCAACAAACAGATTTTGACCCATCTTTGTAAGTTTTGGTGTTCAGGTGAAATAAATATGATTAGTCCCACAACAAGAGGAAAACCCAGATGGGTGTGGCTCCTTGGTGGGGTTTGAGACGTTCACATCCGGGAACCACCAGCCAACAGAGACCCCAACAAAGAGATTTTTCTGGGCACACCTGCCTGGAAGGCCAGTGTCTATCTGACAAGTGACAACACCACCTAGCAAGTACGGGCTTCCTAGGCCAGGCCAGAACCACTATCAGCCTCACTCCTTCCTTGTCTGCAGGAGGAAGACAGGGCTTTCTGAAGTGCTGGGTGTGGCTGAGGCTGAACCAGCAGGACCAGGAACAGGGTCCTTGGAGAGCCGAGTCACCCTACTTCCTGGCTATTCCATACCAGGGGCCAACTGGTCACTTGATTTTACATCAATTTTCTTCTCCACAAAATGGACGTTATCAGTTTTTTTAAAAGATATTTTTTAGTTGTCCATGGAACTTTATTTTATTTATTTATATGTGGTGCCAAGAATCAAACCCAGGGCCTCACACATGCTAGTCAAGCACTTTACCCCTGAGCCACAACCCAGCCCTGACGTTATCAGTTCTGAGGAGGCTTTCCCTGAAGTCTGTTCTCATTTTGAAAGTTTATTAAAACAGTAAAAGCAGACTTATATGAAAGGTAAAGACCACGTGACCACATCCACCGTGGATGTTGGCTCACCTGTGTCTCCAGCCTGTGGCTCTCCTTGAGGTCTAGAGTCAGAAGCAGAAGCTCACCCACCCTCAGGGACAAGAACCCACAAGGGTTGTGGGGTTATGCAGTCATATGTAACAATAACGATGAGACCACAATTGCAGGCAGGTATTCACAGACATTTATTTTAAACCATGGAGGCAACTCTTCATGAGAGTCTTAATGTTGGTAATGGCTACATGTACATATTAGAGGTTAGAGGGCAGCACAGTGGGGAAATGAGCAGAGTGAACACACTCACAACGCTCAGCAGCAATGAATGGAGGGCTGGATGCAGGCATCTCAACATCACAGGACCTTCTTGCTCATACCACTTCATCAGGAGGTCAATGTCAGGACTGGTTGGGTTGGTTGGGGGAATCTGTGGCATAGAGCACAGGAGGTTGGCCAGAACCACCCTGGAGAGAGCTGGTCCAGCTTCAGGCTTATGACATCCTCAGCCTGACCCCTCAGAGAATCTCATTCCAGAAAAAGGAAAAAGAAACCATAAAGTAACATGCCTGCTGCAGCCAGGTCCAGATGTGGGCCGTGCAGCATGGAAAAGCAACCCTGGTTATGAACACAGTGGTGGGCAGGCACTGATGTGGGGCTAGCTAGCACCTTCCCTGTCGTCCAGTTAGGAACAGTTTTTATACTTTCTATATAAAGATTTTCTTTTGCAATTTGACAGTACCTTGAAAAACAAAGTCATTTAAAAAGCAAGGCAAATGGCATATAAGACATGAGTATTTGAGAACAATGGCTAACAGCGACACAAGTGTTTTGGTCCATTCTTCATATTGGTGTATGCTATTGACAGACAGCTGACTTTCATTTAAGTGATTGCAAAATATATATGAGAAATGCTTTTTTTTAAACAAGATTTCTCTTTTTTGAGTTATAGCTCCCCTCTCAGGCATCCTAGAGAACCAAGGGAATTTTTTAAAAATCATAAATATCAAGGACAATTTCCAAATCTAACTTTTGAACCAACTGGAAATTCTTAGACACTTCTCTCAAGGAAGTCAGATACTCTGGACTCAATAAAGGTGAATATTTTGAGGTATTTATTTTTAATGAGATGGTACCATGATTAATTTCTACCTTCACCATTTTTTTTTCTAAAACCAAACCTATCAGGTTCTAGACAGAAAAATTCAGAAAGTAATGCATTTGATGTGACAGAAACCAAAAAAGGTATGGTGATATGCTCTCATGTGTCTGAGTGACATCAGCCATGTGACTAGTAACGGTTGAGGTTAGTCCAGTAATAAAGAACATTCACAGAATCATGAAATCACAAGATTAGAAGGGACCTTAAGAAGGACTATCAAATTCATATTTCACTCAAAGTTTTAATCTCCTTTTCAACATCTCTGACAAGGGCTACCTACTGTTAAAAACTCCCTTGAATCAGAAAATATAAGGGAGGGACTCTATTCCAATTGGCACAGATCTAATTCTTAGATACTGCTACCAGGTTAGACCTAAAGAAGCTTCGTGGTGGAAAGGCTAATGTGTAGGTAGAACTGTCAACTAAAACCACTGAGGGTTTGATATGTGGTTCCTGGTTGTAAGGCTAAGCTAAAGTTTAAACGTAAACATAGATGTTCTAGAATTCAGTTATGGACATATGATACTTGAGTCTTAAAAAAGGGCAAAAAGTGTAATAGCAAGAAATACCTGTTCCAAGCCCTGTCAAGTGCTCCTGCCTCTGCAGAGAGGGTCCCCTAGATGGCGGCTGCTGAGTGAGTTCCTTCCACTCTAAGTTGAGAAAGATCTTTCTATTTCACTTGGCAGGTGCCCCCCTGATGAGGCCCTTCCGCCTCTACCACATTGTACTAAAATGACCTGTGACTTTTGAGAGTGGTCTGAGGCTGAAGACAGGGAGAGTAGCAACTGCCTGTTCATGCCCTGTGACACTTAGTGCTGTGCCACAGTAGGGCAGGTCCAGACTTTCTCTTCTGTAAAGCAGAGCAGCTGAGTGCAGCCCACTTATGGATGAGTCTGGATTCTTCCAGGCAAGGGCTGCACATGTAATGGTCCCTGTTCCACCTCACAGCCTCCAGTGAAAGCCAGTGCATCTGGAAAGATCCCAAACTTAGTTACCACAGGTCATTTTCAGATACCAATTCTGGGATTTCCAAGGAAAAAGAAATTGATACTAGCACTGACTACAGGGTGAGCTCTGAGCACACCTATCATGGAAACTGTGTTTGCCCTCCCTCTGAGGCTCTGAAACATCAGCGTCTAAGAGCCGCATGGGCTCAGGCTTCAGGCTTGCAGCTGAGTCACCGCAAGTTCCCTGGCAATGCCAAGCCCCTTTCAGTCCTTGGGCACACCAGGTGGAGAGCAGATTTAGGACTTGGTTGCTCTGTTTCTGCTGCCTGGATTTCCCTTTCTTCTCCTACTTGTCTCACTCCTTATCAGGTGACACTCAGCACAGAATTCCCTTCCTCTGCCAAGTTCCTCCTGCCCTGCCTGCTGAGTTAGAGGCACCCCCTGGGGCGGCACCCCAAACACACCTCTATCATTACACTAATCACATAGTGCTAAAACGACCCATTTACTCATCTGTGTGGCTTTTGCCAAACCAGGGAGGGGCTGAGAGACCTGGTGACCCCTCAATGAAAGTGGCATGATCTGGACTAGAATCTCAAGGATCATCTAGATAATTCAATGTTGGAAATGGATTTGTGTTTTCTAATCAAGTTGCTAAACATTTACTTTCACACCAGGTAAAATTCAACCTAACATTATTTATTTTTTAAACATATTTTTATAACTTTAGTTTTTCTTTATTAATTTTTTATGTGGTGCTGAGGATAGAACCCAGTGCCTCACCCGTGCTAGGCAAGTGCTCTACTACTGAGCTACAGCCCCAGTCCCTCAACCTAACATTATTTTTAAAAGAGAAAACATTTTGGCAAAATGAATTTCTTCCATTTTAAAATAAAAATCTGACTGAACAAGCTCACTGACATGCAATTAAACTACCATGAAAAGGCAAAACCAAAGAAATCTCACTTAATGAATATTTATGTCCACTAACAGTGACATATAGTTTAGAGCTATTCTGGTACTTTTTAAAAGCTGAAAATCAAGCTTTAAGGTTTGATGTTAAACAAAAATAATTATGCTTTTAGAAATGAGACTCAGAAGATGAAAAAGTGATGTTGCACAAGAAGGACAAATGCATCAGACCCCGGGGACCCGAGACCAGCCTTCAACAATGAGGGCAGTGTGTATTTTCAGGGCCCTGGATTTTTAAGTTGATCCTGCCCCTGAGGTGGTCAAGGGGGACAGTGTGGAGATGAACATATGTGGGTGAAGAACTGCAGTAACTGCCTGCTGATCTAGGACTCACCCACTCATTACCACAGAGCAGGTCCAAAAGTGTGTCAAACATGCTTACAACCGAGAGGAACAAACCTGGTTCCAGAGAGTTCCGAGTCTCAGGGTACTGACACAGCTTCTCCCACTCATATCACTCCTAAGTAGTTTTCAAAAAACAATTGTTCCTTTAATATTCTCTTGTTTTTTCTTGTTTACATGCCAGTTATAGCTAATTGCTTAATATAACTAAAGTGTTTTCAGCTTGGAACATTCTAGATCTCAAGATCCCTTCTAGAGCTAAGCATGATGGCACACACCTGTAATCCCAAGGACTCCAGGGGCTTATGTAGGAGGATCACAAGTTTGAGGCCAGCCTCAGCAACTTAGAGAGACCTTGTCTCAAAATAAAAAATAAAAGAGCTGAGGTGTTGTTCAGTGGAAAAGTCCCCCTGGGTTCAATCCCCAGTACCAAAAAACAAAGATCCCTTTCAGTTTTGTGATTTTATGATTCTCTGACTACTTCAAACAATTCAATGAGAAACATATTATGGGTGATTGACCTCATATAAAATGACACAAGATTCCAAGTGCTCAATCTAAAACCATCTTTGCTACTATGGACACACACCCAGGCAGCTGAAGGCTCTAGTAACATCATTCCTTTACAGGAACCAAGAGCATGAGATGGGTCTACCAAATAGGGGACAACTCTGTGTATGATATGTACAGTTTTGCCACTTTCCCAACATAGCCATGTTAGGTATTATTTGCCAGAGCTGCTGTAGTTTAAGTAATAGAGCAAAAATAAATGTAAAGTACAAATCCAATAGGGTTTCTCAGACACAGGAGAAAAGCCAAGTGCTGGAGCCGCTTTCACTCCTAATAAATGGAGCCTCCTTTTCCACAAATTGCGTGGAAGACACCAAACACCAGCATGGATTTCTCCACAAGTTGCAAAAAATGGTGAAGATACTTAATACAAAACTCAAGAATTCACAGTATCACAAACTCATGCACCCAATTGGCCAAATACTTCTCACCAAATCCACCTCCCACATAGATGAAAGGAGAGGGCAGAACAAGGGCTATCTTGACTTATCTAGTTTCTGATCATGATTCTCATCATCAGTGAGGTTTCAATGTGTGAGTGGCTCTGTGGGTTGGGCCAGAGCAATCCTGGGAGGGAGGTGGCTGAAGCAAAGCTCAGGGACACGGAACAGAGCAGCCGAGTGTATGTGTGTCACTTAATGGGCCCATTCGGCGTCCCAAGGGAGGTCTGAACTCATGTGTACCTAACTGGGAATCCATGCAATGTCCTGAACCCCAGCCTCCCTGATCCTAGGTTACCCTCTCTGTATGCAGGCCTTACTGTGAAGTTCAGGAAGGGAAAATGAAGCGATTCCTTTCCATTACTTCCAACATGCAGTTCTCTATTAGGTACAGCGAGGAAGTGGCTGCAGGTTCTAGTAATAAACTACAAAATAGATATTCGAATATTTTAAATGTAATTCCCTTTTGAAAGCTCTCTCACAGAGCATTCATGCAGTAATAGCAACTTTGAGTGCAAGCAAGTGCAAGGAAAGGGGCAGTGAAGCCACAAGAGGTGTGACTTGTGAGTGCACGCATGTGCGGGAATACAGCCTTGGAGTTCCAGACTCCGGTGACAGTGTCGTCAGTGGCTGTGTGAAACACACACACTGGCCAGCAGAATCATCTGCAGGAAGCCCCATTTCCAGCAAGCAGACTTGGTGGATACCAGGGGTACTGTCCAAGTATGGCCTGTGGCATGTCCCCCAGTTAGGAAGGTAATGAATGATCATGAGGGGAAAACTGTTTTCGAACCTAAAAAGAAAAACAACAGGGAGGATTTCAATTTCACTCAACTCCTACCTACCACCCCCAAACTCAAATCAGAACTGAAAAAGACACTGGAGGTAGGACACAGATAGGGAAGGGCAAACAGGTGGCCTGTTTTAAGACTTTATTTAGACAGGTGATTCTCAAGAGACTGTGATCCCCCAGTATGTGTGCCAGGTAAGGATCCGAGGAGGTGGTAAAGTGCTTAGAGTGAGACAGGTCCCCGGCATATCCTCGCCACTAAATCTAATTGTATTTTTATGAGTGAAAGTAAGATTTTAAAATAGGAATTCAATATCCTTAGGTGCATCACTTATTACATTTTATCAAGCTTGCTAGGATTCCCTTAGAAGTAAGACTTCTTCAGGTTTCTAAAGTCCTCTTTTAAGTTCCCAGCAGGAACACAGCACAAACTGTAGGATTTCAGTACCTTTGTGTCTCAGGTCACATAGGGTCTTAAAATAAAAGTGTGCAAAATGTTCTGATGAATTACCTTAAGATAAAGATGTCTGAATGACTGTTTTTTAAAGGGGAAGACAATACAGATAGTGAAGAATAGAGCAGGATGACAATCTTGAAATAATAAAGGTTCAAGTTCAGAGATGATGTCACACCGAAAAATAGCCTAAAGACACTTATTTAGGTTTAGGTTTCAGTTGGTTTTGAATGTTGTGAGGGGAGGGCTATCCAAAAAAACTAAAACCCAGAAGGCTCAGGAGGCCCCAGCTGAATGGTAACTGATCCAGGCACTGATGGTTGAAGCTCTGAGTCCTATCATCTACTTCTGGATGACGATGGTTGGGAGCAGCTTCCTCACAGCATTTTTTAAGAAAACTAAGGCAGAAACGCAAGGGCACTCCTACTCGGCAAGAACATGAATAGGTCAGAACAGACAGACGGCTCATTCCTCAGGGGACTCAAGAAGTTGGCTGGCGGATCCACACAAACGGTTTTCCTCTCCACGGAGGAGGACACGAAAGTAGGAACACTGGGAGTGAAGAGTGTAAATACAATTACTCTGGAGAAAAGCAGCGAAGGTGCAAACAGATGAAGACAGAAAAGGAGAAAAGATGCTGACCACATGACACATGCCGAGGTGAGGAAAATGTGGAAACTACTTTATAATGACCAACGCCCCCTGAACAGGGAGACGATTCTCTTATTTCTCCAACACACAAAGCAACAAGTAAAATGGAGGGTTGGAAAATATAAAAATGAAACACCCCACACAGATTTTTCAGTATACTCAAAACAATGTAGCACAGCCAGACTGTATAAACCATTTGTTAAAAAAATATCTTCTTTTATATCATATGAACAAGTTGGACTGAGTGTCCTTCTGCTAGTTCCCACTGACTGTGTAGGGAGGGTGCAGATTCACCTCGGGTCTTCAGCTTCTCTTACTTCTCGCATGTAGCTTTGGTGCTTCAGTAGCCATGTGGATCAGAACAACCATTTCTTTAGTAAATACTACATCTTTCTGATTCCTGGGAGAGTCATCAAGACACTACTGGGGTCATATCCCACAACTGGGAAAAGAAAAAGTAGAAAATGAATTAAGTCAAATTGGGTTGAGGATGAACAGTCCTTATAATTGAAGCCAAGAGAGTATTTTTTCATTTAACAAGAATCTACACCTGTAATCCCAGTGGCTTGGGAGGCTGAGGCAGGAGGATCGAAAGTTCAAAGCCAGCCTCAGCAACAGTGAGTCTAAGCACCTCAGTGAGACTCTGTCTCTATAAATAAAATACAAAATAGGACTGAGGATGTGGCTCAGTGGTTGAGTTCAATCCCCGGTACCAAAAAAAACATAAAGAGAAGAATCTACATACTCCACTAATATGACAAGGGCAGCTTGAAATTTTGACCCAGGTGTGGAGAATAAAGGCAGATCAGAGCCAGTTAAGGGTGACGGGAACAAATTGCACACCAAGCCTGGGCTGTGTTCTTTCCATATGTCTCTGCCAATCTTCCAAAGAACTCTATAAGATTCAAAAATAAAGGAATCAAGGCTCCCAGAGTTTGCTTTAAACTTGTTCCAAGTCACAAAGGGGGCTTCAAACAGGGTAGTTTAACTACATCATCTCACTGCTGCCCTTAAGAATAGGACAGAAATGACACAAAGGCCCCCTTCTGTTTGTGCCTCTGCTGTGACACTGAATCCATGTGGTCTACCGCAGTCCTCAGAGAGGCCCTGGATGAATGTGCCTGGATTAATTGATTTCACTGGGAAAAGACGTGACTACCTGCTGGCTTATTCCTGTCCTGCCTTTCAGTGCTCCGCGCACTCCCACCTGCTCCAGGAAGCCTGCTCCAGCATCTCTGTCTCCCGGATGGAACTTTTTTTTTGGTACTGGGGATTGAATTATTGAGCCACATCCCCAGCCCTTTTTGTGTATTTTATTTAGAGACAGGGTCTCACTGAGTTGCTTAGGCTGGCTTTGAACTCGTGATCCTCCTGCCTCAGCCTCCTGAGCAGCTGAGATTATAGGTATGTGCCACTGTGCCCGGCTGATGGAACTTGTCTGTGTGAATCTTCTGACTGCTGTATGTGTGACCTACTATTTGTCTTTTAAAGAGTATGTCCCAAGTAGATTATCTGTTCCATGCACTTTGGAGCCATAAATGTACTAGGCTCTCAAAAATGCTCAGTGCCAAGGATAACCTTGCGAGCCCAGCCTCACGTGTTCTGGGCTCCTGTGTATTCGCATAAGGCCACAAATGGAAAGCTTAAGATGGTGTCTTACCTTAATGACTTTGTCGGTTCCAGAAGTCAGTAACCATCCCCTGGTTGCATCAAAATGTACATGCACAATATTATGTTTACTATCATGGAAGGTAGCTGTGGGTGCACGTCTAGAAAGACCAAGGAGAGGATAAAAGGTGGGATCTAGGAATTACAGAGATCAAGGTGACATTGTGCTCTAATTTTTAGGCTAATGGCTAAAACTGCTTCACTATTAGAATCACTTCCCAGATCTGCCTTTATTCTCTGGTGATCTCTTATAAGATTTTAACAAGATAATAAGGCAAAAGGATCCCTATTCTCCAAAATGAGAGATGAAACCCCCACACATGTTGCTCTGATGATCTGAAAATCTCTACCTGCACCTTTTGAGAAATCTTTTAAAAACCACAGTGCTTTTTGCTAAGTTTGCACTCAGAAGGAAGGGCTTGCAGGTTAAGTGGCCCATTTAAAAAAAAAAAAAAGGCATAATTGTTAAAATACCTAAGATACTACTGTCATTCTATTTGAAATCCATCAATTTCTCTTTCTTTGTTCACTGGTGTAACTGCTGACTTAAGTTTTTCTCTTTCTAAAGCTTTAACAGGTGAAACAAAGTAGAAACAAACATCACTATTTTGTGTTTTTTTCTTTTTTTTTCCTCTCTCTTTTTTTTTTTTTTTGGTATTGGGGATTGAACCTAGGGGTGCTTACGAGCTATACCTCTAGTCTCCCCTTTATTTTCTAATTTATTTTTTGAGACAGGGTCTCCCTAAGTTGCTGAGGCCAGTCTCAAACTTGCAATCCTCCTGCCTCAGTCTCCAGTGAGTGCCACCATGCCCAGCTGTTTTGCATTTTTAGTCTATGCTTTTTTGGTTGTTTTGAAGGAAGGTTTATCAAGTGTCCCTAGAGTGCTCTAGGGGTAGGGCAAGTGAGGCAGAAGTCACAGTGATTCCCTAGGAAGGGTCAGGGAGGGGAAAATAGAGGGTTGCTCTCCAGTCATGTTTTAAGGGGTGCCACTCTGCCACAGTGGGCTCCCTGAAGACAGTTTTCTTCTTCTTTGTTTTGTCTATGTCTTTATAAAAAGAATTAAAATGGACCACCTGAAGTCTCTTGCAGCACTCTATTCAATAAGAACTCTTACTGGAGCTGAGAATGTAGCTCATTGGTAGTGTTTGTCTCCCATGCACAATGCCCTGGGTTCAATCCCCAGCACCCGCCTGCCACACACATACAACCATGATGAGTGGAAAATAACCAATGAGTATAAATGCTTACTTACAAAAGGTCATCTTAATTTTTGTTTGATATAAGTATACAAAGAATACTTCAAGTAATTTTATTGTACTAAAAGGTGCTGGGAGGATTGGGAAGAAAAGTCTCCTAGGAGATTGGTCCTTCGGTAAATTACCAACAGGGAAACCTGTTCCAGATCATTCTGTTTGCATCTAGGGACAATTTTTAATTAGCTAACATTAAAGAGACAATGCAGATTTGCCTCACCTTCCAAAGCACACCTGAGACCCTAGGATACTGGGCAGGACTGAGAAGCAGCCAGCTGAGTAGTAAGCAACTGGGAGTATTTGCCTTTTAGGTAAAGCAGTTTAGCTCTTCCTAGAAATTGAAACCTTCTAGAGCCCCAAGCTGATTCAAATCCTGTAAAGACAGCAGCTCAGGCTATAAAGCAAATTCTGGGCCCCTGCACCCCTCGGCAATTCTCAAGAAAATGAGCAGGCAGAAGGATTTGTGTGGAGAGCATCTACTTTAAATGCACATTTCCCTGAGATTAAGAAGTGTACACAGATGAATTCTTCAAGCCTATTCTCTCTTCATTTATCTCTCAAGATAACACAAGTCTCTTGAGGGAGGAGGGAGGGAAAAGGAGGGTCCTGGGGAATGAGATTGATCAAATTGTGTTGTTGCGTGTATGAATATGACACGATGAATCACACTATTACAATTATAATGTGCCAGTAAAAGATAAAAATCTCTTTGCCATGGTCTACACTCTAAACTGGCAGGAACAAGGGCCTCAGGAGTCATGGTTGGAGCGCTGAGTGCTGCTCTCAGACAGGATTCTTTCCTCCACCTAGAGAGTCCTGCAGACCCCCTGGAACTTACTCTTCATCGGTGATGGCTTCATGGCAGCTGTCACAGACTCTCACTTCAAACTCGAAGCCCATCAGGGGGATGGAGGAGCGCTTGGAGCTGCACTTTCCGCAGACAGCTTTCCCGCACTTGCGGCAATGGTGCTGCAGGAGGGACAGAAAACAGGTGGCTGTGACTCAGTGCCACTCTCCTGGCATACTCACGTGAGTGACCACACTCAGGTGAAGATGCCAAGCAAGAGTGCCCCAGAACCCTAGCAGGAGCACACCAGCTCTTTTCAGACTGTGCTCTGAAAGAGGACTGCTGGGAAATATCCCAGACAGTGCCACCTCCCCTCTCCTCCTTTCCTGGTCCTCTACCCTGTGCTAGTACCACTGCTGTGAGCCACAGAGGCCAGGGGCTTTGGGGTTGGGTGCCATCTCTTGAAATCATGCCTGGATGAAGGAGGATGTGGATGAGAACTGATTCAACCTGTTGTCTGTAACTCTGGCCATGGTCAACCTAGGTGACCTAACATCTGATTTCTCTGGGGAAGACCAAACTGAACTATGTAATCTGATTGAAAACTATATTATGAGCAGATCTAAATAACTAAAACCATATCAGGAGGAAGGAAAGCAAAATAATTAAGAAGAAATAAATACCACTTGTCTAAATTAATGGTTTGGAACCAATGTGAGCTAAGCATGTGATACCTCTGATTTTAAGATGTATTTCAATAGATGCCATTAGAATTCTAAAACTGTATCCCTCAACTACTTTCTAGACGAAATCACTACACAAAACAGAATCGAGTCGGAATGAACTACAGTAGAGAAGGCAATTCCAGAATAATAATTTACCTCTACCACACTCCCACCCAGGGTGCTACTTCTTCTAAGATTACAAGGTTAAGTTATTTCCACACAACTGTATTTTGATGAAGAATCCAAATCATCTTACCTGTCTTAGGCCAATTTTCTTACTGTCCCACATTTGTTTGAAGTTCCAGAAGAAAGGCTGATCACACTTTTGGCAGGAATCGCTGTCCAGCCACTCAGGTGTCTTGTCAAATAAAGCACACAACAGGTCACAGTGAGAAATGGTGTGGACAATGGAACCAGTGACACTGATGAAACTTTTGGAATCAGGATGTGTTTATCAAAAACAGAGGGTGATTTCTCAACCATTCAAAAAGTACTTACTGGAACGCCTCTTATGTGTCAGGCCCTGGGGACGGGATGGGAGGTTGTGGCAAATAAAACAATCTCTATTGTCTTGGAGTTTATGATTTCCAGAGAAGAGTGGTCATGAAATATTATTACTAATATCTATTCAATAACTCTAAGAGTACAAGGACCTGAGGGGAAGCAGAGCGCCATGGTGGAGGTGTGACAGGGGGTTCAGACCCAGGCTGAGGTCCTCTGACAAATGCTAGAAAGCTGAGACCCAAGGCTGCGTGGAGGAGGCTGGGAAAAGGGGCTGGGACAATGTCAGGACGCTGGAGGGCAGATGGGAGAACAAGGGATGAGAGCACAGGGCTCAGCCCGGGCCATATCACACAGGCACTTGGCAGCCTTGCTGAAGATTTAGGACTAAATTTCCTGTTCTCTGAATGGATGCAGTTACATTTGCTCCAATCACATACAATGATGTCTAACTGAACATCACACACACACGGTCCCCCACGTCGGATGACACAGAACCTGACTCCAGCACATACTCAGGGAAGCTACTTGTCCACTGTCTACTTGTGGCAGGGCACCGTGGGGTTTCAGGCTCTCTCCTTGGCTCACAGGTCACACGATATTCTAGCTTTGTTCACTATTTCTCATTCCTGTCATAACTTTTCTAAATTATGCCAGACAGGTTCTAAAAGTGAGTTTCACTTAAAAATATTCTTTAGCAATCTTTATAGATTATGCAAACGGTAACTACATTTGCTTCCAGAGTTCATGTCCAACTCTCCAGATTTTATTACTTGGCAGAGGAAATCATCTCTTTCCATATAGCACAGAACCCAAAGAACCTTGAAAATATATCCAACCTAGGATTTCCCAACAGTGAATTCCAGGGAACATCCTACTCTCGGGACACTCTCTTTTTATAAAAGAGGCCTTAGAGCAAACAAGTTTGAGAAATGTCATAAACAGCAGCCTACTCCTCTAGACATTCACAGTAGACAGGAGCATGGTCAAGCTCTGAAGTCCATTCAGGGTCGATGTGACCCTTTTCTGAGGAATATCTGCTACGGATCAGATGTTAGGATTTAGCTTCTTCTACCTTTCAGGCAGACACAAACCTAAAACTACAGTTTTCCCTCCCAGTGGCTCAGGAGGCTGAGGTAGGAGGATCAATAGTTCAAAGCCAGCCTCAGCAACTTAGCAAGGCATTAAGCAACTTAGTGAGACCCTGTCTCTAAATAAAATATAAAAAAGGTTGTGGATGTAGCTTAGAGGTTAAGCACCCCACGATTCATACCTCAGTACAAAACAAAACAAAACAAACAAAAAAATCCAACAACCTAGTTTGCCCCAAAATAAAAAGAGGACATTTTAAAGTACTTTACTTTTGTTCTTTATTTTATTAAACCAAAGAAAAAGAGTAAACCTTGATTTGATTTGTAATTTTCATGACCAAGTCCATTTAAAAACAGATTTAATATAATAACACAAAGTTTTAGCTAAAGTCATCTTACCCCTAAAAGACTGATTATGTGATTTTTTTTTTTTTTCAGAACATATGATGTGGAAGAATCAGGAAAATTTTAAAAAAAGAAGAAGCAAAGACTTCTTTGTGACACAAAACGAGTAATGCTTATAGTATATAATCAGACTTGGGTTAATCAGGAACTTCTAGGGCCCTGAAAAAACTGAATTAGCAACTCATTTCACATAGTAAAAAACACACTAACATGCTTCTTAGAGAATTGAGGGGGCAGCACTAATGGCTGTTTATGGAACATTCTCAAATATCACTTTCTTACCACTAAGAATTATGTAGTAGAAACAAATATTTAAAGACAGGGAAAATGTCCAATATATAATGAACTGAAACCCCCCAGGTATTAAGTACTATATATATACCAAAGTTAACAGAATAAAAGAAGATATTTATGAAGTTTGTAACTAACAAAGAATTCCTTCTAATATCTATGATATACAAAGAACCCCTGCAAATCAATAAGAAAATGACAAGGAACAGTTGAAAAGCTGGCAGAAGATGCAAGAGATACGACCATGCAATTCATAGCCAGGGTGGTCTGAATAGCTAAAATATACAAAGAGGAAATCAAATTTACTATTAGGCAGAGATGCAAATAAAAACAAGACATTCATTTATCCCTGTCTCCAATAGGGCAAAACCAGAAATGTGGTAACAATAACTATTGGTGAGGATGCGGAGTATCAGGGAGAGATTCCTCACATTGTTCTCTCCTCTAGAAATATATGTGGGTACAGTAGTTTGGTTGTTACTTAGCAAAAATCAAGAATATACCTGGATTGATCCCACACAGGTTGGTGAGGGGACATGTATCATAAGTCATCTGGTGCTGTATGTAGTACCAGAGAGTTTGTATCTATCTATGTGCCCTTTGGGGAACAGAAAGGTAAAATTTGACTGATATATATTATGAGAACCTATACAGAGGCACCTCAAGACACACAGAGCTCCAAAAAAGTTTGAGGGGAATAGTTGGAAACAGCAGACTTGTAGTGTAGTTATCATTTATGTAAACTTGAACACATACACACACATGCATACTTCTTTGGGACACATATTAAATGTGGGTGCCTAAGAGGAAGGAAGTGGAGTAATGATCTGGAAAGGGGAAAAATAAATCAACATTATATATTAGCATTCTAATTTTTGTTAAAAAATTTTGTACACATGTACATACAGGGAAAAATGTAAGGAAATATAATGTTTTGCCATTTATAGGTAGTGGTATTATAAGTACTTGACCTGGCTTCTACTTGTTAATAAGCATCTTAACTTTCCTATGTATATAACATGTAGTATATATAAAACATACTTTTCAAATGATAAATGTAGCAATTAGGGAAATGTAAATCAAAACTACAGTGAGATTTCATCTCACTATAGTCAGAATGGCAATTATCAAGAATACAAATAAAGGGCTGCGGTTGTGGCTCAGCAGTAGAGCACTCGCCTCACACGTGTGAGATCTTGGGTTCAATCCTCAGCATCATATAAAAATAAACAAATAAAATAAAAGTACTGTGTCCAACCAGCAAAAAAAAAATATTAAAAAAAAAAAGAATACAGATAATATGAAGTGTTGGGAGGATGTGGGGGAAAAGGCACACTCACTCAAACCTTTGTTGGGACTGCAAATTAGTACAAACACTCTGGAAAGCAGTATGGAGATTTCTCAGAAAACGAGGAATGGAACCACCATATGACCCAAATATCCCATTCCTTGGTATATATCCATAAAATCAGCATACTATGGTAATGCAGTCATCTCAATGTTTATAGCAGTGCAATTCACAATAGTCAAGTTATGGAATCAGCCCAGGTACCCATCAACAGATGAGTGGATAAAGAAAATATGACACACACACACACACACACACACACAAAATGGAGCACTACTCAGAGAGAAAGAATGAAATTATGGCATTTGCTGATAAATGGATGAAACTAGAGAACATCATGCTAAGTGAAATAAGCCAGATCCAGAAAGTCAAAGATCAAATATTTTCTCTGTTACGCAGAAGCTAGTTCAAAATAAGGGGGTGGGGAGAAGAAGGGAGAGGGAGGGTGGAAGGGAAAGGGAGAGGGAGAGGGAGAGGGAGGGTGGGAGGGAGGGAGAGAAAGAGAGAGAACAGGAGAGGGGAGGGGAGGGGAGATGGGAGGAGAGGAAAGGTAAGGTGTAGGGAGAAGATCTGAGGGTGAGGAAGGAGGAACAGGATAAAGGAAGAACAGTGTGAGGAATCTGGCCTAACCTTCCAACATACATATATGAATATACCACAGTGAATCTCACCATCAAGTATATCCAAGAAACACTAAGTGGAAAAAACAAACAAACAAATTATAAGTAAATAGCAGAAAGATCAGTAGAGGGAAGGGAATAGGGAGAGGGAGAAGGAAGGCAAAGTGGGGTAGGTACTGGGGCCTGAATTACAGCAAATTATATATGCTTTTATGTCAAAATGAATCCAAATGTTATATGTAAAAAATAAAATGATGAACATTTATAAAAATGGGCTTATTAACTGTATAGAAAAACACAGGTTTAACATATGGAATGCTGACCTGATCTGCATCTGGCCACTCAAGGTCCTCCATCATCTGCCCCTAGCCATTCTCTCATCTCTGACTGCTGCCCACCTGCTCATGAGCACTAACGCACCACACACCTCTTCTCACATCACCTTGTCCTTACTCTGGAGTTTTTTTTTTTTAGTCTGCAAAGCCCACGAAACTCCTGGTTAGAAGAACACGGCCAGTCCTACTAATATTTTAGCATCATGTCCTTCCATAAATCCTTCCCTGATAACCTTGGCCAATGACATTAATGCTCCTTCTGAATACCCAGCACTGATGTTCTTCCTACACTGACTGTAATTTCATTATTTATACAATTTAATAGCATTCTGAAGCTTTCTGAAAATCTGTTGGCACCTCGGGTTAGGGACTGCTTCATCATAGTGTTAGGCCTCCCAAGGCGAGCCCCCCACAGTCTTTTCCATAGCCAGCAGGCAGCTCCCCAGATAATGAATTACAAACACTATCTCTGGAGATTTAGGTTTATGAAATATGACACTTGAAAAAGATGGATGGAACCATTTCCACTGCTTATTTAGAACTTCGACTTACTCAACAAGATTTTAAATCCATCAACAAGTATCCAGTGCTCATATATCTGCATGTCAAGAGGCATAACTTAAGCCAGATGGTTCAAAGGATTGCCTGTCAACTACCTGGTTTCACCTCTGGAAATGACCTTTGGGTCTCTGTTCATAAAGGATGGAGGCTACCTGCACTGAGAGAAAAGAACCTACCATTCTCCCCTCCCCTGGTCCGGTCAGTTAGGGCAGGAAAGAAGCCAGGCCAGATGAGGCATGACATCTTTCACCTAAGGCAGACTATCATGCACAACACAAGTTGGGACGCCCACAGGGGAGCCTGGTTAGCACGACCAGCACTCATGGTAACAATTCTCTGGCTTTTTATGGATGGTGCCAAGTGCTTTTCAAAAGCAATATTCTACAATTCCCCACTTCCTAACAGTAATGATCATTTTAATTAGTTACTAATAGAACTCCTGTGGATTTATGGTTTGAGCAAATAAAGCTTTAATCTTCTTAAGCATTTAATTACTAGCATTTGAAGGGCATTACATTGTGGGTAACAGAAAATTCCCTCTTGAAACAAGACTGGGGAAAGGGCATGGAAAGAATTTGGAAAATTGCTTTTGTCTTTTCAAAGTGTTTCTTTTCTACCTAATTCTTACATCCTGCCAGAAATAAGTTCAAAGACTGCACTATCGAAGGGAAAGTCTACCTAGAGACATTCTAGGGTACTGGGAAGATGGTTAACTTCAAAGTACTTGTCAAAGGGGATTCAGTAAACATACTAGTTAAGATGCTCAAAGATTAAAAGCAAAACTCATTTAAGAAAAGAGTACTGATAAAATTTAAATATGTGCTTAAAAAAGACAAAGTATATGTAACTGGGGATTTTTTTAGAACATGACTCAAAAAGAAGCACCAAATAAATTATTTCTAGCATTTCTCTTAATACCAAATTAAAGGTCCTTACTTCTTAACCACTGTTTCCTTCAATGACAGAAAGCACATGAGCTCTCGGTGTCCCTGGGGCATTTTATGTTGGGACTAATCACCAAAAATTAGATGGTTCTTTTTCTCACCTGTATTTTTGCTGTGAATGGTGTAACAGATTTAAAGTCTAAACAGCTTAGTCTCAGTGAAAATTCTCATGAAATCATATTAAAGTAATCATATTAATGTAACATGCCAGTTCGTAAGGAGCAGGGAAAAAAAAGAGCTCCTTTAACACCATAATTTAAAATTCTCTAACATGTCTTATTACATGGTTTAATTATAAGGTATCAAGAAATAAGGAGGGAGGTAGAGCTTGACCTCAGGGCTAAACCCGGCCTACTGGGACACCTACCTCCTGCCTCTCCACATCCATGTTCCAGACGACTATGCCACCGTCACCACCACATGAGATGAGCTGTCGTGTGTGCTGTGCATAGGAGAGAGCCTGGACTTTGTCACTGAAAAAAACCAAGAGTTGGTCACAGTTTAGGAGAGCAAATGATGGGTCTAATGACTGAAACCCCAGTAAAATCAGCCAATGTGTGTCCACACTCCCAAGCCCCACGTGTAGACCTTAGAAACCTGGTGGAATTTTCAACACGCTGTCAGTGAGAAGCATATCCAATATGTAAAATAAGTCTAAATGCTGCTTTCACCTGCTCAGGCCCCAGAAGGAGGTAGTTACTGTCAGTTACCAACACTTAAAGGAAAAAGCTGATCAAACACGAATGGATGTAATAGCTTACTGGTTCCTCTCCTCTTTATTAAAATCCACATGTTCATTTTATGATTTTACCTTTGAAAAACTTACCCTTTAAGAACTTTGGAGGTCAGCCTAGAGATATCCACAGGCTTTAGCTGACCAAGTTGGGTAGCTGCACAGCCACTCTTTTTGGCTCCCAGAATAAATCCAAAGCGGTAATAGACTTGAATTTCACTGACTCTGTCTCTAGTTTTTATTCATTTTGTTTTATTTTTCCTTCTCATTTGTGCATGGCTGACAAGTTATTTCCCCTCAGTGGTAAAAATGGAGGAGAATTCAGTTTTATGGCTTGATAATCTGGTGATTGCTAGCAATGGATTAAAGAGATCTATCCTCTGTTGGATGAAAGAGAGAACAGGGTTATCTGGTCTTGGACATTTTGTTTGTATGTTTGTCTACTGCTTTCCTTTCTTTCTTTTTTTTTTTTTTGGTGCCAGGGGTTGAACTCAGGAGTATTTAACCACTGAGCCACATCCCTAGCCCTTTTTATGTTTTATTTTGAGACAGGGTCTCACTAAGTTGCTTAGGGCCTCGCTAACTTGCTGAGGCTGGCTTTGAACTTATGCTCCTCCTGCCTCAGCCTCCCAAGTCACCGGGATTACAGGCACGTGCCACCATGTCTGGCTTGTTTGTCTATTCTGAGCTCAAATCCATTAAGAAATGTGTGTTCATTGGGAAGGAGACCAGTTCTTTAACATCCAGACTGGTGATGTAAAGGTAATGCTATATCACATGGTTGTGTGTCCATGAGCTTTGCTAGGCTGAACAGTTGTCAACTGTCTATTCCCACTCTCCCCCCAATTTTTTTGAATGAAATAGAAGTGAGTTGTTTTGGTAATTTTTATAATTGGAATAAGTGATCAAGATTATGCTGGATGCAATAGTGAAAAAGAAATACAAGTGTGAATGTATCCTTTTTTTTTTGAGACAAGGTCTCACTATATTACCCAGGCTAGCTTTGAGTTTAGCATCCCCCTGAATCACCATATCTTGTATGAATAATTTTGTCTTAAATCAGTGGTTCTCAAATTTTTTTGGTATGAGGATCCCCTTTAGACTCTTGGAACTTATTTCAGGACATCAAAGAGCTTCAATAAATGATAACTACCAAAATTTACTGTATTTTAAATAAAAACTGAACAATTTAAAGATACTGATTCATTTGAAAATTGCATTAATGAATCCATTCCTTTTAACTTTACATGTATTTTGTGAAAAACACTTTGAGAAAAAAATTTTTGCTGAGAAAAATGTCATTTTAATGTTTTTGCAAATATTTCTAATGTCTGGCTTAATGGATAGAGATGGATATTCACATTTTTGTGCATTTATAATGATATCACTCATCATGTAGCCTATGAAAAACTCTGCTGTATACTTTTGAGAGAATAGGATGCTCAAAGGCAATCCTAAAGTGTCAATCTGTTCCAGAATATGAAAGGGAAACATGGAGAAAACAACTTGGAAAGAGAATTTTATTTGCTTTGGTTTATAATATCTGAGTCTGAAAAAAAGGTTAGAAAAAGCATTTCTCTTGGTTTTGATGACTTGCTTCCTTGGTTAACTGATTAATGCCTTTGACTATAATGAAAAGGCAAATTCTTTACCTTTTGTGGAATCTGCCTAGCTAGAAGAGATTCTGTGTCTCACCAGAATTATTTCTAGTGCTTTATGTTGACGGATTAACGTCCTTGATATTTTTTAGAAGGGAAAGGGAAGACAAAAATTTTTTAAAAAAATGTTACTTTCAATGTCAATTTTAAAATATTTTATTGATCTTCAATTGTGCTATTGTTCTAACCAAGTATTTAAGACTCCTCTGAGTAATCTTTGGCTTTGTTTTTTTAGACTGAACTCTCTATTTTGAAGAAATAAAGTATTTAGAGTATGCTGTATGCCTAAAATTCTTTATGAGACAGAGAGATCCTGGACAACCATGAAGATTTGTTCCTTTACCTAATAAAAAAAAAAAAGAGAGATGCTATATGTAATTGTATTTGATGTGTCACTATTTTAAGAGTTGGAGGTGGGGATGTAGCCCAGTGGTATCCACCTTTCTGGCATGCACCAGGCCCTGGACTCTATCTCTAGCACCACAGAAACAGAATACATAGAAGGAGTTTTCAGTCCTTCCTAGGTTAAGTCAGTATTAGTAAAATATTATTAATATAAATATTTCAGAAATTTTATGTTTGTGGGAAGATCTTGGAGATTTGCCAATGTCCTCATTGTCTCTAATATGGTTTTTATCCTACAGGTACATACTGCTCAAAATTCTTGGGAAATAGTTACATACGATATTCTAGTACAAAATTTTATTCCCATTCTGACATTATTGGTCACAGTGACATATTAACCATCAAGTCACTAATCTACAGATAACTTTTATATTACTGTCTGATACTTGCATGAGATTCTGATGTAAGCAAGGACCAGAGTTTGTGGCAAAGACAACCTCTTTTCATGGAAAAGGACAGAATGTACCAGGTATTTTAACATATCAATATTTCAAATAATACTCTTGGGCACATACCACTGAGCTGACATTGCTTAGACAATTTTTAAGCTATGCCAATGAACTGAGTCAGGGTTTCTGGACTTTTGTTTGGATGTAGATGACTTCATCAATGAGGACTGCTAAGCCAAGAACCAGTAGAATAAGAATTAATTACAGTTCACTCACAGGACTGAAGGAACAGAAGAGGGAAATTTTATTGTGTATATTTGTCTGGAATACTATTGATAGTGTTTTAATATTCTATTATCTGGATATATGAGGATGTCTTTTTTCTTCTTTTTTTTGCGGGGGTGGGTGGGTACCAGGGATTGAACTCAGGGGCACTCAACCACCAAGCCACATCTCCAGTCCTATTTTGTATTTTATTTACAGACAGGGTCTCACTAAGTTGCTTAGTGCCTCACTTTTGCTGAGGCTGGCTTTGAACTCTTGATCCTCCTGCCTCAGCCTTGTGAGCTGCTGGGATTACAGGCATGTATCACCATGCCCAGCTGTTACTTTTTTAAAAAATATTTTTAGTTGTAGTTGGACACAATACTTTTATTTAATTTATTTTTATGTGGCAATAAGGATCAAACCCAGTGCCTCACACGTGCTGGGCAAACACTCTACCACTGAGCCACAACCCTAACCCCAATCCCTCTCTTATTTTTTAAGTCATCTCTAACCTCAATTTAGTAAACTCTTTTTTATAGTTGAAATCAAAATATTAAAAAAATGTTATCTAATGCTCATCAATTACCCAGAATTCAAAATTGTTACTGAGTCTCCTTAATTCTCATGGCACAATAGTTACCTGCATAGGTCTACTAAGAATCTAGCCCCAAGATAAAAATGGGCAAACCAATTGTACGACCAAACCCTTTGCTGGAGTGTCTATTTTAGAATGACGGTCACTGAATCAGAGATGAGCCTCCATTTCAGGAACTCATGGAGCTAAGGCCTACAAAGCCCTCCTAGGAAAACAGTCATGGTAACGTGGTTGGCTGGTCCTGGCTGTCTAGGCAGTAAAGAAGGTACCAGACCGGGAGCTCACCAAATATGGGAAACTTTCAGGAATTCTACCAAAACATTAAGAACCACAGGTGAAATACAGCGGAAGATTTTTCAAGGCCTGATTTCTTAGCCTTGGGAGAGCAAATAATAGAGGCTCTGAAAAGTTCAGTCCTTGATCCCTTGTAACAAAGTCCAGGAGAAGGCTAATTTTGCAGGCATTAACTAACAGCTGTGGAATACTATGTGGCTCTAGATATGCAAAGCAAGCCCAATAAAGCCTATATGGTTGATTAACACTGCACCAATGTAAATAATCAGACCAAACCTATAAAGCCAGCCTCTTTGTGTGTGTGATCAAAACTAATCTTTGCAATTATTATGATCACAGGGCAGGAGGAAGAAATGACTGTTAAGAGACAGTGAAAGACTTGAAATGGTTCAAAAGAGATCATTAGGCAACTTTCCAATGGAATATTAGGTGTTTAGCACACCTTTCTAGGTTATCTGATTCTATAAGGGTTTCAGTACTTTTAACTGGGTTATTTTATAACTCTGTGTTATAGAAAACTGACATTACTGCAAATTAGTCTTATCCAGTGAAGACACTATTATCCCTGGGCCCCAGCCCACCCATGGAAGAAGCCAGCTGGGCATCTACTTACAAATGCACCCCAGCATGCACCACTACCTATGTATGTGTCTCTCTTTGGATATTTACCTTTGGGCTAGCTGTGACATCTTACGGGTTTCTCTTATTAACTGCTACTATAAATCTTTGACATGCATTCATTTTTTTCTAAAAGTCAATCATTTTCTCACTCTTTCCTGGTTATTATTTCACACTTTTAAAAGTATGGAGTGCCACCCTTCTGACATTCAAAGGGCAAGAAGGAAAATCTACCTAGTTAACAGGCTCGTAACTGTGATTTGAACTGCATTTCATTTGCTAAGGCACCCTCACACACATCAGCAATCTTGTCAAACCAAAATGCTCTGCAGAAGGAACTGCTTTGCCACACATAGCTGGCAGTGACATTCAGCAACAAATACATAATTTATGGGACTCTGGGATTGTTAATATTCCAACACAGAAGTGTGGAACACAGTGATGAATACTGGATTCCAAGCTTTATGATAAAGCTACTCAGGGTTGTCATGATGTATGAATTCAAAATGTAACCACCTCACAGTCAAAAACTAGGTGAGGGAATGTCCCTCCAGGTTCAGAGAATGAAAAGATACCCTCTTCTATTTTCATGTTTCATATGACATCACTGCAGCATTTACACTAGAAAGCCATTTCAAAACTGGTTATTATTTTGTGGATGTGTGTGTTCCAGGTACTGCACTGCAAATGCTCTCATTGTGCACAAAAACCCACTTCTCAAAGCACCAGGATCTGCCCTCTATAAACACTACACTTAGTAGGATAGCCTCATTTCTGTTCTTACCAATCCTAAGGTCAACATATGACTGACTGGGTCCATCTGAATCATTTGAGACCAGTGCAAAATGAAAACACAAGGCCCCTTGTTAAACATTTAGTGCAAGCAGGTGACAACGAGGCTTTAAACCAAGCATGGGGCCCTTCCAAGAAGGGGGCCTGAGGGACTGCACAGGTCACACACTCATGCGCACTCTGCATCTGAAGCTTGAGGGGGAAGCACAGAGAAGCCTTTATCCTCCTTACAGAAACAGACACAGTCTGCCCAAAGGTTGCTTTAGAGGTTTCCCAGGAGGATTTGTGGGGACTTCGATGTACAGCATCTTTCATCTCTGTGATGAAAGTCTACATGATATAGTTAAAGCTCAATTAGTTATGCATCTGCCACCAGAGATCTCTCTCTCTCTCCTATATTCATAAGTCACCCAAACTTCCAAGGAATAAAGGAAGGTTCGTGAGCAAAGAATATACGTGAGGTCTTCCAGATAATGTTCCCTATGGTCATCCCATGTCAAATGGATCTGCATCCACAGTGATCCTTGGGCCACAGCCAAACTGATTGGGAACTCTGGGACCCCTGGTGAGCACTGGCAACATTCTGTAGTTTATTGGTGAGAGTGGAAATTCAGATAAGATACTGCCTCTCTGTCCTTCTGCATCTATCTCTTGAACCCACTGTATTTTAACTCATGTTGATCTGTTTTGGAAAATGTCCTAACTCTGAGAACTCAGAGACGTTCTTCATCTCCTGAGATCCAACTCAAGAGTGACGTCTTCACACCTCACCTGATGCACCCTCTTTCTAGTAAAACTGACAAACTGTCCCATACTACCCTTTTTCCTCCTCCTAGCATAGCTCCATAATGGTGAGATTGCTTCCTTACTCACTGTCATGTCCTAAGTGCCTAATACAAAGTCCAGCCCACAGCTGGAACTCACAAACATTTGTTGAATGAATTGTGAATAGAAGGATTAGATGCATGTGGCAATATTTCCATAGGATATGCTACAAACAGAGATATAACATTTATGTCCAAAAGTGTGATTTTTTGACTTAAAATTTTGCTAACAAAAATAATTGTAACAATAGAATACTACTCAGCCATAAAGTGAAATGAAATTATGGCATTTACCAATACATGGATGGAAATGAAGACTAGCATGCTAAGTGAAATAAGCCATTCCAAAAACAAAACAAACAAACAAACAAAAAACCCCTGAAGTCTGAATGTTCTCTCTGATATGTGGATGCTATGTCACATTAAGGGGGGTAGTAGGAAAGAACAGAAGTATTTTGGAATAAGCAAAGGGGAATGAAGCGAAGGGAAGGGGAACAGGAATAGGAAAGAGTAGAATGAATCATACATTACTTTCCTATGTGCATGTATGAATACATGAGCGATATAATTCCACATCATATACAACCAGAAGAATGGGAAGCTATACTCCATATGTATTATATGTCAAAACACATTCTACTCCTGGTGCAGTGGTGCACACCTGTAATTCCAGCAGCTCGGGAGACTGAAGCAAAAGGATCAGAAGGAGTTCAAAGCTAGTCTCAGCAAGGCACTAAACAACTCAGTGAGACCCTGTCTCTAAATAAAATTCAAAATATGGCTGGGGATGTGGCTCAGTGGTCAAGGATCCCCGAGTTCAATCCTCAGTATCCCGCCCCCCCCTCCAGCCAAATACATGCCACTGTCATGCATAACTAATAAAAACATTTTTTTTTTTTTGGTACCAGGAATTGAACTCAGGGACACTCGACCACTGCACCACATCCCTAACCATGTTTTGTATTTTATTTGGAGACAGGGTCTCACTGAGTTGTTTAGTGCCTCGCTTTTTGCTGAGGCTGGCTTTGAAATTCTCCTTCCTCAGCCTCCTAAGCCGCTGGGATTACAGGTATGTGCCACTGTGCTTGGCAAGAACAAATTTTTAAGAAAAGAATAATTGTAACAACTACCATTTATTAAGACTTTACTCCTGGGCTGATTATTTAACACATATTACATCATTTTATTTTTAGATAATTTTGTGAGGGGTTTTCTTCTAATTTATTTTAGGGATAAGGAAATGGAGGATGAGAGAGGTGATGTGCCTTGCTTCAGGCTACATGGCTGCTAGCAGAAGACCTGGCTTAAATACGGTCTGATTTGGCCCCAGCTCTGCACATTAAAGAAACACACTAGACAGTCCCACTTTATGACATGTCTACCCTCTATGAAAACTACTATCCAATTTTTATTCTATTATGCATTTAGCTAAATAATTAGAAATATCAACCTCTCTTCTCCTCTGCCTATTAGTTTCCTAATCCTACATTGAGAAATACTCCTAAATCCCAGAGAGTTGCAAGGAGAGCTGACACACACATTGATCCCTGCCTGCCTTCCCTGCCCCAAACTCAAGAAGAATTGCAAGAGTTCTACTCCTTTCATAATGTTAAGTGCAATACTTGATATAAGAGGATAAACACAAATCCTCCCAATGCATATTTATTTACAAGCTGCTCATTTCTTTACCAAAAGGTCTGCAGACACTCATAACAAAAGTCTTAAAAGAGACAAACCAAGAGCTGGAATTTTAGAAAGAGGAAGCAAACACACAGGCCACAGGTGCTGAGTCGTGGCTGTGACCAAGATTCATGCAACCTGTAGGTTCCAGTCTTGGTGGAAGGACCCAACATAAGTCACTGCACAGGTCTTTATCAGTGATTTAAATAAAATTATATTAAATTTCCAAAAAGTCTTAGGCCCAAAACTATACTATTAGAAAAATCACAGTCACAAAGTTGGTCATGAAATGACAGGTCGTATATAGGAATAAAAAATGATCTAAAAAAAGACAAGTACCATTATTAGATAATGCACAGCACAGTAGCGTTTGGGTTATGCTTCTCTAATATCCATACAACTGGTGGCTGATGGCAGAAAAATGTAACCGGCCCCTGGAACTAAAGCCTTTTTTTTGTGCTTTTCCTCTCACACCACCAGCATAACATACAACCACATTCCACTTGCACAGGGAATAAAAATGCCAAAACTGTTCAGATGCAGATAATACTGTGTAAAAGTATACTTTCTTAGCTTTCTCCCTTCAGACTTAGAAACATTTTCACTGTCATCAAGCAATGTATTTAATGCTAAAAGTTTCTGCTTTGATGGGATTTTTAAACAGCAAATCAAATCAAATCAGAGTCCTTACTTAATAACAGTCATGTTCTGAGAATCACAAGTGATTTTGTTGACACATGAGGATCATGGAGAACACGTACACTAACCTAGATGGTGTCGCCTGCTATACACCTAGGGTATATAGTGGAGCCTTCTGCTCTTAGGTGACAAACCTGTGCCACCACCTGTTATTATAAAGAACACTGCAGGGATTTCTAACAGTATTTGTGTATCCAAGCATATCTAAATGTACAAAAGAAACAGAAAAGTACTAGGCCAAAGGAATTTTTCATCTCCATTATAATCCCACAGGACTACCATGGTGTAGGAGACGTCCCTATGTAGCACATGACTAGTTCTAACCATGGATCTGTTGCTGCAGCACAGGACGGGAGACTAGTGGAGCTGCCCCTCAATACAACAGTGGCCATTTCCATGCCAAGGGAAGGCTGATCCCCTGCTCTCCCCATTTCCCACCAGTATGTCCCTGATCTAGAACTCTGACCATGAATGCCCCTGGGGAAAGGAAGGAAAATTAAGACTGGTAGAGAGGAAGGGACAGCCTTGGGCCTCAAGCAGAAAAGAAACAGAAAACATCCGCAGGCACAGCAGATACCACTTGTTGGCCAACATTTACTGTTGCAGCCCCATGGTGCTGGAGCCACAGAAGCAGGGTAGCTCTGGGTCTGAGAGAAGTAAGGCTTGGTGCGCTATCTTAAAAATAGCACCTGGCCTCTCTTTTTGGATGATTATAAGAATAAACCGAGGGGTTTTCAGGTTTTGAGAGATCTTTGACAAAACATAGGTGCTATTCAAATGTAAGAATCACCGAAAGCCACTCCAGTGGCCCATTTTCAAGGGAAGGAATGGCTGCTGAGAAAGGGCCAGGACTACTTGCCTGGTGCTCTTTTGACTGTTCCTTCAGTCTTTTGTGAATCTCAACCTATTATTTCTAGCAGCCCAAGTAGCCCCCATCCCCACCTGGCAGTCAGACACAGCATGACAGTGAGTGATCAAAGGAAGTTCATTTCTCCAGCTCCCTGACACTAGGGCAATCCCTCGAAGGCTAAGATTTGCAGACAAAGAGCCTCAGAGATCTCACTGTATTTACTGCTAGGCTTCAATTAAATAAGGCCCCAGACAAAGGCCTGCTGCCATTTTTCCTGTTTAAAGTCAGTTCTGGCGTGGTGGTGTATCCCTGTAATCCCAGTGACTTAGGAGGCAGAGGCAGGAGGATTGCAAGTTTGAGACCAGCCTCAGCAATGTAATGGTACCTATCTCAAAAAAGTGTGTGTGGGGGTTGCTGGGGAGGTGGCTCAGTAGTTGAACAACTGACCCTGGGTTCAATCCTTGGGTTGGTACCAAAATAATAATAATGACACTAATGCTAGTTCTGTGTGGTGGCTCCCCATCCCAAGAGTAGGCTTGCCTGCCCACCAATCTAAGGTCTAAGGGTACAATCCTATCAAAATGAACTCCAAATAGATTCTATTTTCTCAAATGAAAAGTCTGTATACCTTAGAAGCTGGAGGGTCTATCTCCAGCTAGGTTTTATTTTTCTAGGACTGAGAAACTGTATCTAAACCTTATATCTCCTTTCTAAACAAACTGTTAAGCTTCCCACAGCCACAGTTTAGTGCAGGACAAGGGCTTTCTGCATACAGCAGTGCTGATGTTGAGCAATGCAAGGTTTAATTTCTTAGGGCTGAAATTGTGCAAGACTGTACACTTGCTCTTTATGGAGTAAAAAGAAAAAAACTATTAGGAGCTAAAGTGAATGAGTCCAACAAATGTTACTGATCTTCATTCAAAACTTGCATTTTATTTCTCTGAGAGAAGCTGACTTGGCAGGAATTATCTGGCAATTTAGATAATAACTGAATGTTATTAAATGGAAGTATGTTTTGACTTCTCACTTTCTCTATTTTACATGGATGATGTAAATTCCTTCTATATGACCTGGATGTCTGTCCCCTTGTTAGGGAGATAAATATAAGGGAACAATTGCTCTAATGAGTTGATGAGGCCTATGTAGCCCCACACACCAGGAGAGACTCACATAGCTGGTGTGTTCTCGAAGGAGGGAAAAAAGAGCTAAGCTCTAAACCTGACATAACTGTGCATGGGCCCTCCAAAACTTAGTTGGTTATTACCCAATAGTCCCAAATCATAGCTTTAACACTTAGGAGAATATCTGGAAACTAGTGTTTCTAGGCAGATATACAGGAAAGGCTAATGCTTCCTAAAACCAGTTAGCTCGTAGGAACATTACTGATGTTTATTAACAATTGCTTAGGGTCACTTTTATTATCATTTTGAAAACTTCACAAGTAAAACACAATTCACAGTAGCTCTGCAGTTGTACACGGATCTATCTTTTCTGCAAAAAGATTGGGCTTTACCCCCAGGATAGTAGCAGCAGATGGTGGGCAGCTCTGAACTTGGTCTGAGGGTCACAGCAGAGAGTTGCCTAGGTGGCTTGTCACAAAACAGGTTCCCACAGCCCCAGACCAACAACCAGAATCTTAGCTTGGAATCTACTTGTTAACAAATTCCTCAATGATTCTTTGTACAAAGCCAAGTGTGAGATCAGCTCCAAGGAAACAAGGCTTCTCTGCTCTCTCCACAGCCTGTGAAAGCCCAACCCTCAAGGAAGAAGGTCTGATAGGAATCAAGGCAAGCACTCAATAAATACTTGGTGAAGTACAAAATGTACTGTGTAAGGATATTATCTCTTCCTCAAGCTGCCAGGGAGCTTCAAGCCACATTTGAACTCAATCATGGAAATTTTGTAGGGCTTCCTGGCTTGTATTTTTAAGCTCTTTTCCCCCCCCCCTTATTCAAATTTGTACTTTTGTATTCTCCCTGGTTCTAATTTTTACCTTTTATTTATTTGTTGCCATTATTTCATTTTATGGTTTCATAAGCACTCTCAAATCCTGTGACATAAAACAGGGTATAAATATATAAAGACACTTTAGTATAGACATAAATCAAGGTGGCCATTACTATGTTCTTTTTTTTAAATATTTTTTTAGTTGTTGATAGACCTTTATTTTATTTATTTAGACGTGATGCTGAGAACTGAACCCAGTGCCTCGCACATGCCAGGCAAGTGCACTACCACTGAGCCACAGCCACAGCCACAGCCACAGCCCCGTTACTATATTCTTGACATGTTCCTTGTTACTCGAAGGTCCCCCACTGAGACTGGACCGCACTCCTCTGTCCCGCCTTTCAGCCAGGAATATTTTTCCAGAGATTTTAAAAAAGCACCAGCAGACTTACTTGTGTCCTTGGAGCTCAATGGCTGTTCCTTTTCTCCCGCCGATGTCCCACATGATGACAGAGTGATCTGAACTGCCGGAGAATAATACCCGCTGGACTGGGTCCCAACAGAGAGCGGTCACCCCACCTGGAAGGACACACACAGATGGTATTACTCACAACATAATAATGTTACTCATCAACAAAATGGGAATGCAAAAGAGTTAGGACGCAGTGCAGTTCCCAGCATCTAATAAATGTCTGTTTAAAGAACAAATGAGTAGATCCCAAAAGAGAAAAATTGGCTCCACGAGTAAAAATTCTACTCTTCCAGCCCCCCCACTTCAAAAGTTAATGTACCATAAAATCAATTACTATAAAGACCAAAGGGAAATGAAAAAAAAGACAATTAATTGACCTTCAAAAACTAGACATAATTCTGAGAAGAATGGAAAATGTTGCACTATTTGGAAATATTAACCATATTTTCTTAACTGCTGCCTGCCTCCTACTCTGACAATAACAGATGAGAAGTAAATGGAGTTTAAAAATGCTCAATTAGATTTTTTTAATTCTTTTTTTTTTAACATACAAAACTCTACATATTTATGGGATGCAATGTGATGCTTCGATACAAGTATACACGGTGTAATGATCAAATCAGGGTTGTTAGCATACTCATCTCCCCAAACATTTATCATTTCTTTGTGGTGGGAACGTTCAAAATCCTCTGTTCTAGCTGTATTGAGATGAACACTACCATGCTGTTAACCACATTTCCCCTACAGTGCAACAGAACACCAGATCTGATTCTTCCTTTCTACTTGCAACTCTGTACCCTTTGACCAACCTCTCCCACTCTTTCCTCCTACCCACCCCAGTCTCTGCTGGCCATTGTTCTTTTTCTTGTGTATGAGGTACTGAAGATTGAATCCAGAAGCATTCAACCTCTGGCTACATCACCAGTTCTTTTAAAAAAATTTGAATCAGGATCTTACCAACTGGCCTGGAACTTGGGATTTTCCTGCCTTAGCTACCTGAGTCACTGGGATTACAGGCATGGACCACCACACCGGTACGTGGCTGCTGTTTTATTCACTATTTCTATGAGATCAACTTTTTTAGATTCCACATGAGTGAAATTGTGGTACTTCTTTCTGTGTTTTGCTTATTTCACTTAACTTAATGTCCTCTGGGTCATTCATATTGTTGACAAATTTCATCTCTTTTTATGGGAGAAGAGTATTCCATTGTATATATGTACCACATTTTCTATATGATGAATACTTAGATGGTTTCCATTTCTTAGCTTAGATGGCTTCCATTTCTGTGAACAGTGTTGCAGTAAACATGGGAATTCAGGTATCTCTTCAACTTACTGACTTCATTTCCTTTGAATACATACCAGTAACTAAACTGCTAGACCATAATGGTGGTTCTACTTTTAATTTTTTAAGGTACCTTTATCCTGTTTTCCAAAATGGCTGTGCTAATTTATACTCCTACCAACAGTGTGCAAAGGTCCCTTTTCTCCACATCCTTGGGGACATTTGTTATTTTTGTTTTTTGGGTAATAGCCATTCTAACTGGAGTGAGGTGACATCTCATTTTGGTTCTGGTCTGCATTTCCCTGATGATCAGTGATATTGATTGTATATCTTCTTTTGAGAAATACCTATTATAGCTATTTAATCTTGAACATCAGATATAATAAGGCCACAATATCAAAACTTAAAATTACCTTTTTTGGGATTTGAATTTATACATTCCTTGAAAATCACTTATATTATTTAGTGTCAATATCCTTAACTGTAAAATGGGGATAATGGTAACACTAAGACCACTACAACTATTCCTACTAATGATAATATCCTATTACCCACTTTGTAGGACTGTGGTAATAATCAGATCAATTACACAGGCCCACTCTGTAAATTGTAGTATGCTGTATAGATGTTAGTTATGAGAATTATTCTGGTGGTGCAGCTACAAAATTCTATGACATATTTTCTTCTTTGGTAGTCCCCTTATAAATCAAACTCCTTGTGTACTGAGAGCAGTAATAAGTTTTTCCACATAACATGCTCACAGAGCCTATAAATACTTATGAATGTCAGAAATACTTATTATTTTAATGTTATTGAAAAATAATATATTCTGAGAAGGATGCAAAATAGTTTCTTATTTGTTGGAATCTGACATTTTAAAAGTTTAGATTATCAAGTTATTCTACTTTAAGTGCATGTTGGGAAGTTTCTCTCATAATTGTCTCAGATTTTTTTTTTAAAGACCAAAAGAAAAAACCCCACTATTCTGAATTATGCTTACTAGCTTCCTCCTATACCTGCACACCATTCTGCTTGCAAACACTCCTGATCCTGGAAGAAAAACATCACTGCCCCTCGGGCATATGTGGTTAACCACCCCCTATAGCTCCCAGACCACACCCCCTTCCACCATCATTCACCCAATAAAGGCAGTCAGCACAGTACTAGTGCAGACAGGCTCTGGCACTGGCTGTTGAATGAATAAAGAAGCAGATGAATGAAAGAAAAAAAAACTTTTTCTTTCACTTCACGCAAGTCCTTGCCTAAATGCCTGCTCTCTAGAGACACCCTCCTTCACCTCACCACTCTTCTCCTTATTGTTTTTATTTTCCCTCAAATTGGTGGGTTGATTGTCTTTGAGAAATACCTATTATAGACTATTTAATCTTAAACATCAGATATAATTAGGCCACAATATCAGAGCTCAACAATATAAGCTGTGGCTTGTTCACCAGAGTACACCCAGTTCCTAGAACTCTGCTTGGCTCACACAGGTATTCAATAAGCCTGCACAGATGCTCAAATGACTGACTGAAGGAGGAAGCATGTGAAGAAACGCTCTTGGCCTTGTTCTCAGCAGATGAAACACGCATATGACAGATGTTTCCTGGCTGACCAGCTTTGTTGACATGATGCCTTTGTCTGTTCTATCTTTAGGTGAGAGGTTCTCAAGGAGGATCTCTGAGATAGTCTTGCTCAACCAGTGGTGCCACTATAACTAGGGGGACAGATAAGAGAAAGGTGAGAAATACATGATTTCCCCTATAAGACATGTAAAGTGGGTAGCCCTGTTTTTTTTATTCATTTATATTTTTATGTAGTGCCGAGTATCGAACCCAGTGCCTCACATTTGCTAGGCAAATGCTCTACCACTGAGCTACAACCCCAGCCCTAGCCCTGTTTTTTTTAAAGCACCACCTTAGGTTTTTTGTTTATTTGTTTATTTATTTTGGAGTTTTTTTTGGTACCAGGGATTGAACCCAGGGGCCTTGAACCTGAGCCACATTCCCAGCCTTTTTTGATATTTTATTTAGAGAGAGGCCCTGAGTTGCTAAGTTGCTGAGGCTGGCTTTGAACTCTCAATCCTCCTGCCTCAGCTTCCTGAGCTGCTGCGATTACAGGCTAATGCCACCATGCCTGGTTAGATTTAAATAAAGGCGAGCACTGGTAGGAAGAATGTCTAGAAAGGCTTAATTAACTCATTTAAAGACTTCATTGGAGGTGCTCTTCACCAAATCAGAATCAATATGGAAATACCTCAATAAGGTTTACAGTGTGCCAGGAGATACATACTTCTACCCTGCACTCCTGCCAATCAATCAATCCACCTACACATCTACAAATGCTGCATCAGGACACAGGCTCTCTGGCTTTCTTTGCTGGCTTCTATGAAATGAAGATGTTTTATGGTAAAAGTTTAGCTATGGTATTATAAGTGCACAGGCTCTGGGACCATATTCTAAGTCTGAATCCCAGCTGTATCTTTATAAGGTATGTGGCCTTGGGCAAGTTTTTAATGTCACTGTGCCCTAGAAATCCCATCTGTAAAACAGGGATGATAACAGTACCTAACTCACAGTTTTGTGACTAAATGGGTTGCTAAAATAAGCCCTTAACTTGGTGCCCAGTGATGGGAAGCACTCAATAAATGTCAGCTACGGTTACAGGGCAGAAGACCTCACCTATACAATCCCCATGATGGTGTGCTTTGTTGAGTTAGTCTTAGTGACAAGCTTGTCTCCATGCTATCCCAGCCATCATGAGATCAACTGAAGTTTTAGAAATTGGACCAATGTCTAATTTTACCCATTACATCCCACTGAAAGGGCCCTCTGGGAAGGGGAATTCTTAGTAACACAGGCTGTTAGGAAGAGAAAAATTGATAACGTAGTTAACACATGGCAGGGTATATTCATCAGATTCTCAAAGAACTCATAAAAAAAGGATAAGAGAGAGAAGGAAAGCAAATAACTCTGTGGTCCCAGGCCAGTTCTAAGTGCATGTCCTAACAATAAGGCCTGCTGAAAGCTGGCTTACAAACTGTAAACCACAACATCCATTTCAAATCAGATCAACAAGCATGCACCAAACACTGCATGGTGGGCTATCTGAAGACATGGACCCTCTACCACCACAAATGTACAATGAGAAGACAATAGAATTATTTTAGAGAACAAGAAGAGCACACAATTTGCATGGTGGAACCATTCTCTCTAGGACATGGGGCTACTCTCTCTGCCTGTCCTACCCTTTATCACCTAAGTAACCTCTTCTCCCTCTTCAAGTTCAGATGCCCTCTCCTCCAGGAAACCTTCCTCAACACCCTCAATTCAGGTGAGGCTCCAGCCTCTGTGCATGTCTCTGTCATTACACTGACCCCACTACACTCAACTTGTTGGATTATAAATCTGTGCTCAAGGTAGACTCGGTAGACTCTGGGTTCTGTATCTTTGTATTTGAGCACAGCTTATGGTGCCTGGTATACAAGAAGTGATCAATAAATGCTTACTCTTCTGGCCCACTCTACTGGATGGCAGAGAGGAATGGGGGAATAATAAATGAGAGAGCCTTGGGGGTGAGGCTGATGGCAAGGCTGTGCAGTGAGTCCTGGAGGCACAGAGAAAAGCAGGAGGGACAGCAGGTGATGGAAACAGCCTCATCCTTCTTTTTTTTTTTCACTATCTTTTTTTTTAAATTTTTATTGTTGGTTGTTCAAAACATTACATAGTTCTTGACATATCATATTTCACACTTTGATTCAAGTGGGTTATGAACTCCCATTTTTACCCCGTATATAGATTGCAGAATCACATCGGTTACACATCCACTAATTTACATATTGCCATACTAGTGTCTGTTGTATTCTGCTACCTTTCCTATCCTCTACTATCCCCACTTCCCTCCCCTCCCATCTTCTCTCTCTACCCCATCTACTGTAATTCATTTCTCCCCCTTGTTTTTTTTTCCCTTTCCCCTCACTTCCTCTTGTATGTAATTTTGTATAACCATGAGGGTCTCCTTCCATTTCCATGCAATTTCCCTCTTTCTCCCTTTCCCTCCCACCTCTCATCCCTGTTTAATGTTAATCTTCTTCTCATGCTCTTCCTCCCTACTCTGTTCTTAGTTACTCTCCTTATATCAAAGAAGACATTTGGCATTTGTTTTTTAGGGATTGGCTAGCTTCACTTAGCATAATCTGCTCTAATGGCATCCATTTCCCTGCAAATTCCATGATTTTGTCATTTTTTAATACAGAGTAATACTCCATTGTGTATAAATGCCACATTTTTTTTTTTTTATCCATTCGTCTATTGAAGGGCATCTAGGTTGGTTCCACAGTCTTGCTATTGTGAATTGTGCTGCTATGAACATTGATGTAGCAGTGTCCCTGCAGTATACAGCCTCATCCTTCTGTGGAACTTTCTCTGTGTCTCTCTGCAGACGGGACTTCCTGATACATAGTAGTTCTTTCTCCTCAACACATGGGCAGTCGGGGAAAGCCAATCACTTGCAGGGAACTCATGTTGCAAGGAGCTAGGTCCGGTGGACTTCATGCCCCAGCCAGCAACAAGGGCAGGGCCAAGGGCTACTGTGGTTGTGGTTTTCCAGTGTTCATGATATTTTAAATGACAAAAATAATTTCTTCCATTTAATTCTATTTTGTTCCAAATTAATTCATCTTTCTAACTCTCCTTCAGTGTTTCTTTTTATACTTTGGCTTGCTTTTGACCTCTATGATATGACCTACAAGACTTTTAATTAAATTAGTCTTTAAAATAAAGGTTACTAGTTATCCTTTAATGACTAGAGAGTGTATTATTTTTAAATAAGAGATGAGGTCTTGCTATGTTGTTCAGGTTGGCCTCAAATTCCTGGGCTTTAAGTGATCCTTCTTCCTGAGCC
The DNA here is from genome assembly GCF_047511675.1 of Marmota flaviventris. Taxonomy (NCBI): domain Eukaryota; kingdom Metazoa; phylum Chordata; class Mammalia; order Rodentia; family Sciuridae; genus Marmota; species Marmota flaviventris. The sequence goes on along the minus strand of NC_092501.1, from coordinate 131,309,541 downwards.
TCCCAACTAGCTGGGCCTATAGGCACTCCACCATGCCTAGCTCCTTTTGATTAATCAAATAATGAACTTTTGATTAGTTAGAAGAGAATCTCAAATGTGGAACTGAACCAAAGCATATAAATATTTTCAGAAATGTAACGTGACCAAAATGCTTGGTGAACTAAAATTTTTAAGATTTTATAGCATACCTTGTAAAAATGAAAGACCTGTGCGGAAAGTTTGCAAATCAGGGTTGGTGACTGCTGGGTCTGCCTTTACCAGGGAGTGACGTGGTAACTCAACAAGAGCACTACACCACAACTTCAAGGGTAAGGTGGACAGGCTATAATGTGTGACTAAAGAAGAGCCTGAGTTAGTGCTCATACCACAGAGCCTCTTGATTAAAATATCTGATCTCTTGGTTGTGACATTTCAGTGTATGTTGAGATAAGGAAGGGTTGGGAAGCCTCTCTATGACTCTGCACAAGGAAATGCCCTCTTGTTATTTGTTTCCAAGCAGGCAGTGAATAGCATTCAGGGGCTGACAGCACTTGCTACTCACAGAATATCTTGATGAATTGTCGGGAATTGTCTAGAATTATTGGTCTAATATGTGTATTCCATGCTGGACTAGAAGTGAGTAAAGACAAAGATCATGTTCGTTTTTATTTACCTGCATACACAGCAGCCCCCATCACAAAAGAGTGAGCTGAGGGCTTGCCTGATTTGATGGCAGTCTGCAACTATTGACTTGCACTTGATGTAAACCGGATCTGCAGGCAAGTCTCCCTTGTACACAAACACTAAAGTTCTCAATTTAATTATGTGAACTTGCATATTTGCATTGAACTTTCTTGGTTTGTTTATTTTTATTGTAGTTACATTGTTCTTTTTAATAATTCTCCCAATAGCTAATAACAAAGTCTATGTTTGATTTTTCACTAATTAGTATGCTTTGGGAGATTTACACTGAAGTCCTATTTCTAACATGTTCATGCTAATAAAAAAAATCTTAGAAATAAAAGAAAACAGAGCTTTTATTGGTGTTATTAATTTCTAGAGGGCAAAGTAAGATTTTTACCCTTGCTTTGTTTAAGTCAGTTTATAGCTTTTTGGTACAAAGAAATTCAAAGTTCTGTAGAAATAATAAAAACCATGATACTTGGCCTTTAGCTCCAGAAAGAAAACCAGCAGAGGGAGCATAAGAATCTAAAACTAGTTTTCTAAATCCCTATGGATGAAAAAACGTTATGTTTTGGTCTCTGGGCATGACTATTAGGCCAATTCCATCATCAATCCATGTTTCTTACGGCTGTCTATACTGTGTAAGAGATTGATGAGGCAAAAGGCCATGACTCCAAACACGTATCTACCAAAGACTTATCTGTTTCTGAGTTTGGATCTGGACTAATAAAATCTTTTATAAATTGGGGTTTATATTAAGGTCTTTGTTCCTTACAAAAACTCCTTTCTCAAAACTGTTTGGCTCATTTTGAAACCCTGAGCCTGGAATGGGCCTACCATAGAAGAGCTCAACAGTGCCTCTGAATCACCATGGACTGTCAATGTCCTCCTCACTGTACCTTTAAATGAATGAGCTGCACTGCAGCCAGATTAGTGCTGGGCAGATCCTACTCTCCACAAATGACAATCACAAGTTAAATACCTCATTGCTCCATTTGCCTTCATGTTAGTTACTGACCTTTTACGTTCTGTCTGCCTTGAAGACATTTCAAGATAAAAATGAAATGAAAATGCTTTCAACTCCTTGAGAGAGATAAGACTCGATGCCAAGGAAACATTTTATATTCAAACAGGCCTCCAAAACATGAGTCCCCTGAGCTACATCTGGCTGACAAGACAGTGGTTAGAAGCTTTACTTACCCATTTTGACCTGGAGATGATACCAAACTCAGAGGATTACTATCAGCCACCACATGGTCAATGACCGACTCCTAATGAGTCCAGATTATCTTGTCTAACTCTCCTTCTGTCTAAATCAAACCTGGGAAACCAAGCCTGCTGAACAGTTTTCTTTCTCTTTCTCCTCTTTTTTTTTTGTGTGTGTGGTGCTGGGAATGGAACCCAGAGCCCTACTGCTAGGCAAATCCTTCACCACTGAGCTCCATTCCCCAGCTCCTGTTGGTTTGTTTGTTTGTGTGTTCCTCCGCTTTTTGCAACCTCCTATATTTACTTTGATTTCAGCCACTCCTTGCTTTCCCGGGATGGTTCTCACTGGCTTTCCGATGATACTCTGTAATGCCTGAACCAAGTTTTAAAATCTAATCAGGTTAACTTTTTTTTTTTTTTGAGTCTCAAGAATCTAAAGTGACTCTCCCTTTCTTTCTGGCTCCCCCTCCACCACCTCTTCCCCATATCCACCTTCATACCCAGTGTTCCAGCCACGAGAGGGTGACCACCAGTGCCCACGCCCTTACAAATCTCCATGTGCCTTGAATTGTGCTGGTTTTCTGTCTGGACTGCTCTTCTTACTTCTTTTCCAAAAACTCAACATTTATTCATCCCCAAGGATCTCAGGTCAGGTAACATCTCTCCTAGGGACACCTTCCCTGACTGCCTCCCCCTCCTCCTTCCAAGTAATTTTCCCATTCTATGTTCTTGGAAGTGCTTGATGCTTGATTCCCCTGCTTTGCCACCATGCACCATAATTACAGTTAGCTTGTGTTCTCACTGAGCTGTGAGGAATCGGGGACAATGACTATGCCTTTTATTTCTGTGACTGGCAGTAGTGGCTGATATGAACAAGGGAGAGAAAGCATAGAGTATAAAGAGAAGAGGATCCATTCCCAGAATCCCCAGGGCAGACTGAGGCATAAAGCACAGAAAGGAAATTGGGAGAAGATAGTTCACAGAAGTGAAAGGATATTAGTGATGGCAAGAACAATGGCCATAACGTAAAATGCTGCTGATAGGGCAAGTATGAAAAAGTTTAAACATGTCCTAGCAGATCACAGGTCACCTCAAGAAGAACTCCTCAAGTAGAGACAAAAACCAGATTGCAGGGGCTGGAAGGAAAATGGGAGATGACGACTTTGAAGAAGTTAGGAAAATTATATTCTAAGAAACACTGTTGTTTGCTACAATCTGGATGAATCTTAATGCCATTATGCTGAGTGAAATAAGCCAGTCACAAATGGACAAGTACTGTATGATTCTACTTACACCAGAGTCCTGGAGTAATTCATAGAAGGATGGTTGCCAGGGGTTGGGGGAAGGGCTCAGTACTGCAAGGGCACAGAGCTGCACCTTCACAAGATGAAAACTACTCTGATGGATGCTGGTGGTGGTCGCACAACAATGTGAATATGCTCAATGCCACTAAATAGGAGGGCATTTAAAATGGTTAAAATGGCAAATTTTATGTTATATGTATTTAACTAGTCTTTTTTTTTTTAAGTACCATTGTTGTTAAGAGAAAAAGATGGAAATTGCTACAATAGGTCATGAGACTGACAGGGTTTGGGTTTGTTTTCTTTGCAGGGAAACAAGATACTTAAGCATGTGAATACATTGAGAAGCGCAAGCTAGTCAGAAGGGAGACAAAGGGAATCCATTTTAGTGAGGAGATCCTGAAAAGAATTCGCCTGGGGCAAGAGAAAGGCAAGCTCTTGCAAGCCTCCTCATCTCAGAGGAGGGAGAGACACAGGAAAAATTTGTCACAAAGTCGGGGGTACAGATGGGCAAGAAATACATTTTTTAAAAGAGCTTCTATCTGGAGTTGGGGTGTAGCTAGGATCACCAGAACTAAAAACCAACCAACCAAACAATCTGATAGCTTTTGGGAAGATGGCTGGGGTAAAAATCTGCAGAAGGTTTTTAGGGAATTGGCAGCAGAAGTGTAAAGGAATTATTAGGCAACTTTGTGAGTCTAGTTGGGAAATCATGACCTTGCAATGCTAATGATGGTCTAAGTCTCATGGAAACATGATTTACTGCCCTAGCCGCTGACTGCACAAGAATGTGGACAGTTAGTTTATATCACAGACTCCAATTCTACGAAGAAGAACCCTCTCAATCATAGAAGGGAGAATGCTGGGAAGCACATGGCTGAAGAGATGCACCATCAGGAAGGAAGGGATACAGGGGCTGAGACACCAAGGAAGTGCAAGACTGGAATCAACAAATGCAGTGAAGTAGATAAATTAGGGATGGAAAGATGAGGAGACTGAAGTCAGCAGTGAAGCAGAAGATTTCTTAAGTGAGACAGCTCTGGGTCTCTACCAGGCCCAGGCTTGGCCAGGGTACAGGAGGCTAGAAAGAGACCTCTAAGGCTGGGGGGTATGATTCAGTGGTAAAGCACTTGCCTAGCATGCAAGGGCCCTGGGTTTGATCCCCAGTAACTACACACACACATCCAAAGAGGAAAGACTGGGGTCCTACCCACAGGGAATATTTCTATGAATTCTTCCTTGCAAAGGCACAGACAAAAGATGATCTCTTATGAATCTTTTGCCTTGGATTCAATTTTCCCTTTATTGTTGGTTTGTTTGTTTTATCCTAGCACTCTATATTTTTCCTTTTATGAAATCCTTTATGATTGCAATTAGATATCCTCCATCCCTATTTCTGTTCTTATATGACATCCACGCAGAGTATTATCCTCGTTTTACACTACAGCTTGGGTTGATAGTCTGCAAAAAAGAAAAGCCTATTAAGGACCCTGAGAATAGACAGTGGCTCATTTCTCAGGGTTGACATTTTCTCAAGCCAATGTCACATCTTAAAAACATGAGTAAAACTTTTAGTCATCATCACCATCATCATTCAAATCTTTCAAAGGTTAAGAATGACTATTTTATGTCACCTTGCTTAAATAATCCTGGAACAAACCAGTGACACAAAGGGGACCCTTGGGTTATACACAGAAAAGAACCTGAAAAGGAAGGGAAACTTGTCACTTTTTATTAGGCCAGGTACCCACGATGGTGTATCTTTCACTCGTGTTGGATGGGGGAATCTTTCCTGCACACCACCTTCTCACTCCCAGACTGAGGCATCTGTCCTCTCAGCCTTCTGTGGTTTGAGCAGTTGCCACGCAGTCTCAAAGACTGTCCCATGAACACGTGCCAACACTGGTTTTCTTTAGTGCAATCTGACGAAAAACTAAATTACCAACATTTTCAAAAGAGACTGGTTCCTCTTTTGTTTGGATTATGGAGAAAACTTTTGACATTATCTCTTACTACACCATCCTGAAATCAGTCAAGCATATCATATGCATCTTTCACGAGCACAGGTTGTACTCTGTCATTTTCAAAACATATTTTCTTAACACTGTAGTATAGAATAGGCGATAACATAAGGCGATGCTAGCACGTGGTGATTTTGCTTTGAATCCTACCTGTGTGTCCTCTGAATGTTGTGACCAGGGTGCAGTTTTCTTGCTCCAGTTTGAGGATTGTTACTTGGCCTGAGTGGTCACCAATAAACACGTGCCGGGTTTCAACATCAAATCTATCATGTAAGCATTAAGGTTTGTTTCTCAAAATTGAAGCAGGGGTGGGGTGGGGTGGGGTGGGATTTACAGTTGGGAAAAAAAAAAAAGCATAAATTTAACAAGAGATGTACAAATCCCACACTGGAGAACTTGAAGACAGTGCTGAAAGACACAAAAGTGAACTTAACAAATGAAGGACATATTGTGTTACTGGACAGTAAGACTCAATATGACAAAGATGTCACTTCTTAGCATATTAATAAATTAACATACATTTAATATAATCTCAGTAAAAATATCAACATGTTGTTGAGCTATGTTCATTCCATGGGTCCTGTGGAAACATACATAAGCAAGAGAAGCAAGGAATACTCTTGAGATGAAAATAATATGGGTGTGATGAAGTGAAGTCACCCCTACTAGATATTAAAACATGTTATAAAGTTTCTCTCTTAAGGGTAATTAAAATATACTTTAAGGATAACACTTTCTCACCCAATTTTAAATAAAAAGGATTTGCTTTTTTTTGTTACTGGGAGTTGAATCCAGGGACCCAGGGGTTCTCTGCAACTGAGCTACATCCCTTGCCCTTTTTACTTTGAGACAAGGTCTTGCTAAATTGCCTAGGCTGGCCTTAAACTTGTGACCCTCCTGCCTCGGCTCTTGGGTTGCTGAGGCATTAGGACTTAATTGCTTGCTGTTCAACAAGTTTTGATGCCACCGCACTGCTAATTCCTTAGTGCTCTTCCGGCACACACTAGACATGTCCTCCTCTACTCAAAGTCCTGGTGGCCACTTAAGAGGCTTGACTTTGATCACCTACTTAACCACTTTCAGTTTTGCATTCACTGATGTAATACTCTTATGAACGTGAGGGGTATGTGCTTTTTCTAGTCCAAACATCTTTATTATATTTTCCCTAAAGAGGACACCTTTTTGTACTTTTGATTCTGTTAACAATATGCAGTTTGTAAGGGTGCTGTGTATCCTTAATTTTTTGATCTGCAGGTGAAGGCTGAAACACTTGATCTGAAATTCTTAATTTGGTAAATCTGTCATGAATCCAATCTGTACAAATGAAATTCCCCTGCTTTTGTTGCAGTCTGTAATTTCTCTGGGACCTCTGAAATAGTGCAAAATCCCCACCACAAGTGTAGTAGTTGTTCTTTCTACAGGCACTGCTTGCTAAACTAAAGTTCCTTTAGTTAAAAAGGTGGTATTGGGACATGAAGAGACAAGAGAACAGAGAGAAAGTCCAGAAATAAACATACAGAAATCTAATACATGTCTGGTAAAGGCAGCTCTTCAAATGAGTAAGGAAAAGATGGATTGAAATAAAATGATGTTGGCACAAACTACATATGTATTTGGGGGAAAAAATGGGACTGTATTTCACATCACATACCAAGGTAAATTCCAAATCAATTAGGAACTTCCACGTAGGAAATGAAAATATTAAGTTCCAGAGAGTGGGTTTCTTTGGGGTAGGAAAAGCTATACCTTAGAAACACAAACAAATAATATAAACAAAGACAAAAGATACATTAGAAAAAACATTTGTAACTTCTGCCACAAAGGGCCCAAATCCCTAATATAGAAGAGCAATCAAGGAGAAAAAAAGACCAGAAATCTGACAGAAAAATAGGCAAAATCTGAATGGGACTCTGAATGGATAGTTCAAGAAGAAATAAAAATGGTGCTGCGTGAAAAGAATTAACCCAGCAGGCAGACTCTATCCTTTGCAAGCCTGCTTACAAAGCTGGCATTGTGTCTGGGAACCTGGATTTGGGGCAAGTTCCCACCATTAACTGATCAGAGTGGTTCAATGTGTCTTAACTATTCCAACTAGCTTATGCTGAATACCTGCTTTCCTTTTGTGCATCAGGAATTTTGGTATGTGCCAGGTGGGAGCTGTCTACATGACCAGCCCTCACTAAAAATTCTAGACACTGAGATTCTTACAAGCTTCTCTGGTTGACAGTGCTTAGCTATATATATATATATATATATATATATATATATATATATATATATATATATATATATATATGAAAAATCTCCCAATTTGAAAACAAAGCAAAATAAATGAAACTACCAAACTGGTGATATAACCACATAGTTGAGTGAAATTATTTTACGCGACTTTAAAACACAACATTTTGAATGTACATACTTAGAATATACTCTGAGGATAAAAGAACATCTAAACCTCAAAATATCATTCAGTAGTCTTATTATCATTATAATGCCATCGGATAAAGCAAATAAGGAGTTATGTTGATGTTTTAAGAATAAAGATTTTCAGCCCAAGATCAAAGAAACAAGTTCAAAAAGGAAGAAGTAAAAACCCTATCATGTGGGGCTAGGGTTGTGACTCAGTGGTAAAGTGCTCGCCTAGCATATGCAAGGCCCTGGGTTTGATCCTCAGCACCACATAAAAATTAATTAATTAATTGATTAATTAATTAATTAAAGGTATTGTGTCTATCTACAACTAAAAAATAAATATATAAAAATATATTAAAAATCCTACCATGTTAAATTTGAAATTTTGAATTAGAAATAAAAATGAGTTATTTTATTTTAAAAAGTAACACATATGTATTATTTCATAGATATCTGTGATTATTATTCCTCACTAAATAACAGATAATTACATGACTGGTACAAAAAAGGGACAAGATGATCTTAAGACATGATGAGCCAGAAAGTTATCAGACATATGTAAAATAGTTAATAAGGTTGATAAGGAAAATGACCGCTTTACATTTATTTTAATTATAAGAATGAAGATGAAAACAAACTCAATTGACACTAAACAGTCTTTACAATCACAAGTGAATAGCATTATTCTGTAAAAGTCATGAATCCAACAAAACCTATTTATAAAAGGGTTAGAATAAAATGGTAGTACAACCTCAAAGCTTAGAGTGACTGCCATCAACTATGATGTGAAGAAATTGAGATAATCTTAATAGCTTTTCAGAACTGTGTATCTGCCTATGAATAAATCTAAGAGATTATATTTGGAGGGAAGACATTTCACTTTACAGAGTAACCTTTTTTTTTTTTAGTTGTTGATAGACCTTTATGTATTTACACGAGGTGCTGAGAATCGAACCCAGTGCTTCACACATGCCAGGCAAGTGTGCTACCACTGAGCCACAGCCCTAGCCCATACAGAGTGACATTTTGGAAATATCTCCAACATGAAGAAAATCCTAAAATGAAGAGTTCTTGAATTATTTTTTTGTGAAAACATTAAAAAAAATATGATCAAAACACTGTCAAAAATAAGATACCAACAGGTCTTCCTTCAGGTCTAGAATATGCTTTAAACTGTTCTAGAAAACAGAGAAATATCCCATTGTGTATATATGCCACATTTTTTTTTTTTATCCACTCATCTACTGAAGGGCATCTAGGTTGGTTCCACAGTTTAGCTATTGTGCATTGTGCTGCTGTTAACATTGATGTGGCCGTGTCCCTGTAGTATGCTGTTTTTAAGTCCTTTGGGTATAAACTGAGGAGAGGCATAGCTGGGTCAAATGGTGGTTCCATTCCCAATTTTCCAAGAAATCTCCATACTGTTTTCCATATTGGCTGCACCAATTTGCAGTCCCACCAGCAGTGTATGAGTGTGCCTTTTCCCCCCACATCCTCACCAACACTTTCTGTTGTTTGTCTTCATAATAGCTGCTATTCTGACTGGGATGGTTTTGATTTGCATTTCTCTAATTGCTAGTGATAGTGAACATTTTTTCATATATTTGTTGATTAAATATCATCTTCTGAGAAGTAATGTGGCATATATACACAATGGAATATTACTCAGCAATAAAAGAGAATAAAATCATGGCATTTGTAGGTAAATGGATGGAGTTAGAGAAGATAATGCTAAGCGAAGTTAGCCAATCCCAAAAAACCAAATGCTGAATGTTTTCTTTGATATAGGGAGGCTGATTCATAGTGGGATAGGGAGAGGGAGCATGGGAGGATAGGACAGAGGGGTTGGAGAGGGAAGGGAGGGGGAAAGGGGTTATAAATGATGGTGGAATGTGATGATCATTAGTATCCAAAGTACATGTTTGAAGACACGAATTGGTGTGAATTTGTATACAACCAGAGATATGAAAAATTGTGCTCCATATGTGTAATAAGAATTGTAATGCATTCCGCTGTCATATGTAAATAAAAAAGAAAACAGAGGCAGAAAGCAAAGAGGCAGAGAAGAATTAACAGTGGATGAGAGTATCCATTATAATACTTTCTGAATATTACAGAAAGTATTTACAAATTTAAAGATTAGTAAGTGAAGTAGGGAAGGAATACATTTGTTTCTATTTCCTGCCACTTCCTTGCTGTTGGATCTTTGGGAAATATCCCCATTCTGCTATATCCAGTGTGCAAAAGACTAGCCCAAATATTATAATTCCCGAGTTCTAATCTTGGTTCTGCCAGTTAACAGTCGTTGCCTTGGGCAAGCCACTTGTAACCTTCCTGAGTCTCATTCTCACCCAGCCTTAGTTGCTAACTATAAAAAGAGACGATAAGGTTATTTCATCTTTACTGCACACTATTGTTTGATAGTAAATGAAGTAATGTATGTAAAATCACCTCATATATTCTCAGGGACTGCAATATATATATTTTCTTCCTTTTCCTCTTCTTTTCTCTTTTCTTCCTTATTATGATTGTTAATTGTGTTATTACTATTATAGATCACTTAATATTTGAAGCTTCACATATGTAGCCAAAGAACCAAAGTATTTAAGGTTATTCAGAAATTCAAAATTCAATTTGAGAAATGGTTGGTCTGTTTGTCTTCCTTTACTCTCTACTTGAACTTTGATTGTTTTTTTTTTTTAATTTTTTTCAGTTGTAGATGAACACAATATCTTTATTTTGTTCATTTTTTTTCTATGTGGTGCCGTGATCAAACCCAGTGTCTCATGCATGCTTGGCAAGCGCTCTACCACTGAGCCACAACCCCGGCCTGAACTTTGACTATTTTTAAATGCATATTTGCTTCTCCAAACAAACAAAATTTTAAAAACTCTGTAAAATAGTGGGATGGCAGGAAAAGGGGAAGGAGGAGAGGTGAACCCTAGAACTACAGTAGCTTGCTCATTAACTACCCATCCACCTGCCAGCTGCAAGAAAAAAGCTCCAGCTTTAGAAAAGTCCCACAGTCCTTGGCTCAGACCTCTGGCAAAAACACAAAACTATCATGCCATCAGTGTTTAGCCTTGGAAAAATAGCCAGGAGCAAGGATTCGCAGTATGGCTCCAAAATTGGATCTGGCAAGGCAAAGCTTGCAGGGGTCAGGGAACCTTCTGTAAGAGCCTGTCTGCAGCAGTACTGCAGCGCCCCTCTGCCTTCACAGTGAGGGTAGCTAGATGGTCACAGCCCAGAAACTGAAGCCCAGAGGCTTAACCCACCACCAGTAGCACCAGCACCACTACCACCACCTGACTATAACACACACACACACACACACACACACACGTACACAAGTACACACACACAGGCACAGGCTTCTGACATCTGATAACATGATGTTCTGCATGGTAAGTCACACGGTATGGCCAAAAGAAAAAGTTACAAAATGATGACTTTTGAATCTGGTGGTGATAATCTTATACCATAGACTATCACCGTCAGGGCAAGTTTAATTCTTGCTTATTTGGTTTTTGTTTTTCATTTTCAGATGGTTTAAAAAGTCACCATCTTGAAGATAGGACCTGCAGTGTTTCCCACACTCCGTTGCTTGGGTAAGTGAAACAAAAGACATAGGGAAGAAGCATCATTAGGTCTGGCTAGTAACATAGAAGCCAGCCTAAGGTGCCAGTAGTTCTGCTCTCTTTAGGCCAGTGCAGTACAATGGGATAAAAGCAGGAGTCCAAGGCAGAAGACCTGGGATCTGGTGGTAAATCTCCAAGCTACTAGGTAGATGGTCTCAAATAAGGCAAGGGACATCTTCTGGGTGTCAACTGGCTCATCAGAAAAATGAGGGAGTTAAAGACCTGTTTTTTAAAAATATATATATTTAATTGACAAAAATTGTATACATTCAAGGCATACTGTCATGATTTGATAAATGTATATATGGTACAATGATTACCATAATCCAATTAATTAATACATGCTTCACCATCCGTAGTTTTGTGCGTGAATGTGTGTGTATGTTCACGGGTGTGCATGGATTAAGTATGCCACCCTCAAGGTCACATGTGGAAACCTAATTCCCATTATGATGGTATTAGAAGGTAGAGCTTATGTGTTGAGTCATGAGGGTGGAGCTTCATGAACAGGATTAGTGTCCTTATAAAAGAGACTCCAGATGGGGCTGGGGGTGTAGCTCAGCAGTGGAGCACTTGCCTGCATGAGGCACTGGGTTTCATCCTCAGCATCTCATATAAATAAATAAAGGAATCATGTTCATCTACAAGTAAAGAGAGAGAGAGAGAGAAAGAGAGAGAGAGAGAGAGAGAGAGAGACTTTCTCCAGGGAGCTCCCTTGCCCCTTCCACTGTGTGAACTCAATGAGAAGATGGTCATCTATGAAGCAGGAAGCTGATCCTCACTAGGCATGGAAACTGTTGGAAACTTGATCTTAGCCTCCAGAACTATGAAAAATAAACCTGTATTTAGAGGCCACTTAATGAATTATGGTAATTCATTAAAGCAACTTGGACTAAGAGAGGGTGGGCCCCAGCATTAGAACTATAAGAAATCACTAATCTACAGACATGCGAATTCATGTATTTCTTTTTTTTTTTTTAAATATTTATTTATTTATTTTAATTCTCGGCGGACACAACATCTTTGTTTGTATGTGGTGCTGAGGATCGAACCCGGGCCGCACGCATGCCAGGGGAGCGCGCTACCGCTTGAGCCACACCCCCAGCCCCAAATTCATGTATTTCAACTGAAGCATCATACTTATCTGAACTGGCTTTAGGAAAGTCAAGTCTGGAGTTTCTTGTATTCACAGGTAGTACTAACTTCTCAAAGATAAGCTTATCTTGCTTTCCATTCCCTTGCCTTTGATCTTTTTAACTTGTCATTTTTATAACCTTCTACAATGTTCTTTCTTAGCTTCTTTACTTGCCCTTCCAGTGAGAAAAATAAGATGACACTGGCTTATATACATACACTTAAATATACTTAGAGCCATATATCTGCAAAGAAACTGCAATGTACTTTGTCATGTTGTTGAGCATCAACGACTGGGTGTTTCATAAATATGGAGATAAAAATGAAAAAACAGGCCGTCCTACTTTTGTTGACAGGTGATCTGATTCCACTTACTTCCTCATTTGTCAGAAGATGGAGAGATTCTACTTTTTTAAACTAAGAATCCCAGAGTCCTCTACTCCTGGCCATGGGAGCATAATTCACACATGCTTTGCGCTAGTTGACACTTTGCTTGCTGGAGCCCAGAAGTGGGGATTATCCAGCATTAGCAGGGCTTCATACTGAGAAAATGGACTCTAGCAGCTTGGGAGATAAGAATATTATTCCACATATCTTGGAGAAGTTTCATGCCCAGAACAAATCTTGTAGCATTAACAGGTAGATACCAGCTAAACCACTCTAGTCCCAGCATGGTAGCTTCTCAATAAATATTTTAAAAATTAATAGAAATCCTGTGGCTCTTTTCCCAAGCACTAAGGAATTGCTTACAACATTCACATTTATATATAAATTACTCATAGACAAAAATCAAAGTCTGTATTTTGGTGATTGTTTATTCTCCATGGACCATAATTTTTCTGATAGCTGAGGCTTATAGATGTGGGTGTGTTGTATTTGACCCAATGAAGTTACCTCAGTCCACTCCACCTGGGGACGCCCTGATGACTAATGTCTTAGAAAGTCTCTGAGCATCTTATTCACATGGGGACAACTCAACAAATAATGCACCAAAACTTTTCAAACTGTGCATACTTCAAATTTTCAAGAATCAAAGAGGTCAACAGCTAAGTTCCCACCGAGGGATTCTGTCCAGCAAAGGATACTGCAGGCCTGAGGCCACAGCACTGGTGCGATAACCTCCAAGGCGCTGCCCACTCTCAGAGCAGTGCCAGGCAAACTGCTTGTCTTGTCCCGTGCTCAGCACCCACTCCAGCTCCAGGACAAACAGGACCATCGTCACTCTGCTCTGATGTGCTGAAAACCAAGAGACAAGAAGACAACCTATAAAGCAACCCAAAGAGTTTGGAATAGCATGGTCCACAGAGTTGTATTGTTCTCCTCTCCCCATTCTGGAAAAAGCTGACGATATAAGCTGTTTGTAGGGACAGGGAATAACAGTGGCTGCGGTCGGAGGTAGGAATGTGCCTCTAAAGACAGGCATGCCTGAATTTTTATGACTTTTTAAAAATGATCCTTTCTCTTCCCAATGCTCCCCTTCTATCCCTCTTTTGCCAATCCAAGAGTCAATAATCCAAGAATTACTGACTCAGAAAGTTCTTTACCCGAGGGTCTAGACCACCACCTTCAACACAGTAGGGCTGCTGGACTAGAAAGCATCAGATCCAATATGATCACAAAACACATCAGGGATGACTTCTGAATGCAGTCACTGTAGTCAGTTTATATGCACTTCCAAAAACAGTAAAGAGCACACTGTTCTTCTGATGTAGACTGTTTTATAAACTCAACAAAATTCTAGATAAACAGCTTTCTCTTGGAAATCAAATGCTTAGAAAGGAGGGCAGAATTATAAAAAGAGAATAAAATATTCTTTACACCAAAGTATACATCTCCCTATTTCACACATGGGCAAAGTGAGGAACAATAAAGCGGAGTCTTTAGGCTGAGGTCTCGTGGCTTCTCAGTTACCAAAACAGATGGGAGGATTTTTGCTTTCTTATTATACGATTCCAGAGAGTGAGGTGGAGAGGACTGCAGTCACTGCAGAGCTGACTGGAATGAACATCACCTGTCTGGCAGTCTAATGGGGCAGGAGCATGCTAGTGAGTGAAGACATAAGTTTCCCATTTTGATTACCACACAGAGAGTCTGGAGAGATAAATGCAACTCTGCTGGCAGTAACACCATCTGCCAATTTCTGAGCACCTAACAGGTGCCAGGTATTTAAACGCATTCTGTCTCTTAATCATTACAATTACCCTGCAAAGTGGGTGCTCTGATTTTACAACAAATCCGAAGTTCACAAGATGGCCCTTTTAGATTGGCTACCATACAATATAGTCAGAACCACAGGGAACACCCATGGATACTCATTTCAACAAATGCCTGATACTGTGAAACCTGACATTTGAAACATGGAGAATCTTAGAAGATATGGAAGTACTAATACTGTGACCTCTCTACAATACATCCCTCCTTTTCAGAGTCCCAACCACTATCAAGATCAAAATACTGCCTTTGGGCTGGGGTTGTGGCTCAAAGGTAGATTGCTCACCTAGAATGCATGAGGCAATGCTAAGTTCGATCCTTAGCACCACATAAAAATAAAATAAAGATATTGTGTCCACCTATAACTAAAAAATAAATATTAAAAAAAGATATGGAATATCCCCAATTCTCTATTCCCCCATCCTTAATCAAATACTAATAATCTATTGTCTGTCTCTATGGATCTTTCTATTCTTGACATTTCATATAAATGTATTCATACTATATGTGGCCTTCTGTGTCTGGCTTCTTAGCATTCATTCATGCTATAGAATATATGCTTTCAGTTCTCTCAGGTATATAACTAGGAATAGAAATGCTGTATCATAAGGCAGCTTTAACTCATTAAGAAACTGAAAAATTGTTTTTTAAAGTGGCTATACCATTTTACATTCCCATCAGCAATGTGTGAGGGTTCTAATTTCTCTACATTCTTGTCAATTCTGGTTTATTGGGCTGGGGATATGGCTCAATGGTAGACTGCTTGCCTTGCATGTGCAAGGCCCTGAGTCCAATCCTCAGTGCACGCGCGCAGACACACACACACACACACACACACACAAGCATATAAACAAATGTGAACCCCCAAACCCCCAAACAAAAAATCTACATTGATTTATTTCTCAATATTTACTGAAAAACTCAACTATGTTTTAGGTACTGCACTACATCTGCACTACATAATTTACATATGCAGTCTTCAAAAATATTTTTATTGTGGTAAAATATACATAACATAAAATTACCATTTTAACCATTTTTAAGTATATAGTTCTGTAGCATTAACTACAGTCACACTGTTGTATAACAATCACCACTTTTGGAGCTCCAGAACTTCCACATCTTCCCAAACACAAATTCTGAACTTGTTAAACACTAACTCCCAATTTCCCCTTTCCTGCAATTGTTGGCAGCCACCATTCTGTTTCCTGTCTCTAGTAATGGGACTGAAGTAAGTACCTCACAGAGGTGGAATCCTTTACTACTTGGCCTTTTGTGACTGGCTATGTCATTGAGCATACTGTCTTCAAGGTCCATCCAGATTGTAGCATGTGTCTGCATTTCCTTCCTTTTTAAGGTTGAATAATTCCATTGTATGAATATACCACATTTTGTTATCGATTCATCTCTCAGTGGACTTTCAGGTTGCTTCCACCTTATGGCTATTTTGAATAATGTTGCTGTGAACAAGTGCATACAAATATCTGTTTGAGCCTCTGCTTTCACTTATTTGTGGAATATACCACTTAATAATTTTTGAGTATTAATCTGACACTACATTCCTGGGATAAACCTCACTTGATCATAATGGTGAATTTGCTGAAATTTTGATAATATATTTTACATCTATTTTCATGGAGAACGATGGCCTATAGTTTTCTTGTGTTGTTTCTGTATAATTTTAGTGTTAGGAAATACTGTTATGTTTTAGATCCACCCCCACCTCAAAAAAAAAAAAAAAACATTTGGGGCTGGAGTTGTGGCTAAGTGGCAGAGCGCTCACCTAGCATGCGTGAGGCATTGAGTTTGATCCTTAGCACCACATAAAGTAAAATAAAGACACTGTGTTCACCTATAACTAAAAAAATAAATATTAAAAAAAGATTATGTTTTGAAAGTATGGACCTTGACCCAGCAAAGTTCAAAGGTGGGGCTTTTAGGCAATGATTATAGCTCTGACTCTTTGTTGGATTAATCCATTGACAGGTGAATTGACTCCTGGGAGATAGTAGGTAGTAGTACTTTGGAGGAGGTGGGTCACTGGGAATTGCCCTGAGAGGGTTTATCTAGTCACAGCCCTGCTTCCTGGCTGCCAAGGGCTGAGCAGCTTTCCTCAGCCACATCTTTCTGCCATGTTTGTGCCTCGCTTCAGGCCCAGAGCAATGGAAGTCAGGCGACCACAAATGAAACCTATGAAACCACGAGCCCCAAATTAACCATTCCTCCTCAAAGTTGTTCCTGTCAGGTATTTTGTTCACAATGACAAATAGCTGAATGATACAGGTTGGAAAGTCTTTAATTTCTTCAATTTTCAAAAGAGTTTGTGTATACATAATATTATTTCTTCCTGGAATGTTTCAAAAATCCACCAGTGAAGCTATCTGGCGCAAAAGCTCTCTTTGTAGGGATATTTTGATTATAAATTATTTAATCTTAATAGACATAGAGCTTTTAGGATTATTTATTTCTTCTTGAATGTCTTTTTGCAGTTTGTGCTTTCAAAGACTCATTCATTTCATTTTTCATATTTATCAGCACGAAACCATTAATAACATTTCTTATTTTCCTTTAAACATACCCAGTCTCTGTAGTAATGTCACTTAGATTATTTCCAGTACTAGATTAAATTCCAGATAATTTAATAAGTCTGGTTAGAGATTTATCACATTTATTAATCTTATAAAAATTAGCTTTCAGTTTCATTAACTTTTCTGTGTTTTCTATTTATGAACTTCTGTTATTATCTTTTCATTCTTGTGTTTAGATTGTTTCTCTCACTCTTCTTTTGTCCTTTTTTTCTTTTGTTCTTTTCCCTTTTTTAAGGTGAAAACCAAAGTCATTGATTTAGATCTTTCTTCTTTCCTAATACAGGTGCTTAATGCTATAAATTTACCTATAAGTTCTGCTTTAAGAGCATCATATAAATTCTGGTATGTTTGCTTTCATTTTTATCCAGTTCAAGACACTAATTCCTCTTTTGTTTTATTCATTGACCCATCAACAATGTTATTTAGTGTCTACATATTTGGGAATTTTCCAGAGATCTTTCTAATATTGACTCCTTCTTTAATTTCATTCTGATCAAAGAACATACCTTATATATATATGACTTAAATCCACCAAAATTTATTGAACCTTTTTTAATGACATCAAATTTATCTGTCTTGGTAAACACTATGTGTACATTTAAAAATAACACATATTCTGCTTTAGTTGGATGGAATTTCTACAGATGTCGATTAGACCAAGATCATTGGCTTTGTTGTTCAAGTCATCTATACTTTGATTTTCTGCTTATCTGTCATACCAAATATTTATATACTCAACAAATTATTGAGAGGACTATTAAAAATTTCAGACCATAATTGTGGAAGTATTCAATTCTCCCTAAAGTTTCATCAGGTGTTGCTTCACATAAAGATATTATAGGATACATAAATACTTGAGACTGTTATGACATTGTGATGGATTGGCAGACTGGCCTTTATCATTATGAAACAATATCCTTTATCCCTGGTAATATTCTTTGCTCTGAAATATACTTTGATATTAACAGAGCTATTCCAGCTGCATTGGCTTTTCATCACTGTGGCAAACACCTGAGAAAAATCACTTGGAAGAAGAAAAGTTTATTTTGGTTCATGGTTTCAGGGGCTTAAATCCATCTCCACTAGCTCCAAGGCAGAAACATCAAGGTGGAAAGGCATAGTGGAGGGAAGTTGCTCAGTTGTGGCAGTCAGGAAGGAGTGGAGGGAGGGGGGAGGGAGGGGGGAGAAAGAGAGAGAGAGAAAAGGAGAGAGTGCATGCAAGAAAGTGTGCATGCGAGAGAGCAAGCACATGCTCACAAGGGAGAAGTCAGGGACAAGATATAGTCCCTGGCTTAAGGGCATGCCCCCAGTGACCCACTCCTGCCAACCGTGCCCCACCTGCCTATATTTTCCACAACCTCCCAGTAATCCATTCAGCTATCAATGGATTAATCTACTGATGAGGTCAGATCCTTCATGATACAATTACTTCTCCAAATTTCCAGCTCTGGACATTGTTGCACTGGGGACCAAGTTTTCAATACATGAAACTTTGGGGGACATTTTAGAACAAACAATAACATTCCACTCCTGACCCCTAAAAGCTCATGCCCATCTCACAATGCAAAATATAGTCCATCTCCAAGAGTGCCATAATCTTAATGTTTAGCACTGCTCAAAAGTCTAAGTCCAAAGTCTCCTCTGAGACACAATGCTACAGGATCACAGGCAAGTCACCCAAACTTGTTGGGCCTCAGCAACTTAATTCACAAACTGTGATATTTACCTCCAAGGTTGCTCTGCTTTGTTCCTTTGACCACGACAAGAAAGTCTTTTCTAGTGGCAGTGAAAATCACCAAGTAATATATTAAAGTCTGGGCAATAAAACACTAACTCCCTACCTTGATAGTTTTTCACAGGAGTCATCTTGTTATAATCTTCTGACAAAATAAACTCCTGCAAAAGAAAAGAAAAATATTAATCAAAAGGAAATTCTTTAAGTGAATAACTATGTTTTGGCAAAATCAGATTGCAGAAAGTCTGTATCATCTCAGAATTATACCTAACATTATTTTGCCAATTGCCTCAGCATTTTTGTTTCTAAAAGCAACCATAATTATGATCCATGTAAGCATCATAATTTTTATCTTACAACTCTTAAGTTGACTATTTTTGTGCATACAGAGAAGAAAACTGAATCAAGTTCAGAGTCTTGATGTTGGTCAATTTTAAAGATTAAACTGTATTCAAATCCTTTCCTCTCAATGGTGCCACAGTTGAAAACTTGCAAGGCTCTGGTCAGTGAGCAAATAGATGGCAATTTTCTACTAGAGAAATAAAGTAGATATTGCTAATGTTAGCAATTTATTTCCCCTTACTATAAACTTCTTGAAACTGCATCTTACTCATTCCTTGTATCTCTGGGGTGCATGACATAGTACCTTGGCATAGTAAGTAACAGATCAATATTAGTCAGCCTCCCAATCCAATGAGATTAGTTTGGATAGCAAATATACTGGGGGGATAAACAGTTCTATATAGCACATTGTATACACCCTTTGTAGGGACACATAAAGGTGAGTGTGTGGGGTTTCACCCACGCATCTATGTAGATAGTGATGCACATGTGGAAGTCAACCAAATATTCAGGAGGCCCAGCCCTGTTTTGACTCCTTTAGCTTCTCCCACATGCAAAATATTCACTTATTCTTAAAAAGAAAAAAAAAGTTGTCAAACACAAGGAAAGTTGCAAAGTATAATAAAGCAATGCCTTCATCCGGGCTTAAAAACAGAACAATAAATCTTTTCACAACATTTGGAAGCATCCAGAATTTTTCTCTGATGATTTTTTAAAAAGAAAGGTGGGAGGACAGATACATAAACTCCTTTATTGCTATCTAATATTTACTGAGTTCATACAGATTATGTAACTTTTTAGAAAAAAATATTTTATTGTTACTGTGATAAATGTCACAAAGATAAAGCAGGAGGTGATGTGAGAGAATATACCAGGCAACCACGCTTCTTTCATTCTCCACTTTCCCATCCCAGCCCCCTTACAAAGCCTGTCTACAAATGGATTTCCTTCACAATGATTTTCTCAGTAATAACATTATTCAACCTGTCACTTTTAAAATTCATATCATTATTCCTTCAAGGAGTAGCACCATATCCATTTCTCATTTCTGAAGAGTTTAGACTCACAACTGAGCAGAGCAGACTAAGTTTTAAAGAAATAAAGTAGTATGCCCATAAGGAGCTGATTGACAGTGTGGGTAGAGAAGGTTGCACAGGCCCAAGAAGCAGCTCATTACGAAACCTTTCATTCCATGGAACGGGTCACAGCACTGAGCACCACATGTCAGAGGGCCCACATATCTACACATACACACACAAACACACTTCCACATGTGCATCACTGTCTACACAGATGTTTGGGTGAAACCCCACACACTCACCTTTTATGCGTCCCTACAAAGGATAGATATAGTGTGCTATATAGAACTATCCCCCCGCCCCATTATTTTTGCTATCCAAAGATACTACTATTTGGACAAATGTTTACTGAGTTCATAAAGTTCATGTTATTTTAAATATACTGAAAGGGTTCTCTGGCTGGGCAAAGATACCTCAATTCCTCTTGGAACAAGGCAAAATACAAAATAAAAGAACTCAATGCAGGTTTGCACATTAGAATTTAAAAATATACATACAAAATTAAATATTACCATTTCATGACACTAGTGAACCCAATTTTTTGTTCATTTGCTTTTCCTATGATAATAAAAATACATAATCATGAATAAAATTTGGAGATTTTGTCACTTTCCATTATTATTTTTGATCACAGAAACTCTTCTAAAAAATCTACAAGGATAATCATTTAAAGGTCCCTTGTGGTACCATTTGTTTAGATAAGATATTATGAAAAGTATTATTGTAATAATACCTATAATAAAACAAAATGTTAAACTACTTGGACATACTTTTTACCTTTAACAAATCATGTGAATTACTAAAGGACTACGTATTCATAAACTTCATTCTTTTTAATGAATGCACAGAAAATACTGGAATGTTCTTTCCCTGAGGAATATATTTATATTGTTTCCTATTTTTCTCATTTAAATGTATTTTGTTTTTTATGTAAATCGAGTAGTAGTTCTATAAAAGTTCTATAAGTAGCATGATTTTTGGATCAGAGTATGACCATTAAAATTTTGATAGACATTGCTAAATTTGAGTTTTAAAAAGACTGTATCTAATAACATTCAAACAATATAATATAAAAGCCTGACTATAAATTAGTTTACTTCCTTAGGACTGACCAATCAAAGAAAAATTAGATCAAACATTCACACACTTTAAATTATTTTAAATTATTTTGGATAAAAATAATTTCTATTCTTCTTTCTTTTATTCTACTTTCCTCCTTACTATCCAACTGTTTATCAGTCTATCACTCAATTAATTTTAATGTTCATTCTAATATATAAGACAATATAGGATATACAAAGGAAAAGTAAATAATTGTCTCTACCTTCAATCTCACTCCTTTTGAGGGAACCAGTGTTAACAGTCTGGTGTTATCTTTCCACACCATTTTTTAAACACTTATTAGACATATTATAAACATACACATGTAGATAGGGTTTTGTTTTGTTGTACAAAACTAGGATCACATTATAGATGGTACCTTTATCTTGCTGTTTTCACTTAAAATATGTCATAGCTACCTTTCTAGAAATCACATGGTTCTAACTTATTCTTTCTGATGGTTCTATAATACTCCACAAAATGGATATGCCATACTTTATTCAAGTCCTTGCTCCTTAAAATGGACATTCCACTCATCTACCATTTTTTATTGGAAAGGTTTCTGCACATATACCCATATGAATTAATGCAGATGTGGGAAAGATTGCTGGCTCAAGGTTATGTACATTTAGTGTTTTATTAAACATGCTGGATCATTCTCTAGGAAGTGCCGTAGTCATTTACCCCTACCCATTTTGTAAGACGGCATATTTTCCCACATCTCACTAGTACTGGATGTTACCCATCTTTTCAATTTTTGCCAAACTGATGCACATATTCACACAAAAGGAACCTGGTTGTGGTTTAATGGGTGTTAATTACTCCATTTATAAACTGGAACTTTTTTTGTAATGTTTATCTGCCTCTTTAATTTCTTGTTCTATGATATCTCTGTTCAAATCTTGTTTTATTTTGTTCCCTCAGGCAAAGCTTAAGTCTAATGCTTTGTTTGGAGGTGCAATATCAGCAGTGTAAGTGAGGGAACAGCAAAGCAAAGCAGAAAAAGATGAACAGTGTATCACTCCCAAGTTGGCTATTCTTGAGCTCACAGGAGGTTTCTAGATAGACAGAACTGAAACACTAGGTCTGAAAAGAATTCACTAAGGGATAGAGGGATGGAGAAGAAATTTATCTGCCAGCCCTCTCCCTTCTCCCTTTGAATTTTGATCATAGCTCAGGGGAGATTAGCTTCCCCCTCCTTCTAGAAAGTTGTACTACCTAGTCCGTTTGCAGCCACTGGGGAAGTCAGATCTTCAGCCTAGCAGTGCTGTGCTCTGAAAGTGCTCTTTTCTGTGCATCTAGAAAGTAGCAGGGGAACCAGACATTCTAGGCTTTAGGCTCAGGGTGTAACAAGAAACCCAGAGGGTCTAGGAAACAAGTCGAGAAAATCGGAAGCAGGGGATATGGCGTGGCCTAGGCACTCCCTTTCCCCTTTTGTCTCCGGTGGTCTTTGATTATTAGGGATAGTAATCCCTTACATAATACATACATTGACAATATTCTCTCTCCTGATATTCTGGCCTTTGATATTACTTAATAAATATTCTGCAGTACTGAAAATTTTTAAATAATAATCGTAGCATTCTGAGTTGAAATTGTACTAGATGTTTGAAGTTTTAATTTTGGAAAAAACTGTATTTCAGTTGCTTACCATGAGGAATGTACTCAGATTGTTCAACACAATCTTTCTTTACTAGTTAGAAAGAAATTTTTTTTTTCTCATTTCAACTTCATATATACTAAAAACAGCTTTTGGAATAACACATATTTTAGTATGTTATCATAATATTTAATATGGCATTGATTGTTGATGTCAGAAAAACAACCTTGGCCAAGTTTAGGTACTCATCTCTATTTTAGTTTTATCCAGAGTTTTCATTAATAGTAGCTGGTGAATTTAATTAAATGTGTTTTTGGTATGTATTACACAAACTTTAAAACATCCTTCAATTTATAGAATTAATTATTCTAATAAATTGCCTAACACTGACTCATTCTTGAATTCCCAAAGTAATCCCAACTTGCCATGGTGTATACTTTTCTATTACTGTATTGCTGAAGTTCATGTGCTAATATTTTAAAAGAATTTTCACACACACTTGTCCACAATATTATTGGTCTGCAGTTTTCCATTTTGGTGCTTTTTGGGGTTTTGGTTTAAAGTTAAGAAAAGCAGAACAGGGGTTAAGAGCTTGAACAATTAGAGACAAACTGTCTGATCTAAACCCCAGCTAAAACACATGCTAGTAATATGATTTTAGACAAGCTGTTTGAATCTCTGCTTCATTTTCTTCCTCTATTGTGAAGACTGAGGTAATGTTTATAAAGCATATAAAGCAGTATCTGGTACACAGTAAGTACATATTCTATGAAGAGTAGAGCAAAATAAATATTATCTTTTGTACAATAAATTTAAGGAGCTGTCCCTATTTTAAAAATTCTCTGAAATAAAACTGAAAAACTCAGAATTGGAGAAAATTCAGCTCTTTAATCTTTCCCCCTTAAGTCAGCTTTTTTGCTGCTGTGACCAAAAGACCTGACAAGAACAATTTTTAGGACTCACGGTTTCAGAGGTCTCAGCCCATAGACAGCTGGCTCCATTGCTCTGGGCCCTAGGTGAGGCAGAACATTATGGCAGAAGGGTGTGGTGGAGGAAAGTAGCTCAGGACATGACACCATGAAGCAGAGAGAGACTTCCCCCACCAAGGACAAAATATATACCTAAAAGGCATACCCCAATGACCCACCTTCTCCAGCCTACAGTTACCGCCAAGTTAATTCCTATCAAGGGAATTAATGTACTGATTAGGTTAAGGCTCTTAGAACCTGATCGTTCTCCTCCAAACATTCTTGCATTGTCTCACACATGAGCTTTTGGGGGACACCTCCTATCTAGACCATGACACCACTGGTATCTATACCAACACTTGTGCTGCTTTGAAGTTCTCCCTTTTAACCTAACATTGTCACACGAGCATTTCCCATGTGATTAAATAGTCTTTGAAATCAGAAGTATTAATAGCTACATAATATCAGCTAATAAGGCCACATATAGGATTTTGATCTAATTAGTCCTTACTATATTTCTAAGACACCAATGATTTACTATTAAATAACAATATACTTATTAATAATATTTTGTGTTTATATTGTTAGTTTCTTAGGGTGGTTTTCCAGACATTAAATTACCAATGTAAAGGTGCAGCATTTCTAAAACTCTGGATAAATATTACTAACATCTTTTCTAAATTGTGCCTATTAAAGTCCCCTTACATCAGTGTACAAGAGTGACTATTTTATTCAACTTTAGTAAATATGTACATTCTAAAATCACAACTTAGATAAAAAAGAACTTAAAAATTTTTAACACATCAATATTTATTAGTCCTTGGCATTGCCCCCAGCTTTTTTTCCTGCTTCTATAGAATTTCAATGACTTTTTTTTTTTTTTTTTTTTTGCTTGTCATAGGTTAAGTGTCTACTTTATTTACTTTTTGGTTTTGGTTTTTCTTTGTTTAAGGCCTTGTTTTATACATATAGAGCCACTCTGAATATCCTGGAATTCATTTTGGCATAAGACATAAGGAGAGGATTAAACTGACCTTCTTCTTAAGAGTGAACCAACGGCCTTATGCCATTTATTAAGTCTTTTTCACATCCACACTTGAGATGTCTTCTTTTCCTTTTCTTAGATTCTTCACATAATTGAGTCTGTTTAGATGTCATTTAACTCTGTTCTGTTGACTGCTAATCTTTTTTGGTACAAGAAAAATGATTTGACTGCTATGAATAAAAAATATGCATTAACATAAATGATATATTTCCTAATTTCCCATCTTAAAAATGTAATTAGACCAATAAAAATGTTAATTAGGTGATCAGTAAAATAATCTTTTTAAATAACAAAAAAGAAATATCATATTAAGAGCATTTATTGGAATTGCATTAATCCTACAAACTGGGTATTACTGACATTTAAAGATATTTTTAAATGTATATTAACAAACTTATAATTTTCTTCATCTAAGTTGCACATATTTCTTTTTTTGAAATTATTTCTAGACTTAAGAAGTTATTAACTTTTGTGAATGGGATCATTTTCCTATTACTTGATCAACTTGTAAAAAAAAAAAAAAAAAGACATATTTATAGGTGGTACTTTGGGGCCAAGCTGATAAATAGTGATAGCACAGTTCCTGGGAGGCTCACTACCTACCACTTAATATCCTGATTCATGGCAGTTAGAGGTAATGGATCTTGGATAAGGCACTGGCTACCTAGAACACTTAACACACTGGAAACTCTACAGGCAAAATGGAGCATCATTCTATTCCTAAAATTTAGATGGAAAAGAAAAAGGCTATTGTGCTATTTGGGATCAAATTAAGGAAAGAGAAGAGAGGAAGAAAAATGGTGAGGTTATTTAAGTTGCAACATTATTAGTAGCCAACACTTTGGGCTAGAGAAGTGTAAAGAATAAAAATGGAGAAAGGGAGCGAGGTTGTGAGCCTTCCAGGAACTGTGCTATCACTATTTCTCAGCTTGGCCCAAAAGTACCACCTGTATTTGAACATTTATCAATGTGTGGATTTTTTTTTAAAATTCTTTTGTCTCTTTGAATTCCTATGAAAATTCAGCCTTGCAGAATCAATCAATCGGGCAACATATTTTTAAAAGTTGATAGCATGCCCTATCCTTAAAGAAAGTACAACAGGCTCATATCTAAGTACACACATCACATGCCAATCACAACCCTCTTGTGGAATGTTTCATAAGAACTGTCATTATTTTCTAATAGTTTCTAACAAAAATATACCTGTCAGGTAGATGCCAGGGATTTTGTCTGTGACAGAGGTCACCTTAGCTGAATCAAACTGGTACTCAGCTTTTGCAGTCTACACAAGTTAACAGGCAGTACTATATGTTTTTTCTCAAATGCATGTTTTCTGGTCATCCCTAGGCTCCTGTGTAGTGTAAGTTCTCGGTGGTATCTTGGATCCTTCTGTGAAAGGCAGGAAGGAACAGCAAGGAAGACTAGGGTTGAAATGCTGTGTTGTGGCCTCTGGTCCCATCCAGCGAGCTTGGTCTGAGGTGCGGTGCAGTTTGAACGTGTGTCCCTCCCAAAATTTGCATGCTGACGCTTACCTGACAATGTGATGGTATTTATGAAGACTTTAGGAAGGGATTAAGTCACAGGGAAGAGTCCTCTTAAACGATATTAGGAGCCTGAATCAAAGAGGTACAAGGGAAAATTCACCCTCCATTCCTTTCAGAAGATACAGAGTTCATCTCCTTTGTAGGATGCAGCCTACAAAGTGCCATCTTGGAAGCAGAGACCAGACTAACCTTACCAGACACCAAAACTGATGACACTTTGATCTTGAACTTCCCAGCCCCCAGAATTATGAGAAATCAATCTACTGTTTGTAAATTACCCAGTCTCTGGTATTTATTATAGCAGCAACACCCACAGGGATCTCAATTTCATGTACAAGTCAGTGCAGCAAGGCCAATAACCTTTATTGATCAGTTCTTTCTAATATTCAACCCCTGCAAAACATAACACTAAAATATTCAATAATAATTTAATTAGAAAGCAATGAGCTTGGGTCCTTTGCTGTTCCCATGATCACCCTGACTTTCCACTCTTTACCAGTCAAGGAATACCACACAGTTCCAAACACTGCCTGCCTGCTCACCTACTAACACTGAGTCAATGAAAAAGATCCTCAAGAATTCCTAATCCTTTAAAAAATTAATTTCTTGCTTTATTTGAAAGCTTGCCAATGATATCTTATTTCCTAAAACACAGCAGTACTTTAGGAATAGAAATAGAGTCTAAGATTAAAATTTCAGCTACTGATTCTTTGTCATGTTTGTTACATGTCAGAGACATACACTGAATGTTTGATAAGTTTAATTTTTATGAAGAAAACTGACCTGTAGTTACATTCCCCATACAAGTATTCTTCTCTTCTCCAAAAAATATCTCAAACTAACCAGCAAGATCATCCAAAAAAATTAAACAAGACCTCATTTCAAATGTTACAAAGAATGAAGAGAGAGCTGGGTGTAGTGGCACATGCCTGTAATCCCAGCTGCTTGGGAAGATGAGGCAGGAGGATCACAAGTTAAAGGCCAGCCTGGGCAACTTAGCCAGACCCTGTCTCAAAACAAAATTTTAAAAAGGGCTGGGGGTATATTTTGGTGGTAGAGCACTTGCCTAGCATGTGCAAGGCACTGGGTTTCATTCCTAGTATATTTCATCCTCACCCCCATAAAGGAAGGTAGAAATAACGTAATCTGTTTATCTACCAAAAGTGTTGCATAAAAGTACTCAGCTCTGAAATAATTATATACCTGAGCCTACACAAAGTCATTACTGAAGGAGCAGATAAACACATATAAGGTTTCACGAATCAGAAATATTATGGAATAATACCAAAAGCATTATGGAGACAATCAGATTGGGGCCAATGTGTCCTCTTTCTGCATCTGTTTCCATAAAAGAGAGGTTGATCTAAAGACAAAGTCTGATTGGGAAGCCTGATAATGGCAAATTTCTCACTTTACATATATAAATAAAATCCACCTCTGTATCTTCTTTATAAATGTCCAAGATATTGCCAATGTCTCAACCATTAATTGAAATAAATGTAAATGATCTATATGTGTGTGTATGTATGTATGTATGTATGTATGTATTTTTAAAAAGATTTTTTAGTTGTTGATGGGCCTTTATTATATTTTATTTATATGTGGTGCTGAGAATCAAACCTAGTATCCCACACATACTAGCAAGTGCTCTAACACTGAGCTACAACCCCAGCTCAGTGGGGTTGTAAATACAACCATGTATGTATGTATTTTAAAAACAAAACATTAAACACTAATTCTTCCTCCTCCTTTCTCTTAGCTCTTGGTAATAAGTCTTTAATTTTTGTTTCTATGATTTTGATTACTTGAGACCTTGTAGAAATTCCTTCCTTCCTTCCTTCCTTCCTTCCTTCCTTCCTTCCTTCCTTCCTTCCTTCCTTCCTTTCTTCCTTCCTCCCTCCCTCCCTCCCTCCTTCCCTTCCTCCCTTCCTCCCTCCCTCCCTTCCTTCCTTCATCTGGCTTATTTTACTTAGCACAATGGTCTTAAGGTTTGCCTATGTTGTAGCATGTGACACAATTTCCTTCTTTTTTAAGACTGTACAATATTCCATTGTGTGTATGTGTGTGTGGGGGGGGGGCATTTTTTTTAAAATCCAATAATCTGTTGATGGATACTTAGGTTGCTTTGCCTCTTGACTATTGTGAATAATACTGCAATGAATATGAGTGTACAAATATCTGTTCCAGATCCTTTCAGTTCCCTTGGATATATACCCAGAAGTGGGACTAGTGGATCATATGGCAATTTTGGGGGGCGGGTACCAGGGATTTTATATTTTATTTCAAGACAAGGTCTCACTGAGTTGTTCTGGGACCTTGCTAAGTTGCTGAGACTGGCTTGGAACTCGCAATCCTCCTGCCTCAGCCTCCTGAGCCACTGGGATTACAGGCATGTGCCATCGTGTCTGGCTCTATTTTTAATTTTTGAGGACCCTCCATATATAAGAGGGTGATTGACTTAAAGTGGCATTAAGCAAGTATTACTAACTTGAAAACGGCCCTCTTTTTTTTTTTTTTTTTTTTGTATGTCTTCAAAATTAGCAGTGTCTCCCTATCGCCTCTCTTACCATGAAGTTCAGAACCGAATTCAAGTCATAATCATACAGACTGTGCTGGTCCTAATAATATGCATATTTGGGTTATTCTAGTTTCACACAGGCTTTTTGTTGCAAGGAACTCAAGCCACTAAAGAAAAGAGGATTTACTGGAAGAGACAGCAGCAGTAAGGGAAAAGATATAGACCAAGGAAGCTGTGCTAGCCAGCCTCTGTCTCTTGCAAGCTTGGGGATCTTTGCTGTTCTGTCAGTGAAATCATCTACTGTCCTTCTCGGCACCTGGTCTCTTCTGACATCTCAGCTTCTGTTCTCTCATCACTAGAACTTCCATGTGGCCATCACAAAGCAGAGGATTTTCAGGGCAGTGAAACTACTCTGTATGATACTACAGTGGTAGATATGTGTCATTTTACATCTGTCCAACCCACAGAGTGCACACCAAGGCTGAACCCTAATGTAAACTAAGGGCAGTCAGTGGACATTCATCAACTGTAAGAAGGGTGCCACTCAGATGGGGGATGCCGATAAAGGGGAAGCTCTACACATGGGATGGGCAGGAAGTATGCAGGAAATCTCTGAACGTGCCACTTTCAGTTTTGCTGTGAACCTAACACTGCTCCAAAGAAATCTATAAAAACACCCTCAAATCCCCTAAAATGATGTTAAGAAGCTTCAAAATTCTTAGGCCTCTTAATTATGGCTGTCTCCATACAATCAGAAGCCTAGAACTTGTAACCCTTAATTATATTTTTGTTTAAATCAGTGGCTTTCCATTTTTTTTTGGTCCCAGGTTCCCCTTACTGTTAAAAATCTTTTAGGATTCTGAAAGGCTTTTATTTACATGAATTGCATTAGTTGACATTTATCATATTAGAAATTAAAATTGAGAAAAAATTTAAAATGTTAATTCACTAAAATAATGATTTTATTATGTATTAATATAAATGATAATCTTTGAAAGATAATGATTCTCTGCAAAACAAAAAATTTAGTGACGAGAGTGGCACTGTTTTCCATTTTAGCAAATCTCATTAATGTCTTCTTAAGAGAAGACAGTTGGGTCCTCATTCTGGTTCTAAATTCAATCTGTATGACTGTTAGCAAATGGAGTGGAAAAGGCAAATAAAGTTTTGGAATTATGATGAAATGACTTCCACTTGATGGACCAGTTTGAGAACCACTGGTTTCAGAGATGAACGTGACTTTAGGTTTCACTTAATCTTCATTTCAGATTCTGCCAGTGTGCCTGCAGAGTTCAAGGAATTATTCTTATTTGTTTATGATAATAAAAAGAGGCTTCACTGGCCACCAAACAATGGGACATTATTTTACCCAGAACTGAGAGGATAGGTGCATTTTTTCATTCCTGTCAAAGGACTATTGACCTGATCTTTCCTGACTATGTGTATTTTGAGAAGAGAGGGGAAAAAAAGCTTTAGCTGCAAACCCTCAGTCTCAGTTCCTGATTTTGTAAGAAGCCTCTAGTCACACTTCTATGAAGACTAACATATGCTGCAATCACCAGAAGCATCCGGAACAAGAGAAGATAAGAAAACTGGGGTGTAGGCAACAGCAGCAGCTACTAGGTTCTCCAGATTCAAAATTCCACCTATAAGAAACAAAGTCAGATTTACAAATTTCTATAGTTTGAATTCTGAATGCCCCCTGCCCAAAGACCCACATGTTAAAGGCTTAGTCCCCAGGGTGGCATTATTAGTGAAACCTCCAGGAAATGGGACCTAGCAGAGGGAAATTAGGTCACTGGGGGCATGTCCTTGAAGGGGCTATTGGGACCAGCCTCTTCCTGTGTCTCTTTGTGCTTCCAGGCCACTATGAGGTAAACAGGCTGCTTGCCACATGCTCCTGCCATGATATACCATGAAATATGTGTTTCCACAGGCCCAAACCAACAAGGCCACCATGCACTGAAACCTCCAAAACTGTAAGTCAAAAGGAACTTTTCCTTTTAAAGTTGATTCTTTCAGGTACTTTGTCAAGTGATGGAAAGCTGGCAAACAGCATTTTCTACAAATTCTCCCTCAAATTTAGTTTTACATGCAAAACAGTGAACCATTAATTTCAAGGTTTCTCCACATATAAACTGCCTAACTGTCTGGCGGCTACCCCTCTAGTCTGCCCGGGTGCTTCAAGGTTTATACGTCTTTTCTCTTCAATGTTTCTGTGTTCTCTTACCCCCCAAACTCCCCGACACAGATGCAGCTGGCTTTTCAACAATATCTCTCTCAAGACAATAGAAGAGGGTAAAAGAGAAAAGACGTGTTCCTTTGGATACAGCCACTTCCAAGACTAACTCTGGCAAATTTCAGAACCTTAAGGACAATTTTCTTGAACTATCCAGCTCAAGGACACTCAGGGATATATTCCAAGGTTACCTCTGCCCAGCCCAGGCTGAAAACTTGGGTCTCTTTTGATTTTTTTATCCACTGCTCTTCTGATTCACACAAACCTTAAAAAAAAAAAAAAAAAAAAAACCCTCAAAATGATATTGAAACCTGAGAGAATGTCTCATTGAATTTTCATGAGCAAAGGAAAATATTACAGTGAAATTCTGAGGTCACTACACTTATCAGAGAATCCAGACAACAATATATTACAACACACCTGAGAGATAAGCCTAAGCACCACACACCACTAATGCCCCCATCATGACCCCTGTTATTATAGTCTGGAACCAGGAAGAAGGACCAACTGGTCTGCCACAGACACTGACCAATCAGAAGAGCCACCAGCCACAGATAACAGCAATTGATGTATACTGGCTGAACAGGAGCATGGCCGGGAAGTGACCTTTGCCCCCTTCTTCCAATTCAGCTCACTGGGAGCCAAGACCTTCAGGTAAGGCACTTGCACATCCCCACCACAATCTCACCCACTATTATTCTCAGTTGACACAATAAGCTGAGGCTTATGCAAAGTCAGCCATCTTGTCCTTGATCATCTAACCAAAAGATGGCAGAGCTGGAGAGCAGATGCAGACTTCCCTAGAAGGAAAACTCACATGTCAACCACCTGACACCCGCCCCTTCTATAGGAAGGCAAAGCATATTAATAATGGTTTCTCTCAGGAACTGTGAGTAAAAGCCAGTTAGTAAAGTGAGGAGGGAAAAGAGGGAGACAACTGGTTCCTCCTCGTCAGAGTTGGCAGAAACAAGGGCTGTGTGAGCAGGGTGACCAGATTTTCAAGAATGAAGGTGGAAGGAAGAACTAACGGATGGAAACAAATGACACTCATTTATTCTTTCAAAAAGACATCACCAAAGTTCCACTCTTCCTGGGACTCTCTACTGGGTATGGAAAATGCCAGTGAACACCACATGCTTCCTACCTTCAAGTTGCTCCGTCCGGCTGGCACTTACCAAATTCCTCCTGTTCACCAAACACTCTCAGGGATGTCTTTTTTAATATACAAATATATAAGTGAAGTATATATCTAAATCAGTAATTATCATATAAATACTAAAGAAGAAATATGAACCCACTACTCTGAGAAGCCTTATAAGAGCCTCCTCTCAGCTCAGTGGTAGAGAGTTTGCTTAGCAGCACGACAGAACAAGAAAAGGAAAAAGAAAAACCCTGCCCTAGAGAGGACAGGCTTCTCACAGGAATGGGATTTGGGCTTATGGGTCACTCTTAAAAGCAGAAGTTCCAGGGAGCAGGTCAGTGAGAGCTAACACTATTCATTCAGCGAGACTCACATACACAGGCCAGGATGGGCCAACCAAACAGTAAGTCTGTTATTTGGTAAGAGCTGTGATAGATGAGGCAGACAAAGGGGGAAGGAATTAAGGGCTTTGGACTTTGTCCTCTCGAAAGTTGTTGAGAGTCTACCCACAGTGGAGTAGCATAATTACACCAGAATTCTGGATATCTGATGGCAGAGTAGCTGGAAAAAAATAGAGACAATAGAAAGTAGGGCCAGTCTAGGGCAATGGTCCAAGCAAAAGCTGCAAGGGATGGAAATTTTAAAATGTCTAGTGGGCAGAGACAAAAAGGGATACAGACTGGAGACAGTTCTGAGGCTGAGGGAAAATGTGGATCATATTTCTGATTGGAGCTACTCAGTGATGCCATTTACTGAAGGAACACAGGACAAAGGCACATGTTGAGGGAAAATTTTCTAATTAGAATCTCCTAGATCAGAGGCATCTCAGAAATACCAAGTAAGCAGGTGGAATATGAGTCTCAGGCTCAAGAGGTCAGAATGGGTCACAGTTCAGAGAACTGGAGGTATCAGATAATTATTGCAGAAAAACAGAACATTATAATACTTCTGACTCAAATCTCAGGACTAGCCAATGTCCTCAGCCCCAGGGTAGATCACCAAGAAAGAGTAGACAGCAGCCGGGCTGCACGGAGGGGAGCATCACATCCAAGGCTCTTCAGAGAAGGAGGGGCCAGCAGGGAAATCTGAAGGGAATTCAGAAATTGAGACAATCACACCAAATATCCAGCTATCACTTCACTCAACATGCTGGGTGGTGCCTTTCCAGCTCCTTTCTTTCCACTCCCAAATCAGAAAAGTTCTGGGCTAAAGATACTGCCCTTAGATTTTGACTTCTCTCCATCCAGGAGGCCAGCTCGACCTGTGTGCTTGCTGCTGATGGATAGCTGTGCTGTTCTCCCTGTCAATGTGGTAAGCAGTGATCTGCGACTGCCTGATTTGCTCCAATGAGCTTGAGGTCAATACTGATAGTTTTCTTCCTACACCACTTGAGTATGTAGCTAAAAAAAAGTTATCATTGATAACTGAGAAGAGCTCTTTTACTCCTCCATCTGTAATAGGTTGAAGCTGGAGATGAGTGGGGCATGGAGCCTGCAGAGCAGCACAGGGGGAGAAGGACACAAACAGGAGGGACAGGTACCTTAGAAAAGAGAAGTACTCTGGTTACCACCACCCGGGGTCACTGCAGCATCAGAGTGCAATCAAAGACACACAGGGCCAGCACTGAGTCCTAGGGACCAATGCAGACCTACTACCATCCCCTCTCTGCTAACATAAGCTTCTAGCTGGCCAGGGGACAAGAATTTTCCAACATTGTCTCAGATCCCAATGCCAAGCGATGGCAACTCAGCAACCACCGGGGCTACCAAAGACAACTGCTTACTTTACATGTTCTGGCTCTAGTGGGTTCTCAAACTTCACAGCAAAAGAATAAATGTCAGATGGCTCTTGGGAGAGCTGTTGTCGAGGTTGTCCTGAGAGGAATGCCTCTGAAGGTGATTAACTTGGAAATGCCACACCAGCCCATCTGGGTTCTGAGCCCTATAATCTAAATGAGAGTGACATGAGAACCAAGGCCTGGCTCTAGTTTGTGGAAGGTATTATATCAGCATAAAAATTAGCTAACATATTTACAAATACAGAGATATTCTTAAATATTTGGACAGGAATAATTAAAAGACTTATGGTTCCTATTATTGAAAAATAAATGTAGGACCACAGAGCTCTCCTGGTATTAGCCTATCAACTACAGATTCCTAAAGCAACAGAAATATAATCCTTGATGGCTGGTAAGCTTTCCCACTTCTATTCTCTCAACCCACTAGAGCAAGGGAATCACTGTTATTAGAAATGTGCCACATCTTCTTCAATTGTCCATTCATAATATCTTTAGTAATCGGTATTTCTTTCCAAGCCCATCTCTCTTCTGGAAGGTGATGATTAAAACAGCAACAAGTTGGATAAGAAACTCTTCTGCAGAAAAATACAAATGTTTTTACAGCCCATGTTTTTCAAATTACATGACAATTACTGTGATGAGGTAGCAAAGACTGAGAAAAACAGAAATAAGGTGAATCATCTAATGGAATATGCCACCACTAAAATGTTTCTTCCCCTTGGAACTTGCCTACTAAATCTGTATGACATAGATTTTGAGGCTTCCTGGATACAATTAACAGAGATTGATGCTGCTGGTGACATTGACAAGAGCTAATATTTACGCAGCAATGACACATACAGGTTGTTCTAGAAGCTTTACATGTATTATGTACAATAATCCTTAAAACAACTCTATAAAATGGATATTATTATTATCCCCACTGTATAGGTAAAGAGACTGAGACACAGTAAAGCAAACTGCCCAGTGTGTCAGTTTCAGGGGGACAGTGCTGTGATTTAACTCAGGCAGTCTGATCCCAGAAATTGTGCTCCTAACCTCTATCAGCTATCATCTTACTACTGAATTATTCACTTACTCACTCACTCACTCATTAATTCAATCTATAAATGCTCACAGAGAACATAAAATGCATGGACACTGTACTGGCACCAGACATGTAACAGCAAGTCAAGCAGAAGTAATCCCTGCCTTGTGGAGCTTATCCTTAATATATGCATGAGTCAAATAAGTGCCCCAATGACCACAAATCGCACTATGAAAATGCTACAAAGAAGCAGCATTCAGCTAAGAACACTTTTAATCCAGGGACTAAGTTGCTGGAAGATCAGGGAAGACTTCCCCAAGGAAATAGAAAATAAATTGAGATATGAAGACTAAGAGTTAAGTCGGCAAAGAAAAGACAGAAGCATATCCAAGGCACAGGCCACATAATTTGCAAAGCTGCAAATTGCTTTAGCAGCAATGCTAAAGGCCCTGTGAAAAGAAGGCTCATGTTGAATAGAAGGGATGGAAAGAGCTGATAAGGTAAAATTCCAAGAGAAAAGGCACTGTCCAGAACAAGGCTGCAAGGTGGGCAGGGCCAGAGAATTTTGGCTTGTGTACTAACAGCAAGTGAGAAGCCACTATACAGGTTTTCCCAGGGGACATGACAAGGTTAAAATTTGTATTTTGAAAAGATCCTTTTAATTCCAATACAGAAAGCAGACTGGAGGGGGAAGGATGCATGTGAACTGATAAGTGAGAGGAGCAATTGAGGAATCCAAGGAAGAGATTATGGAGCAGAATAATGGGGGTGATTGTGATGGAAAGTGGGGAGAAGGAGGAGGACGAAGAAGAAGGGATAGAAGCTGAAAGGTACTTAAGAGTTAAAAATCAGTAAGTGATGAACTAGATACAACTGAGGAGGAATGATGACTCCAAAGATCCTTGGCTTGTACAACAGGACAGACAATGATTCCAGTTACCAAAGCAGGAACACTGAGAACGACTAGGTAGTGGGGAGGAATATGAGGCTGATTTTGGACTTATTTTGAGGTCCCTTGAAGACATTCAATAAAAAATATTAAAAAGAAAGTTAGAAAAAAAATAAGAAAGTTAGAACCTCAGAGAAAAGGTCTAGATAGAGATAAAAAAATATTTTTTTTTATTGGGCTGGGGATGTGGCTCAAGCTTTAGCGCGCTCGCCTGGCATGCGTGCGGTCCAGGTTCCATCCTCAGCACCACATACAAACAAAGATGTTGTGTCTGCCGAGAACTAAAATAAATAAATAAATAAATATTTAAAAAATCTCTCTCTCTTTAAAAAAAAAAATTTATTGTCATATATGTAGCAAGTTAAACCATGACATGGATGAGACTGCCTACCGAGAAAAGAAGCAAGGGTCGAAGAGCAAATGTGGAGAAACTTCAATACTGAACCAAAGGGGGTTAAAGAACATTCTGTGATAGAAACAGAAAACAGGAAGAAAATCAGGAAAAGTATTATCATGGACATTTAAAAAGAAACTATTTCAGAAACAATGAATAGTGTTAAATGCTACCGGGAAGTCAAAACATGATGATGACTTAACAAAAAGGGACTATTTCAGAAAGAAATAGCAAATAGTGGGCTAAATGCTGCATTCACCAAACATGATGAGAACTTATAAATGTCAACTGGATAAATCCAATATTCATATCCACTTGGAATCTGAGAATATGACCTTACTTGGAAAAATTTTGAAGATGGGTACAACAAGTTAAGATGAGGTCATGTTGAATTAGGGGGCCCTAAATCCAACAACTAGTGTCCTCATAAGAAAGCCACATAAACACAAAGGGAAGGCAATGTAAAGATGCACATGAAGACTGGATTGAAGCAACTACAAGTCAAGGAACACCAAGTACTGCCAGCAACTATCAGAACTGGGAAAAAAGCAAGAGAGGAATCTCCCTTATGGGCTTCCATATGAGCATGGTCTGTCCAAATCTTGATTTCAGACTTTTAGACTCTAGAACTGTGAGAAATAAATTCTGTTATTTGAAGCCACCCAGTGTGTGGTACTTTGTTATAGCAACCCTAGAAAACTAATTTACCAGGTACTGATTGCTCCTGTGGAAATGCAGTAGTCCTTCCTATCTATAGGAGGAACTTTCCAAGACCCCCAGTAGGTGCCTTTAAAAGAAGATTGTACTGAACCTTGTATACTATGTTCATTCCTATACATACATATCTAGGATAAAGTATAGCTTATAAGTAGGCACAGGAAGAGATTAACAACAATAATTAATAATAAAACAATTTTAACAATCTACTATAATAAAAGTTATTCAATGGCTGAGGGGTTTAGCTCAGTGTAGAGTGCTTGCTTAGCATACACAAGGCCCTGGTTTTGAGCCCCAGTACGGGAAAAAAAATTATTTAAAACTTATGAATTGTTAATTTATGGAATTTCTATTTTATATTTTTGGACCACAGTAAATCATAGGTAATTGAAACCTTAGGAAGTGAAACCGGGTAAGAAGAGACTACTGGGTATTAGGATTGTTATAAATATTGTAATATCTTGAACTTTCTGAATATAATAAAACACTCTTGAGTTTAAAATCCTGGTCCCAGGTGATAAGAACATCTCTGAAGATGCTTGAATTTCCTTCTAGACGATGTTAAATATTGTGTTTTCAAAGAGGTAATTTCTCCTTTTTATTTGAAAAACTCTCAGAGAAACTATATCCCTTTCACTTGAAACTGCTCGAGTGGGGGCACTTTTGCTTCGCGGTTACGTCAAGAGACTCTCTGCTTGAGTGAGTACCTTCTGTCATCTGTGATATGATTCCCTGCCTATGAGACTCTGACAAGATGGACCATTTTGAGTTCCCCATGACACAATTTCAGACCATTTCATCTAAGAATACCACTGTGGTGAAATACATGAAAAGAGAGTGATACTCTTATTAAGGTGTTCATTTAATCAGCAAAACATGCACCTCTAAATGATAATAAATGTGAGAAGGTATATTCCCTCAATAATGCCAAAAGTTCATCAGATTTCTAGTCTTCAAAGAAAAAGAGGCGATGGCTTATTTTTTAAAAAAAAATTTCTTTAGTTGTTGATGGACCTTTATTTATTTATTTACATGTGGTGTTGAGAATCGAACCCAGTGCCCCCCACATGAGAGGCAAGTGCTTTACCACTGAGCTACAACCCTAGCCCAAGAGGCGATGGCTTATTAGTAGCATATTTTAGTGTCTCACAAACTGTCCTGAACACATTATATTTCTACTTAGGTCTCTCTTTCTATTTATTTATTTGTGGTCCTAGGGATGAAAGCCAGGATCTTTCATATGCTAAGCAAATGTTCTACCTCCAGTCTTACATGACTGCTTACTGTATCTCTGAGTATGAATTTCAAGAAGCAGAAAATGGATGGCAAATTCTTCTATATGTCAAAACCAGTCATTTAAACCAGGATCTGTTCATACTGTGTCATATGTTGAGCATACATAGTAAAATTCTGCTGGCATAATGCTTAATTTTGTTTTACACACCCTGAAGATGAATTGAAATATCTTTTCTCCATTTAGCTGATCATGTTAACAAAGCATATATAGAGGTCCCCTTAGGACCCCAAACTGAAGCAGACACAGTAGTCCATTCTAAGAAAAGAGACCCCTAAAGTGAGGAGCATATCTAGGCTTCAAGACATACAGAGTTCCCATGTCAGCTGGCTGTTTATTTTAGCTAATAGGCTGGTGAAGCCCTATAAACTCTCCAGGCCTCAGTTTCCTTCTCTGAGACACACCCCACCTACATCACAGGACAATTGTGAAGCTGGAATGAGGCAACCCAGAGTGCCCCATGGTAAATGTTCAAGAAACGTTTAGTTCTCATTCCCTTGGATAACCTAGGTGAACTAACAGTAATATATATGTTATGAGTATAAAAATCATAGGAGCGATCAAAACAACAACAAATCCACACTTGATCAATAACATTTATTTTTATACAATAATCTCTGTTTTGAATGTTAACTATTACATAGATGAATCTTTTCTACTCGTCTCAAGCTTCAACTAACACACACATAAAAGTAATTGTCAGGGAAGGGAGAAATTTTATTATTTCAAGGATGTGTTCACAAACTCTTCAATGACTATAAATTTATTTTGGCAAGACATTAATAAAATTTTGGCTCCATATGATGGAGAAGAAAACATATATTCATAAAGATGAACACATAAACATCTCTATGACTATCCAGTAGGATTGGTGAAAATTAAGTTTTGAGCCCCAGTACCTCAAAAAAACAAAAGTTATTTAAAACTTATGAATTATTTATTTATGGAATTTCTATTTTATATTTTTGGACCACAGTAAGTCACAGGTAATTGAAACCTTAGGAAGTGGAACTGTGTATAAGAGGGAACTACTGGGTATTAGGATTATTATAACTATTGTAATATCTTGAGCTTTCCGAATATAATAGAACATCTTGAGTTTAAAATCCTGGTCTCAGGTGATAAGAACAGCTCTGAAGATAATAGAAACTCTTTATTTCTATGTTGACATTTCTTCTCCAGTTAATTATCCCCTCTAAATATAGCAGAAAGTCTTGGGGTGGAGTGGAGAGACTCTTCCACATTAGGAACCACATTAGGGGTCTCGTTCCTTACACAATGCTATCCACTCATCCTGAGTCAAGGCTTTCACAATATTCCATGAATCCTATTTCCACATGGGTTGGCTTCTCTCCAAGCATTCCTTGCCCTTTTTACCTCCATGTTTTTTCTCCCATGTCAGCAATTTTGCCTGAAATACCTTACCTTCCTCTCTTTAGCTAATCAAATCATAGCCCTTCTTCTAAATCCAGCTCACATCCAGTCTCCAGAGAGCTATCCCAGACCTCCATTTCCTCTATCCTCTCACCTTACTATGCTGCCAACATCATGCTCAGTATTAGTGCACTGTTGTTTGTTTACGGTTATTTATTCATACTTCATTTTTAAGGTTTCCTCCACTGTATCATAAATCCAAGAGCCACACTATGTTAGAACTGAGCTTCACCTTTTGTACACCATTGATATTTAGATATTGTTGGTTGGCTAGAAAATTTTAAAGTCCTGCTTAGGCATGAATAGTAGCATAATTTGAGTGCTTTCAATATGGATACAAGACATTTCTGAAAACTCAAGATGAATTAAACTACTGGTACAACTTTTCCATTTGAAAAATATTTATGTAGTAATAGAATTATAATAATATACTATCTTGGAATTTAAGCAGGTGCTTGTTACAACTAACTATATAAATCATAATAGAGTTTGTACTCTAGTCAGTAAATTTATTTGAGACAAATTATTCATTGAATCCCTAATTCATATAAGGAATCATACTAAGATCTGCTGAAGAAGAGATTAATGGACTGGAGATATAGCTCAGCTGGTAGAGTGCTTGTCTTGCATGCATAAGGCCCTGCGTTCAATCCCCAGCACCACACACACACACACACACACACACACACACTCACACACACTAATAAAAAGACTGGCCAAATCCTTAACATTCAACACTTTAATAGAAGAGACAGACTTGAAAACATTTCAAAGCAGAAATTAAATAAGCAATCAAATAGCTAACCTATTGAATAATATATGTGATTAATTTTAATCAGTAGGGTATAGGAATCATATGCCTAAAATAAAATAAAATAGGAAAAATACCAGTTGAATGAGGCCTCAGAAGATAACAAGGACTTTGTAGACCAAGAAGAGAATTCCGAGCGACATAATCAGAAAAAGTAAAAGATATGGTATGAAAATAGACTCTTTATTTTTAAGCTCTTCTCTGTAGGTGATCTCATCTGCTACTTCATGAGGGCAAAGGTATTCTTCTACATGTAAAAACTGAATGTCTGTCTCTTTCCCTTCTATTTCAAAATTGCCCTTATTCTTGCCCATAGCTAATTCTCCAAATTCTTGTGTACTTTCTTGCTATTTGTCTCCTCTCCAGACTAGTTCCAGGGCTCATCCTCTCCTTTCCTGTGGCCAAGATCTTTTTAAAGAGTAGGTGCATTTGTTATCTCTACTTTATCTGTAATTCATTACTCAGTAACCTAATTTGAATTGTCATTCAAAGGTTTCACAATATGTTTTGTATCTAGCAAAATAAAGTGAAACATGGATTTACTTTCTGGTTGTGTCTTTTCTTTATTTAAAAGATTTAACCAGTATTTCTTCTTCAAATTTGCTATATTCAGGAAACAGAATGTATAGTCTCTGAAGCAGGATTGCTTCATGTCTAGAAAGTAAACTATTAACAGCTGAAAGTCTATTTTCAGCAAAGAACGTGTTATTATAGTGATCAATGAGAATCTTGAATGTTAAACATGCTGTTCTCTCAATGTATCTTCCCTTAACTCAGAGCTCTTTACAATTCCTCAGATAGGGTGTACAATTCATTTTCTTCAATAACATAAAGGAGGCACTTTTAAGGAAATTATCTTATACAAACCAGGGCCACAATCCTTTTTGAAAGATCAAAGTACAGTGAGGTTTAGTATCTCGACTGTTCTGACAGCCAGGGAAATGACCAAGTCCCTGTACCTAACAGACGCTCCAGCTCTCTGGCAGTTTCATTTACTAAAAGGAATAATGGCTAAGATGGTTTCTCCTCTTCTAAACAATAAACAGCTAGAACTCTCCATCACTTGCTTTGGTTTCCTATCTTGCCTTCATTTATCAGCTCCCACTAATCACCAATATTTCAAAAGTGCAAAGAACCACCCATATGAAAGATGCATCTAAGTCTTTTCAGGGACAATGAATGTTATACACATGATTCTATGAACTGTTAGGTAATTCATGAATCTCAGCTTATCTTTTCAGATTTCCTTTGTAAAGAATACTTTAGTAAATTGAACAATCCAATCCCTTTAATATTTATTTATTTATCTATTGTTTTGTGGTACTGAGGATTAGACCCAGACCTTCACATATGCTAGGCAAGTACTCTATCACTGAGCTACATCCTCAGTCCTTTTTAAAGTTTTTATTTTGAGACAGTGTTGCCCAGGTTGCTAAGTTGCCTGGGCTGGCCTCCAACTTGCAATCCTCCTGTCTCAGCCTCCCAAATTACTGAGATTACAGACAAATGTCACCATGCCCGGTTTCCTCTAATCTTTTAAAAATGAATTTATCCTATAAATAACACATCCCTCCTTTTAAAAATGGCTCTTCTTAAAGTATATAAAGGTAGATATTATATCTTCCCTTAACTACCAAATGCATATGGAAATTTGACCTACCAAATGCATTGGATATTACGGAAATTCCATAAATATTTGCCAAGAGGCTCCTATATACAATATTGTTCAATATTTCCATAAAGGCCACTCCACAAATGTTTTGACCAAAGGTCAGAAAATTTCAGGCCTATCTTTAACACTGATAGGGACTAGGATTAAGACTACAAATGGAAGCCCATATTTCATATGTCTAAGCCATGCACAGTGGCGAACACTGTCATCTCAGTTACTTGGGAGGTTGAGGTAGGAAGATCATTGGTTCAAATATAGCCTAGGCAATTTAACAAGACCCTCAAAATAAAAAACAAAAAGGGCTGGGAAAATAGCTCACTGGCCAAGCACTTTCCTAAGGATGTGTGAGGCCTGGATTCAATCCCCAGTGCCAAAAAAGAAAAATTAGAGGGTTATTAAGTTAGACCATTAAATAACATGTGGCCTCATCTCTAACACTGACAAACAGACCTTCAATTACCTGACAATACAGGTTCTTAGATTCTTTGAAGTTCTGCATCACTGTGGCCAACCTGCCCTCTGCTCTTCCCTTTCCCAAGTTCTGTCAACATCTTGAGGGGCCCTACATACACGTGTGAACATCCTACGACCTCAAACTGCTCCCCTTTAGGCACTCCTCAGAACTAAGGATATACTCACTGGTTTTACCTTCCTAAGGACCAACCCAGGGAAAAGGCCCAGGAAGATGTTGGAAGGAGCTCTGAGCTATTTGAGGGCAGGAAATTCCACAGTCTCAGTGCACAGAGGATGCAGGGAGAGAGGGAGTGAGGCTCAGGCTGGTCATACCCCTCAGGCCCTCAGGCCTTTCATGCTGGGGGCACGTGTGGCCAGAGTAGTGCTTTCTCATTCACAAGTCCCAAAGCACA
This sequence comes from Marmota flaviventris, assembly GCF_047511675.1. Classification (NCBI taxonomy): domain Eukaryota; kingdom Metazoa; phylum Chordata; class Mammalia; order Rodentia; family Sciuridae; genus Marmota; species Marmota flaviventris. The sequence goes on along the minus strand of NC_092501.1, from coordinate 131,266,093 downwards.
GCCTCTCTTGCCTGGGACTAAAAGCAATGCTAATCAAATAGAGAATGTACAGAGGAGACTTTTTACTACTTAAAACTCAGTAAGTCAGATTAAGAAGGTAGATAAAACTTGAAATTCCAATCTCTAATCACTTCAATTCCCTCAAGATCTACAATCAAAGGGTCTGATATTTAATCTGGATCTATCCTACAGACTAAAACCTAGATTCTGCGCTTTCCTGACAAATTCATACAAATTTACAGAATTCTATTCACGTGCTAGAGGGAGCTGGGAAATCAGGAAGTAGAAGGAGGAGAACACAGAGTATCAAAGACAAGATCAGACATGCAGATGTTAAAAAAAAAAAAAAGACATTTCTCTTGGGTTCTGTTGCTTGTGTGGGAAAGTTAACACCATGTTTAATCATCTGATCAAAGTTCAGTATCTCAGCTTGCTCTTAGTAAGGCAGACTCATGCAGCTCACTCATCTGCCTCCGAACTTCCCTAGCCTGGCTACTGTACGTGTGATAGGTCATGCTGAGCTTCATCAGCATGTCAGTAGACTGATGACAGCTCTTCCTATGTAGAATCACTTCCTTCACCATAACATGCTTCACTGTAATTTCCATTTTACTTAGCAAGAAAATGATTCTGTTAATTTGAAAAAAACTAAGAAATAACTCTCATCACAATACATATACATACTCCACAGGAAGGGAAGTATTTCAACTGGAAATCTTATTTATGTGTACTTACTGAGATTGTACCATTGTCTAGACCTATGGACAGTCTTCTGGTTTCCGGGTTAAAAGACATGCATGAACATGGAGCTGAAAGAAATGAACATGTTGATGAAATTAACAAAATGACGGTTCTCATTGATTCAGGAGTGCCTAACTCTAGCTAAGGATGTGTGGCTATTTTTTCCCCACTATTTTCTGAAATAATTCATTTAACTCCCACTCACCAAAACTATACAGTAATTTTACAACCAATCCCTAGTTTTTTAAGTTGTCCTTTTAATGATTATAGCAAGTAAGACATTCTCAAGCTGGACAAGTTCCCAAGGGCCTGGTCTCTGCTTGCACTGTCAGTATTCAGTCTAAATTTGCTCCACTAGATTAACAATACTTTGTGCTGTGTAAGCCTTCAATCACGGCTCTCTCTCTCTTCCACTCAAACCCCATCTTCAATAGAAATAACCCACTCTTTCTGAATAGAAAGATCTTACTCCCAGCCCTCCATGCCCACACATATATACACACATAAATCTATATTTGATTTATCAATGATACAGGGCAAGGGAACTAACAAGTCTTCTACTCTTTGCAGTCAGGAGGTTTGGTGGAAGCTGCTAGTTGAAAATGATGACAGATCTTTCTCAAGCTAAAAAAAAAACCACCCAATCAACACAGGGCTAGGCACTGCAGGAAAAACACCAGATGAGTCAGCACACCCAGTCCTGGGCTGGGACTCCCTGATCCACAAGACCAAATGCCTATGTCTACTAAGTCCTATGCTCAGAAGAAACCTGTAATCAATAAGGACATACTACATAGCTTCTAGGTCCCTGTCGTCTTTATCTACACTTCCTCCTAAGAATGGGGGATTCTTAACAATTTACCCCACACTGAAAAAGTTGTTCAAAAGAGCCCAACACAATTTTTTTTTTTTTAAATTAATATTTATTTTTTAGTGGACACAACATCTTTGTTTGTATGTGGTGCTGAGGAGCGAACCCGGGCCGCACGCATGTCAGGCGAGCACGCTACCGCTTGAGCCACATCCCCAGCCCCAACACAATTTTTAAATGCTCCCTCTATTCACAGTAGCCCTATGGAATATGAACTTATCAATATAATCATAATCACAACACCAAATTTTTTTATCTCTACTTTTTCAGTTATGATTAGATGTCTCATCCAGGTCACACAGAAAAAAAAAAAGTTGGAGAAGGTTCAAAGACATAATTCAAATAAACAGTGCCATTTTCAAACACTCATCTAGAAATATCGAACTATAAAAGAACTTCAAGTTCTGTTGAAAGACTCACTTCACCTAGTAAACACATCACTTAGTAACATTTTTTTCTATAAAAGGGCCCTGAACAAATCAACAACATAAAGAATCTCCTCAGCTGCATAAATAATTTACATTTTTCTAATTTCAACCACGACATACTCAGAAAACAGAAACATACATTTAAGAAAAAAAATTCCCTAAAACTCCCACCAGTATGGACTATCTTCTTTCTGTTTAGCCACAAAATAAAACCAGATTCCCAAAAGTATACTGCCAAAAAAAAGCAATCAAATTATATTTAATGTACTAACCTAAGAAATTCAGTCTTATTCACCCTTGGCCTATATAAATAATTTGGCAAAATTTCTACACAAATGCTAAGATGCCAGGTTGCATAATCTCATATGTGTGCAGAATTAAAATATATTGATTGCATGGAAAATTACCATGTTAGCTGGAAAAAAAACCAAGAAAAAATATATTGTTAATACAGCTATATGAATTATGCACACACATAAAAAATATGTAGTAAAACTAAGCCTCGTACTTTTTTTCAAAAAATTTGTCTTTAATCTTGTCACTTTGTTGTTCTTATTAAAATTAATTTTAAATATCTAATTATTTATTATGATTTAAGCATGAGCATATGAAGAAAATCTGACTGTAGCCCCAAGGAGCGGCATGCTAGCCAAGAACAACCTTATCATTTATCAATGATTTCTCAACTGAGATACTACCACAGGAACAAACCTTATCATTTAGCTGTCCACCTGACCTTCTATAAGTATGTTCTTGTGAATTCCTTAAGAGGTCATGTATGGTCATGCCACAGAGGATCCACTGATTCCTAAACATCATTTAAAAGACATTTTTACAACACTGCATAAGCTATTCTTAAATTTATATTGCCATTTTTTATTCCTGTTATTCCCCCATTTGTTACTCAACAAAAATTTAGAATGCTCACTATGTTCCAGGCATGTGATACAATGATACATAAGGTATTCCCGTTGCCATCAAGAAATTTAGACTATGATACCAACTACATGTAAGAACTGTATGACTCAATTTCATCTTCTTAGTTCAAATCACTTTATGTATAGGAAGAAATACTACCAGAATTCAAAAGCCCTGTTGTTTGTAAATGCAATTATAAAGAAATCTTAACCGAAATTCTATAACCCATGTGCCTGAACCTAAGATGTTCCAGAGCTGATAGCATTAGCTGCCAGATGCCCTAAGGCACAGCCACCCTTCAAAGAAGTATTATGGGGAAACATCAGGCAAACTTGGGGTAGAGGAGAGAGAGAGAGAGAGAGGGAGGTGGGGGAGGGGGGAAGGAAAGGCTTTGGGTATCTGAGCCTGATGCTCCTCAATGATTTCTCAACTGAGATATTACCACAGGAACAAACCTTGAGTTGGATACCCATAAGCCCTGGCAGGGCCAGGCAACAAATGGTCTCAAAAGAATTCTGAAGCCTAAATTTGTTAACTACAGTAAATCTTTTATTTGGGGGTGAGAGGAGTACAGAGATTACCGCAAAAAATCCATCTCTTTTGTAAAGGCTAGTGCTTTATAAAACTCCTAGCCATGCAAGACAAACATCAAAGGGACAAAACTGGGAAAGGATAATGAGACAGAGTAAAAGTAGTAATGGTCAAATGGCAACGGGAACTTTGGGCAGGAAGAATAAGGTGGAAACAAATAAAATATGATTTAGGTATAATAAGTTGTTATAGTTTGCAAACATGTGACACTTTACTAAAGTCTGCTTCAAATGCTATAAAACTATTAATTCATAAGGCAATACAGAAATAACTAATCTCATGGCTAAAGTGCAACTTAGAGATGAACTGGCTGGGCAACTGTTCTATTTGCTCACCTTAAAAATGCTTTCTCCAAAGAGTGAAGTGGCTGATCATAACTGAAAAATTATAACACAGTGTCCCTCTGCTGACTTCCTCAATCTAAATCACAACCCTGAGCTCTAGATGACATAAATACAACATGACACAATCCAGAAGATATACTCATTCCTTCCATGGCATGTTTAACTTTCCCAGTGAGGATAAGCATACCAAGTAAGCTCTATGGGGTGATCCCATCTGTTAACGCCTCCCAGGTATACCATGTCATATGCAGATGGCCTGACTTCTCCTGCATTAACCAAATAACTGAAATTCAAGGACTTGCCACTGGTTTTGCTTCCTACTCCCCGCCCCCCCCCAACAGTTTTATAAAAACATGTAGTAGGGGTGGAAATGGTCACAATTTCTCAAGAAAATAGTATAGAATTAATTTTCCACACATCTGAAAAAGATTTGCCATCGACCTTTTCTGTTTTGGTCTGAAATAACCAAAGGGAGTGTCTGGCAAAATTTTAGGAAGCAAGATAACAAACGGTATTAAAAAAAAAAAAAAAAGAAAAAGAAAGGGCTAGGGTTGTAGTTCAGTAGTACAGCTCTTGCCATGCGTAAGGCACTGGATTTGGTCCTCAGAATCATATAAAAATAAATAAAGGTATTGTGTCTGTCTGAAACTAAAAATATTATAAAAAGAAAGAAAGAAAGCAATGTGTACAGGTCTGTGTGTACTGGGACCTCTTATTCTCTTCTATTAGTATCAGGACTTTAGACTTTCATGGCCTATCATAGTCTCACCTTTAAACACTTTGGTAACATTTGAGTAAGTTTTAAAATGAAATCTTTGTAATGTAAGCCATACATTCAGCTTTAAGTTCAGGGAAAACTAAAACAAAGAGAAGCTCCAGTATAGGTGATTATATTAATGCTCACATAATTTGAAGGAGGAAAATCCTCAAGAGACAAGAACCCTAGACATAAAAGACTCAAGAGACCAACATCGATAAGTCAATAATGAAATGGATTGGAGAAAAAGTGACTTGTGTTTCTAATATTGTTATCCCACAATTGGCATAAGAAAAAGCCATTACCCTTGCTTTAAAAAAAAAAAAAAATGTAGGGCTGGGGATGTGGCTCAAGCGGTAGCGCGCTCGCCTGGCATGCATGCGGCCCGGGTTCGATCCTCAGCACCACATACGAACAAAGATGTTGTGTCGGCCGAAAGCTACAAAATAAATATTAAAAAATTCTCTCTCTCTCTGTCTCTCTCTCTAAATACACAAATAAATAAATGTAGTTGAGAGGAGGTATTTTCAAAATAATTGGGAAAAAGTTTCCTAATTTCTATTGTTTATACCACTAATTCTTTCATTGTATAACTAATTTATTCTTGTCCTTTGCTGACCAGTTGAACTTTGCTTGAATAAACACAAGTTTCATGGAAGATTAAGTCCTGGATTTCAATCACACTGTCTGCTTTACAATGCTAAAGGTATTATTTGGCAGGATACACTAATCTTCAGAGATGTTCTGGTTGGAACTTTAAAACTAAATAAACAATGGTACTTCCGTGAATAAAACTTCAAGCATTAAAGGCATCTTGATGAAGTTAAATGTCAGGATCCCACAATAAGGGGATCAGTTGTGTTGGGTGCAGGGCAGGCTGAACAGATGTTGGCTGCAAGATAGCCCACGCACTCAAACCCCCCTCTCTCTGGTCCTCTATCACCTGTTTGCCTCAAGTTTGAACATTCAACCCTGCTTAAGGCTGAACACTTAACCCCCCCTTGGGCCAACAAGGCAGCCTGCAGACCCAGAGGCCCTATTAGATTTGGGCTATAAAAACTCCCTCCTGCCAGGCCCCCTCTCTCTCTTGCTCTCTCTCTCTTGCTCTTTCTCTCTTGCTCTTTCTCTCTTGCTCTCTCTCTCTTGCTCTTTATCTTTCTTACGCGCGCTCTCTGTCTCTCTTGCTCTTGCTCTCTCCCTGTTCATCTCTTCTCTTTTCTCTCTCTCTCTTTCCTTCTTTCCTTTCTCTTTGTTGCACTGCTGCAATAAAGATCTTTTGGTTGCTCCGAGTGTTGTGGTCACTTTCCTTTCAAGTTGAACCTCGAATGAGTAACACACCCCAAACAAAGCAAAGGCTGGATTCACAGACAGTATTTTATCCAGCCTTATTTGTCCTAGCACAATGTTTATTAGATGTGCAATACCCTACTCATGTTTTATTTCATTAAGCATACTTATATTGAGGAATTTGATGGTCTAGTACTAAAAAGTATTTTTCATTTAAGTCAAACATTTTATGCACTCTACCAAAATTGACCTTTTTTTTGGATCTAGTCTGAGTAATATCAACAAAGTCATCATGAATAAGTGAGGAGAAAGAAGTTCACTGGATTAGAAAAAGGGATATGAAGGGAAGGGAGGGGGAATGGGAATAGAAAAGACAGTAGAATGAATCAGACATAACTTTCCTGTGTTCATATATGAATGCACAACTAGTGAAACTTCACATCATGTACAACCAAAAGAATGGGAAGTTACACTCCATGTATGTATAATATGTCAAAATACACTCTACTGTCATATATCTAATAAGAACAAATTTTTAAAAAAGAAATGGTTGCTTTTTCTCCCAGCAAGTTTTAAGTCACAATAAAGTGATCTAACTACAGTACACTTTATAATGCTCTGCCAGATCAATATCAAACAAAAGTATGTTAAATAAATGCTGTACTTACTCAGATTATTAATATCTCATATTTTTACTTTGGATAATCTGTTTTCCTTCATTTCCATTAAAAAGCAAGTTTCTTGGGTACCTTTTGTTTTTAGTAAATACAGAATTAATCACTACCTCACTGTTTTAAAAAATGCAATTTTACACATATAAATTGTTTGCAAATGGTTCCATAATATACCCTATGAAAAAGAAACTAATAAATGCAGCAATATACTTCACAACCACCAGGAACCAAGGAGTTATTTGAAATAAAGTACAAACTGAAACAGTAGGATAGGCATTTCCCAATCATATACAGATTCCCCAGTCTTCCATGGGACTTTGAATTGAGTTAATGATGTTTAAAAGTCACCAAAACAATAATTACCTTATAAAAACAGAACTGCTACATTTATAACTTTAAATACTAAATCAGCACAACAGAAGAGATGGGCAAGGAGGGGAAAGTTGAACAATGACAGGAACCACCTCCCACATCCAGAATTATCAAGTTTTCATCCCATTATGACCCTATGTGCATATGTGTACAACCAGAAGAATGAGAAGTGATATTCCATTTATGTATGTATGATGTGTCAAAATGCATTCTATTGTCATGTATAATTAATTAGAACCAAAAAAAAATAGAAATAAAAAAATAAAAGTTTTCTTCTCTAATGGGAAAATTAACATTTAAAATGTATGTACAAAATAATTCATTTTCATTCCAGATATAATATATAAAAGCATGTGAACATATTAATCAACTTCATTTTTCAAATCTTCAATTTCAAGTCATCTGTCACCTTAACATTACAGTCCCAACAAATGGAAAAAGGAAACCAACCCAGCTACAACCTCAGGAAATAGCCAATTTTTCTGAATAACTCTGGGTTAATAATAATGATAGTATATACGATTAAACAACAGGCCTTGAAAAGTATTGTGCAAACAGTTATTTGAGAATAAAGAAAATGAACTGTTTATCTGTTGTTGGGCTCAAGGCAGCCCAAACATAAAGAACTTGCCCAAAGTGACTCAGCAAAATGGTAGAAAAAAAAATTCCAGTGTCCCACCTAGGCACAGGTTCTAACCTACAAGCTATTTTAAATGTTCCAATCTAAAGCAGTACACTTGGACTGGAGTGAATTTAATATAAACCATGGACTTCATCATGTTCAAGTTTCACTTAATCATCTTAACTAATATAATTCATTTATTATACTCCTTACCTCATTTCACAAAGAATTTGAAATCACTTTAAATAACCAGATATGACAAAACCAAACAACAGAAATAAACAAAAAGTCATGATTATAGAAGAAAAAATAAATAAAAAAAATACACACACATTTCATGTGGTTGTACCTGTCCGTTGAGGTGAGATGCAATGAACAAAGGCAGTCTGCAGCAAGCTAATGCTAACTTGATTGGGAACACGCAGAAGTTAGGTGGACATTCACACTATCTGCCACAGCCATTCTCCCCCAGGCTTTGGATAAAAACTGGGAAGCGGATGATTCAAAATGATGTGTTCACCTCCGGTGAAAACTCAAGGTTAAGGTGGCCACACTTGTGTGAAAACTGAGGGGCCCAATCACAACTTCAGACTGGACAGATGCCATCCCTCCAGACCAAAGCAGAGATCTGAACAAATGCCAAAACATGACACCTCATGACTATGTTTGGTGCACCTATTCATTTGCAACTACCTTTGAAAAAAGGTCTTCTGATTTGCTTTGGGGGCAAATGCATAAAAACTTAGGAGTCAAGTAAATTTTATCTGCCTTATCTGGAAATAACAGAACCCACAGAGGTTTTCCAATTGTCCAACATGCCCCAGACCAAGGCTTTTACCCTTAACAGCCTCCTATTCACTACATATTTGGCAACAAAGGTGATTTTACCTATTCTCCATACCCAGGGGAGAAGTTGGTAATTAAGGCCCACAGATGATACCCAATCCTCTGATAGAATAAGAACAGCCTCCACCACCTGCCACCCTGGCTTGTACCTCAGATTCCTCCCTGCATCTTCTTTGTCTGACCAGGAGCTGCAATCCTAGTTGGTAAAGTAAATCTAAAAGATCTCAACCATGAAAATTGGAACGCCTGTGCTTTTCACATGCTTTTTCTCTGTAGTGTGATGCAAATGTGGTGGTTGAAATTCTATCTATAAGAAGCCTAGAACAAATAATCACATTTATGGCTGCATCTGAAATCTTAACACTGCACCCAGAGGAAGGTCCCTCTCCATTTGACAAGCTCAGGCAGGGGCCCAGGTGGGCTGATTGTAAGATGATATTATCATAGGCAATTAGCAGCTACTACATGGGTACACCAAAAGGATATTTTGAAAGAATATTTGATAAGGAAAAGCCTGGATTTCTCATTCATCCATAAAATTAGCTAGCTTATAGGAAACTGTAAAACAAGTCAACAGTTATCCCAAATTCTCTCTACAGAGGTGCTGGGAGTGGTAGTGTGTGTGCTTCGCAAGCACAAGGCTCTGGGTCCTTTTTAATCCCCAGCACCATCAATCAATCAACAAACAAACAAACAAATATATCTCTAAAGAGATCAGGGTTCAAATGGGCCTCCTTCAAGGAATCTTTGTGACCATGTCCTTAACATGCCTCTTTCCCTGTCATCACCTTTATCACTAACCAGGGCTGGTACTCATTTAATGCCTGCTTCCCCATGACATTGTAAGGAATACAAAGGAACAAGCTGCCATATTTAATCACTATAGCCATGGTATAGGTCACGTTATGGAGGAAAAGTTTAACATTTGTTTGGTGAACTGTTCAAACAAATGAAAGAGGGCAAAATATTACTTTCTGCCTTTCTTCTTTACATGCCTTTACTTTTCCCAGACTATGTACAGCTCAACACCCCAGTGGCACCAACAGGACCCATGGCAAGTCCTTCCTACTGAAAGATCAGAGACCCAGGAAAAACTTAACAGATGGGAATTAGGAGGTCTGTACAATTAGGGCTGGGCTTAGTCAAATACTTGTAGCTACAACCAAGGGAAACTCACTTGTGCCAGCTTAAACACAAATGGGCATACCCAGCAGGAGGTGGCTCTCTCTTAAAGGCAGAAACCCAGCCAGGAATGGGGGTGAAGTTTAGGAAGATAAGGAAGAAAACCTTCAGGAATCACTGCTTGGGCTTTCCCACCCTCAGAGGTCAGAGGGTCCTCCCTCCCGAGTTCATCCTTCCTTTTCTGAAAATCAGTTTCTCTAGGTACAAAAAAGTCTCACAGCTCTTGGGCTTATATGTTCCCAGTTCACAGGACCTGTCTGCCCTAAGACTAGCATTGCCCAGGTCCAACTGCTAAATTCCTGGGAAAACCAGACTGGCCAGGGGCAAACAGCTTCAGCCAGGCAAGTCCGGTTTCTCAGGTTTCCTTCCTTCCTCCCCTCCCCAGGAAGGAGGAGCAGCTCAGAAGAGACAGACCATGGAGACAACCCCACAGCAGTGCTAGAGTTTTACCCTGAGGCATCCCTCTGCATTTCATCTTTCTCCTGCCACTCCCCCAAGGTCACTCAACCTTGTCAAAGTCCTTTCAGGCTGACTCCCATCATCCACTCATTATGAGTAGCCTTCACTACTCATTCCTTCACATTCAATGCCTCCTGCTCCTTTCCTTCATTAAACTTCTTCTCAAAGCTGCCAAACATCTCTTCTCCTGCCCAGAACATGAAAAATACTCTATTTAAAATGTATTTTAGCTAACAAAATAAACAAGCCATATTTTAAATGTGTAGAATGTTTTCTCCTGTGTTTGGAATACTACTTATCATGCACTACTATAAATGTACAACATGGTCATATCTGCCTCTGGTGTCCATTTTATAGCCTCTAGATTTATTCCATTTCCTTTTCACTTATTTTGTAATTAATACCACATAATTTGTAACTAACCACATTGCTTAAGCATAATACTGAATAACCTCTTAACAAAAAAACCTTTCAACAGAAAAGACTGCAAAGCAATCCTTTGGAAACTCAAATCTTTATTTCAGGTTCTCTGATCAAAACATAGCTTCTTTTCTTATGCAATAAGACTGCCATTTTCAAGTTAAACAAAGTTTAAATTCTTGCCCAGAAGTTAGTTACTATGTCATCTGAATGCACACAATTCCTAGGAAAATAAGTAATTTCTGAGCAATTGTGAAGAATATCACCTTTTTACTTATATCTGTACACAGTAGTAAAAACCATCCAACAATGAAAAATTACAGAAGTCATTTTGACCATGTTCATCTACAAATCCTGGCATCTAATCTGTGTCCCTCTATACTGGTTATGCAGTAAACGTCTGAGGGACTACTAACATATACACATATAGCTACATATTTATAAATTACCATTATATACCCATGAGGCTTTCATGTGTTCATTTAAACATATATATATATATATATATATATTATATATATATATATATATATATGTTATGATGTAACAAGATAAGCTTCTCAAATGTTAATGTATATTCAAATCATGAAAGGATCTTATTCAAGTGCTGATTGTGATTTAGTAGCCCCAGGGTAGAAACCAATAGTGCAGTTCTACTAATTTCTCAGGTCATGTTGATTAGGCTGGACCACAAACAACAATTTGAATAGTCACATTTTTACTCCCTTTAGTAGAAAATCATAGACAAATATGCTAATAATTAGAAGGCCCTGTTTCTCAAAGCTCATGTTTAATCATTAGGGAAATGGATGATAATATTCTCAGAGAAAATCATCTTTATTATTAGACTCAATCCTTCCATAAGTATTTATAGAGTGCCTATGCCAGTCATTCTTACACACAGCCTAATTAATGGTGAAAATGCAGCTAGAGGCTTCTCTGTATTCTTAGAGATGGACAAATAAAAAGAGCATGAAAAGCCCAGGTGCACAGGTGCCTGTAATTCCTGAATCAAGAGTGAGGCAGAAGGATCACAGGTTCAAGGCCAATCTGGGCAACTAAGTGACACCCTGTCTCAAAATTAAAAATTGTAAAAAGGCTGGAGCTAGAGATGTAATTCAGTAGTAGAGCACCCCTGGGTTCACCCCTGGGTTCAGTACCAAAAGTAAAAAAGAGAGAGAACACTACAGAGTGATAAAAATATGTGTAGGGAAAGGGATGGATAAGCAATTGCTTAAGACCCTGTGCCTTCATGAGGTTCCCAAGTCTTCAAACTATCACCCATGTCTGCCTCTTCTCTGGCTGACAAGTTGAAAGCTACATCTCTGGGGCCAACATCAACTTGCTAGATTACAGCATTACCCCACCTCTTCCAGTTAAATATTACATCAAGTTTGATAAAGAAGCAAAAGCAATACCCAAGGAAAAAAAAAATGGTTATAACACTTAAAAACCAGGAAAAAAATTTTTGAAGAATTCTCTTCCTTTCCTGTTTTCCTGAACCCTCATCATTGTTATTGCTCATCTTTCTTTGGGACCTATAATGTTGGTCCTAGAGCCTATAAATAAATAGTGTGTGCTAGAAGCACAACTGATAAAAGGAGAATATAATATTAAGAATTGCACTTTGTCTAATCCAAAGTACATCTATTCTTCCCTATCCCCCTACCTATTGTGAGTTAGCATCTGCATATAAAAGAAAACATTTGGCCTTTGGTTTTGGGGGGTATTGGCTTATTTCATTAGCATGATATTCCCCAGTTTCATCCATGTACCAGCAAATGCCATAATTTCATTCTTCTTTATGGCTGAGTAATATTCCTGGGTGTGTGTGTGTGTGTGTACTTTAGATTAGACCAGGCAGAATGAAGGGAAGGGAGGGAGGATGGGAATAGGAAAAATAGTTGAATGAACTGGACATTACTATCCTAGTGCATATGTGATTAAATGACCAATGTAATTCTACATCATGTACAATTAGAAAAATGAGAAATTATACTCCATATATGTATAATATGCCAAAATACATTCTACTGTCATGTATAACTAATAAGAACAAATTTTAAAAAAGAATTCCAAGAAATTTATTCTTCACAGAAAAGGAAGTTGAATATTTGGTTCAGCTTTGTGGTTACCATCTATATGCTAAAAATTCTAACGTCATGCAAAGCCTCAAAGATAATTCAAAACTCACTGAAAACCATTATATCCTTAATAATTCATTTGTTCATAAACAGAGAAAATTGTTATTCTATAGCCAGAGGCATAAACTTAATCACATCTATAATTCAGCATGAATTTATTTTGGTTGTGTATAGTGGCATGTATTTCTCAAACTGGGATACTTATATTAAGGGTGAGGTGCAGCAAGCCAGAGGATATATGAGCAAAAGACAAACCTGGGAGTTTTTCTGCTGCTTTTAATTAAGATTTAAGGCAGGGGAATAAAGAAAATGTTTAGCACAATTGATAATGAACTTAAATAATTATGACATTAAAATAAACATGGAATAGAATGCTCACACTTCATTCATTTAAAAGATAAAACATGAGTTTGTCTATTCTAGGGCAGAGGGTTTGGAGGGGAAGGGAGGGGGCATAGGGATATTAAAGATGATGGAATGTGATGGACACCATTATCCAAAGTACAGGTATAAAGACACGAATTGGTGTGAATATACTATGTATACAACCAGAGATATGAAAAATTGTGCTCTATATGTGTAATAAGAATTGTAATGCATCCACTGTCATATACATATATATACATATGTGTGTGTATATATATATACATATATATATATATATATATACGTGTGTGTGTGTGTGTGTGTATATAAAACAATCCACTTTTCTTTAAATGGACTTCACTTCAAAGGACTGACCAATGTAACCATAACTTTGAATGGCAATTAAATTAAAATATTTTTTTAAAAAAAGATAAAACATAAGACTAAAAATAAATTTCTTAATTTGGGGAGCCATTTCTTCTTCACTTGTAGGTCTAAGAAACACATCGTTTTTATAAAAAAAATTATGCATTTTAATTATACAGAATAATGGGTTTCACTGTGACATACTCAGACATGGAAATAACATACCTTGATGATTATTCCCTGCCCTTGACCACTCTGCCCCCTCTCCCTGATCCCCTTCGTCTCTAAAAGTCTCCCTGCTACTTTCATGTTGTCTCCTACCACCCAAACCCAGATTCAACGTAAGAAGGAAAACCTGTGACACTTGTCTTTCTGTGTTCTCCCTCACCATACAACTCTCCCTGGAAGACTGGTTATTTGTCAGTAAGTGCAAGGACATATTTCTCTGATATGCTGTTGAGGAAATTAGATCTATTTCTAATTAGAATGTTTTAATCCTAAAAAATTTTTTGAGAATTAATTAAATGTTCAATGTTCAGTATCCTGGATTTGAATAAATGCTACAACAATAATGCAAGGATAAATTTACTTCACAAATGTAATCACTGGATAAAATTTTGAATTGTCAATGAACACATTTTACAAAATAGTGAAACAAAAAGTTGACAAGAAGAGGGAGACTGCTGTCATCAGAGAGCCTATGTGCTGTAGTCCTTCTTCCATTGATCTTATTCAGAAACTGAATATACAGTCAATTTCAGAATAATTTTCTTACTTTACATAGTGAGAACTTTGGAAAATCTAAAATGATTTAATATGGTACTTTTCATTATAATGAGATTCCAACATTCAATCTTTTCTACTCAAAAAGAAAATACAGAGAAGGCAATCTGGAAAGAAAGGGGAGTTGGGGTACAGGTCTGTTTTTTCAAGACAGAGACCCAGATACTTACAAGGCATTGCATGGTATATGCTTGGCCAGTACTGCCCGCTGTCTCTCTTTAACCAAACACGAACTGTCCTACAATAGAAGAAAATATGTGCATGAAATCACAGTATTTTAGTCACAGGAAAATAGTGATACACAGAAAGCAAACTTCTTAACATTATATACATATTGACATTTTGACTACACATATGTATCTTAACTTTGCATTTTATATACATATATGTACACACACACTTAGGTGACATTACGAATACCTCTAAAAAAAACACCCTAGAATCCTTAAATTTAAGGCTTCTGTACATTTAGAATTACATGACTCTTTAAATGTCATCCTCATATATGTATATACACAAGTCTAATCATGAATCATGATAGCATTTGAAAAGTATTTTCACTGTTTTACTTTTCTAAGGTCTGACCTTTGCCCTTGCTATGGTTTGAAAATGAGGTGTCCCCCACTAAAGCTCCTGATAATGCAGGGATGCTTGGAGGTGAAATGATTGGACTGTAAGAGCTATAACCTGATCAGTCCATCCTAGTTTGGCAACTGTAGGCAGGTGGTGTGGAGCTGGAGGAGGTGGGTCACTGGGGCGTGCACCCTCCCATTGGCCCCTTCCCTCTCTGGCCTCCTGCCCCGCCAAGAGCTCAGCAGCCTTCTGCCCCATGATGTGCTGCCTCACCTTGGGCCCAGAGCCATGTCATTGGCCATCTATGAACTAAGACTACTGAAACCATGAGCCTCAAATAAACCTTTTCTCCTCTAAGTTGTTCTTTTTGGGTGTTTTGGTTACAGAGAGGAAAGAGCTAACAAAAACAGCCCTAGTCTGCTGGGAGCATCCATCTTCCTGGGGGACTCATTAGATTTTTCTAGTGAAGAAAGTGCAAAGAGATCAAATGGAATAATATACAGCATCTGACACAAACAGAAGGATTACACAGTAAGTCTACATACTTGCAAAAGATGCCCTATCCTGAGGAACAGTTTTCCAAACATGGTCAAGCAATGGTAAGGTCTGAGACTCAGATTTTCTAGGGCAGTGGCCGACCAGGGGGCCCACTGTGGAACAGACTGATACTGGAGCAAAGGGTGCATGAAGTTCCAGGTCAGCAGTTCAGACAGCAACCAGGCACCCAGGAGAGCTCAGAAAGCCAGAAATGAAGAGAGACTAGGGAGTACCACCAGGTTCTAACCAACTAGAAAGGCTCAGCAGTAAGTTACATCAGCATATGCCAGTAAGGCAAACACAACTGAAGACCAAGGGACATTATTCCAGAGTCCAGACGAAATAGTGAACATATCAAACCAAGGGAAACAGCGTCCCAATGCCAGGAGAACACACAGGCTATACACCTTAGCCCACACCATCCCAGGGTGAGAAGCAGAGACTGAGCATTTATCTCAGAAAGAGTTGGCTGTTACCTAATGAGACTTCTGAAGTCGTCATATTGAACTAAGTTTCAAATTGTATTAAATATCCCCCACCCCAGCGAATCAGTGAGTCTCCTATAAACCAGAAGCAAGAAACAATCTAGAGTAACTATAGACACAATAAAGAAATATGATTTTCTCTGAACAACCTCAATTATGATATAGTACTATGTAGGGACACATTAGATAGACATGGAAAACTCAAAATGCAAAATTCTTTTTGGTCAACCACACTAATTTGTGAGGTGGACAAGTATAATTGTTACTACCTTGTAAGAAGTAACTCTGAACCTACTCAAACAAATATTTCAGACATATCACTCTTAAAAAAAATCTTATAGTATATGTTATTAGCGTGACATTATAATATTGGTACTATTGTCTTAGTAAGAATCAATAAAGACAAGACATCACAGAATATGGAAGAGCAGAAACTTCATAAACTAGTGTCTCCACCAAGTCAACTATTAAGACTGGCAAGAGGGCTGGGGATGTGGCTCAAGCGATAGCGCGCTCGCCTGGCATGCGTGCGGCCCGGGTTCAATCCTCAGCACCACATACAAACAAAGATGTTGTGTCCGCTGAGAACTAAAAAATAAATATTAAAAAAAAAAAAAAAGACTGGCAAGAATACCCATTAAGTTGGCAGATTCATCTACTTCAGAACTCTAATGTCTACTTAAACGTTAAGTGTCCTGGAAAGTGAAATAAAAAAGAAAGTGGTAAATTTCAGTGAACACTGGCATTTAATAGTTGCAGTCACCCATGCCCCAGCCCCTGGCAGCAGGCAATGGAGACAGTGGCTCTTCTTGGTAGGGCAGCCTGCTGGTGCAGGGTAGGAAGCATATCCTCTACAATTTGGAGATATATTTTGATTTAACTGGAAGTTAAATCTAGACTAGAGCACAGGCTCCTCATTATTTCAACTCCCTAGAACCAAAGGGCTTCCTGGGCAGTGTCTTTCAAAAGAAATTGAAGAGATGGAACTTTCTTTTTCCTCATTAGGGCCACAGCAATAACAACAGAGACTTCCATGATCACATACAACAAGGAATACCATCTTGGCAAAAGTAGTTTAGAAAAGTTACTAAACAGCTATGGCGTTCAACAAAAACAGCAGTCCCTGGAGAGAAGGGTGAATCTGATTCCTAGAGTTATTGTATTATAATATTAAAAATGTGTATTTTCAACAGACAATTGCAGAGCATACAAAGTACAGCCGATTCACAGAAAAACATAATAAACTGACAGAAAACATTTATGAAGAGGCCCAAACATTGGGCTTACTAGATGAAGACTTTAAATTAGCTGTCCTAAATATAATCAGAGCTGCAGAAACCATAGACAAAGAAGTAAAAGAAACTGAGCTAAGGATGTATGAACATATAGGCAATATCAATCAATAGCTAGAAATTATAAAAGGGAATCAAACAGAAGCTTTATAAAAATACAATAACCGAAATGAAAAATTCACTAGAGAAGTCCACCAGCAGTTTTGGGCAGGCAGAAGAAAGAATAAGCAAACTTGAAGATAAGACACCTGAAATTATCAGTCTAGAAGAAGGGAAAACAATGAAGAAAAATAAACACAGCCTAAGGGTCCTTTAACACATCATTAAGTATACTGATGCTCTATATAGGAGTCCTATAGGGAGACAGAGAAATGTTCAGAAATGTATTTGGGGAAAAATGGCCCCAAACTCCCACAAATTCACAAAAGATGTGAATCTACTCATCCAAAAAACTGAATGAATTCCAAGGAGGATAAACACAACTAGGTTCAAACCTAGACTGTGGGGGTGGGGGTTTGGGGGGTGTTTTTGAGAATTAAACCCAGGGCCTTATGCACACTAGGCAAGCATTCTACCACTAAACCACAAGCCCAGATCTGACATATTACAATCAAACTGTCAAATATCAGAGAAAAAATCTTGAAAGCAAGAAGAGAAAATTGACTCATCACATATGAGATTATCAATAACATGAACAAGTCAATTTCTCATCAAACCATGGAGGACTAAAAGCAGTGAGATACTATATTTAAAGTACTCTAAGAAAAAAAAAGTGTCAAGAAAGAACTCTATATCTGGATAAACTATCTTTCAAAAATGAAGAAGAAACGAAGCCATTTTCAGATAAGCAAAAGTTAATAAAATTCATTAGTACTTTACTTTCAATGATGTATAGAGCATCTAGACAGAAGATCAATATGGAATCAGAGGACCCAAATAACACTATAAACCAATTAGACCAACAGACATATACAGAACACTACCTTCAACCGCCTTCCTTAAACCAACCTGTATTAAGGGCAGTTGACAAATTTTTACATCTAAAAATAAACTATATTAAAAAATCTGTTTTTTTGTATCCTGTGATACAACAGCAGTTTAAAAAAGAAAAAAGATACTGCATCCTTGAGATTAAAAAATACAATCTGAATGGCTATAAATTTCCTAAGTAGATGTAAATTCCACTGTACAAAGCCTAGAAGTTTTAATTTTTCTGAACACATATTTTAAAAACCCCACATAAAGTTTTCAATAGTAAGTGAAAAGTTTTTTCCTTGAAAAAAAAATTTTTTCAGAAAATAATTGTGGCTAAGGAAGAAGGCTTTAACTCATTGTAAAAACACATGCTTAGCATATGTAAGGCCCAGTGTTTGGAAGGTGAGGATACAACTGATTACAAGACATACCTGAGCCAGTAGAGGTCAGTGGATCTCATTTTCTTGAGGAAGAACAATGCATGTAAAGCCAGGCAATGCCCTGGATTCTCAGGAACCCGACAGCGCCAATCCTATCATACTATCCACTTTGTCTTGTCCTATTTCTTCTTCCCCTACCTCTTCCTTTCTTCCAAGCTCCTAGCACTAGGCAAAAGCAGACACTGGGGGAGAGGCAATGCTCATCTTAAAAAAAAAATCAAGACAAGGTACCCTTATAGAGGTCTCAATCAGTTCGGCAGTTGGGCTGTTTTGAAAAGAACATACTCTTAATTATATGTTGGATAAAGCTCACCACAATTCAATAGGTAAAAATGGCACACTGTAACCACAGACAAACAAGCTACCTTTGTTCTCAGGAAGTTCACAGCTTGCTGGGGGAGACAGGTCGCAGAACACTACAAAACAAGGTAAGGGCTGCAGTGGGGAGATGGCCCTGCAAAATACAAGAGCACATGTAGGTCTCACTCCAAGGATGGATCCTGGTGGGGTCAGGTAGTATCAGAGGAAGCATCTTTGAGATGATGGATCAGAAATACAGGATCAAAATTTGCCAGTGGAAAGTGGAGAGGGAATGAGAGCATGGTCCTGGTAACAGAGCAGAACAGGCAGCCCAGGGAGGCAAGAACAAGCAGCAATAGTGAGAAACAGGCCTGGACAAAAGAGCAGATAGAAGGCCATCAAGATCCTTGAAGGCCATGCAGAGGAGTTGGAATTTCACTTTAAGGTCAGTGAGATCACTGAGGATAAGGAGTCAATCACATTTGTTTGTTTGGGGAAAGCCAGGAAACAACCTAGTTACCCTCAAGTAAATGGTGTGGAGAAGTGAGCAATAACCCAGGCAAAACAGGACAAGGGGGCTTGGATGTAAGTGATTAGAGCACTTGCCTAACAGGTGTGAGACTCTAGTCTCACAAAAAAGAAAAAATCTAAAAGAAAAAAAAAAAAAAGGTTGAGTCCTTAAAAGAAGGGTGAGGACAGATTTTAGAACACTCAGGAAGTAGAAGAATCTGGGCTTGGGGGCCGACTGGCTGCAGGTACCACCTGAAAGGTCAATAAGTGATTTATGTGGACAGCAACATTGAGTTCATCATCTTGAACGTGCTGAGTTTGGAGACAATCTTTGGAGACAATCCAGTCAGGGCTACTGCCTATCTGGAGTTCAGGGATGTGACCTGAGCTGAAAATTAAGATTTGGGAGTCACAGCACAAAAGTAGTAGCTATCAGTGAATAAGAATAAAAAAGAAGACTGGTGAGAAACCCTTGGATAGCACCAAAAGCTAAGGGGCACAAAAAGAAAAATGTGTGCAGAGAGACTTTAGAGTGGGTCACCAACGACAGAACAATCCTTCAGACAAAGTGTCCTTATTTTGGTCCAGAAAATAAGGTCATCATTATCATAAACATACCTAAGAAATGAACCAATTTCACAGTGAAAATGTGCCTACAATAAAATACTAACTATATAGGTCACTTTTCTGAGAGAAAAGGGAAGGTTGGGGGTGGCGACAAACACTATACCACAGGTTGCTAAGCTACTGAATAAAATAAGACAGGGCGTCTATCCATGTTGAAATCCAGGCTTTTAAAAATGTGCCCTAGAATGATGCAACCTTCATTAGTTACCATAGCGATGAGCTTCATTTCCCAGGGGACAATTGTTATTTTTGCCACCACTGAAGTAACTTAGGGTGAGGGGGTGGGGAGTGAATCCCACCATGTTTTGAAGATCCTGGATTTCCAGGGAATACTTCTGTAATAGATCCCACACCACAAGAGCAATACAAACAGGAGCCAGCCCCTAGCTGGCTGTCTACAAATGAAAAGAAAAAGTTTGGGCAAGAGATTGTCAGTCAATGCCTTTTTTTATAGTTTTTACAGTGTTTGGTTTATGGGCGGGGGGATTGCTTCTAATGCAGACAATATTGCAGAGATTCTTAGAAAACAAACCTGAATGATTAACAACAACCACAAAAAAGCTTATTTCTCTATGATTACTAGATTTCTCTGATTACTGTGTTGTTGCCAAAAAACATATTCAGATCACATATAGTAAATAAACCCAATCTTCTGTAAAACCTTGTATATCTTCAGTATCCAGGGCTTCTCTATGGATAGAGAGAAGCTTCTGTGTGGACACTCAGTGCACTAAGGCAGCCAGGAGTTTAAAGGACAGGGGCTCAAGCTGAGTGGGTCCAGCTTCTGATCCCCTTTGCCAACAAATCAGTTTCTCAAATTAATGACTCTGCTCTGACAGGCCAAAACAACTTTGCTGAATTACAGACACTTGGATTTCTTCCTTTTTCTTATTTTTCCTTTTTCTCATAGCTGTAGCAGTCTTGCAATCCGTGGCTGGAGAAAAGATGTGGCTGTTATGTGTCCTGCCACCTGGGGCTGTAATGGCATTCCTTTGGGGCGGGGGTGGGGAGGATTGAACCCAGGGGCACTTTACTATCACTGAGCTACATTCCCATCTCTTTTAGTTTTTTATTTTGAAACAGGGTCTTGCTACATTGCTGAGACTAGCCTTGGACTTTCAATCCTCCTGCCTCAGCCTCCCAAATCACTGGGATTATAGGCATGCACCACAGAGCCTGGCTTTTTAATGGCATTCCTGCTCTATAAACATTAACAGCCCTTCTGATCACTTGCAGTCATGTGCAATCAGCAAGGTATGCATATGACAAATATTTTCCCTCGACATTTTAACCAATGGGGTCACATCTCTTAATTCAAAGGCTGTGAAAATCTTCACAATTTAGAATTCACACAATCAAAGTGATGCTATTTTCACTGTTTTTTTTGAATGGATAAAAAAATAAAGCCTCAAAATTGACCCAAACACAAAGTTACACATACAAAACACCTGTATTGTCTTTATTGGTCAGTAACGGGGCTTTGAGAGGAAAACAGAACAAAAAAAAACCCATTAGGCCTTAGTTCTGAGCAGCTTTATCAGTAATAAGCACTATTCTGCCTATGGATGATGTCCTTGTACTGTGAACTTGCTTTCGTGTATTTTGTTTTCTTGGTAATCTGACTCTGTGGCTAATGAATAAGCACAGTTTCTGTCCTGTGTAAGTGAGGAGCTAGGCTTCCCAGAGTCCCTTCTTTTCTTCAGTGTGACATGCATATCATTTCTCCTGTATGTCAAACACCCCTGTGAGGCCTTCAGGACTCCTCAGGCAAAACTAAGCCCAGTACCACACTGTACCTTACACAAGCCTGTTAGGACATGACAAGTTACTGTCAACACTAGTTAGAGCAAGTCCATCCTCCCAAAAGAGAAATAATTCCTTGAGGATTTTTCAAATTTTGAACCTTGAATATTTTCATCTTTGATTTTTATACTTGGCACACAGCAATAGTTTTTCAAAGGTCAAATACATAAAAGAAAGAAAAAAGAACAGGAAATAAAAGAGAAAAATAAACACATCACTGGCACCATGGGTGAAAGGAAGCACTAGGAGCATTATACCAGAGGCTCAGAGGTTGACGGGGTCCTGGTTATCAGCATCAGAGATGCCATCTGCTCCTCAGTAAGAGTCCCTCACTGGCAAAAGAACTGTGAGTATAAACGGCAAACTGTCAGCCTAAGCAATTCAACAATATGGGAGTATGCATCAATATTATCCCATAGGAGGAAGATGGGTGACATCATCAGAGGAATAATATAGATTTAAATATTGTTCTTGGCTCCCTACACAGTGGGAGGACATGGCCATTATCATCTTTCTCACCACTATATTCCTACAGTGGCAGACATAGAAAAAATGCTCAGGAGGGACTTCATGAAACAGTCAAGAGCAGTGATTCAGAAGTGCCCCAGGCTGCTTCTGTTGTGAATCTGCAGGTAACTACTCTTCCAGGGTAGTCACTTTAAAGTCACAGCAGAGTCATGGGGGAGGGAAAGAGGGAGTTATTGCTTTATGGGTACAGTTTCTTTTTGAGATGATGAAAAGGTCTGGAAGTGGATAGTGGGGATGGCTGTACAACATTGTGAACATACTTGGTCAATGAAAAGTACACTCAGAATTGTTAGAATGGTAATTTTTATTTTATATACATATATATCCACAATAAAATTTTTTTAAAAGACATAAATTTTAAAAACAAAAGAAAAACACTCCCTCTCTCAAACTGTACTTTTCATAGCACTTGCAAAGACATAACAATTAGAAGACAGCTGCAGGCAGACTGGCCCTGGAACAAATTCACAAAAGGCATCTTGACTAAGATATGAAAGGAATTCACTTGTCCAGTCCAGCAGGGTAGGGCAACCGGGTACCTATCCAGCATTCAAATTCAACTGGAACTTGTAAGGAGGAATTGGACTACAAAGGAATGAACAAAGGAAAGTTTCTAAAACGTGAGCTTGAATTTCATAATGGAAGGGGATGTTTTCAAAAGATTACTTTGGCAGTAGTGGACAACTTGGATTAGGCAGGAGAAAAATTAAAGGCTGCAAGATGGTTGAGAGCCTCCTATAGTAATCAATGTGTTAGAATGTAACAGTAGCAAGGGAACAGAGAGGAAGAACCAAGTTCCGGATATATCTTTAGGAAGAAATCAAGAGAAGGGGAAGGAACCAAAAGTGGTTACAATCTTTCTAGTCTAGAAGCAGGTTTGCAACAGATGTCATTAGCCCTTATTTTATTTTTTGGTGGTGCTGCGGATTGAAACCAGGCCCTTGTGCATGTTAAGCAAGCACTGTTAACCCATATTTTAAAAACAAGAAAAGGCCTCCCAAAGTCAAATCAATTTTCCATGAGAGAATTAGAAAAATCTCATTGATTTCCAGTAGTGTGACAAAATAGATACTCTAAAAGACTTTCTGGATTAAAGCAACCAAAATGCAAAGTAAAATGTAGTGAAATTTGGTTGAATTGTTATTTTTAAATTTTGCAAACTTACTTGAAAGTAAGGAATCTGCAGATCCCCCCAAATGCTAGCTAATGTGAGTTTTTAACAATGTTGAAGTTTTTAACCTTAAGAGCTCAGGCTGAACCCCAGAGATCCCAGGTTTCCTTCCTTCCTTCCTTCCTTCCTTCCTTCCTCCTTCCTTCCTTTTTTTTTCCTTGATGCTGGGGATTGAACCCAGGACCTTGTACATGTGAGGCAAGCACTCTACCAACTGAGCTATATCCCAAGCCCCTAGGTATCCATTTTAACATCACATTGGGCATGGGATATAGAAGATAAGGCCAACATCCAGATCAAGATAAGAACTCTAATCTATTTAGGCTAAAATCTCAAAAGGCTAACCCTTACTGTGAACGTGAATGAAAAATAACACCCCCCCACCCCTCATCTCACCACTCCTGGCAAAGAAAAGGGACAGAAAAAGAATTTTTCTGGATTAAAAGGAGGAAAAAAATGAAGCTGTTTTCCCAAAGTTGGCCCTCATAAAAGTTCAGTATAATTTAATTGTATCATCTAAAAAGTTTCAAGCACAGAATTAAAGTGGTTTCAGCTTAATATCCTCAAGCAACCAGAAGAAGCAAAAGCAAATTCAGTTTAGAGAAACTGGTCAACTTCAAAGAGACCCCCAAAAGAGTTTCCCCAAAAGAAGCTCAAAGGGTAATGAATGAATTAAATAACAAACAAATGACAAAACCCACAGGAAACTGGATATCACAGAGTCAGAACCAGTGAATATAAAAGACAATGAAGAGAGACTGGCAAAGAAACTAAAATTAACAGAAATAGAACAATAAATAACCACATTTGTTTTAATAATAAGAGAAGCTTAAAAGTATGACAGAGAACAGGTACAAATGGAAAAGAATAGAACTTCTGAAAATGGAAAAAACTATAATTAAAATTAAATACACTCTATTGCCACAGACATCTAAAACAAACAAATAAATGGAGAAAAATCTCAATGCACAAATAATTGTATCTCATTATACAATGAGATACAATTGAAGAGAGAATTTATAAACTAGAAAATAAATGAAAAGCAATCTAACGCATGGGCCTAAGCAGAGACAAAAATATGGAAACTATGAAATTAAAGAACCATGAAGGATAGAGTGAAAAATTAGAATGAGAAGATCTAAGATACATATAGCTCTAAGAAATAACAGAATGGGGGAAAAGGCAACTGTTGAAAGATAATGGCTCAGACTCTTACAAAATTTTTGAAAGATGCTAAAATGAAGATAATGAATAACAGAAAATTCACTCTGAACAGGCCAAAGTTATCATTTCCGTTCCCGGACGAAATGATCAGACTATGATAAAGACATAACTTAGTCACACTTCTATTTTCCTGATACCTTGGAACTTCATGTTCTCTAGGAATGCATGCGGACCTCATCAGGGAAAACAGGAATCCAATCATGTATCATTAGATCATCACCACTTTTCTTTGCTATGGATTTATTTTCCCAAGAAACATGCAAACACATTTTTTAATATCACCTCAGTAGTGACTAGAAAGGCTCCAGGAATAAGATGGACCCAAGTGGGGCAGAACATGGTTTTAAGATATAACTTCCACTAATAAAATTAGAGCAGTGCAGAAAACAAAGTTCATCCAATCTAACTGCCCCTCCTCTGTTTTCTTTACTCTTTACCAGTCACCCATAGTTGTGCAAAAGCAAAGCTATAATCATCCCTGGTGAATGAGTAAAGGTGCCAGGACTCTAAAAGAATTAAACAACTTGATGAAAATCACATAGATGGTGGGGAAAGCCACGCCAAAACACCACTGTCTTAAGTCTAGTGTGTGAATCTTGACTAGACACTGATTTAAATAAATCAACAACTATGAAAAGACATTCAAACTAGGGAAATTCAAACATTCTCTACATGATATTAAAAAATTATTGTTAACTTTGTTCTGTGTGATAATGACACTGTGGTCCACAGAATAAGTTATCCATTACATAAGATTATACTGTAGCATGAAGAGGTGAAATAACATTGAAACCTACATTTGGCAGGGGAGGAGTGGGGATTGAACCCAGGGCCTCAGGCATGCTAAGTACATGCTCTATCTACCATTGAGCTATATCCCTGACCCTGAAATTTGGTTAAAGAAAATTCTAGCATCCCTACCCAGTAATACGTGGAGGGGGTACACATATGAAACAAGTTTGGCAAAGGCTGATAACTGAAGGTGGGTGATGAATATATCACTCTTTTGTATGTTGTACGTGTTTGAAATTGTCCATAATAAACTGTTTTTAAAAATCTTGAGCTCTTGATGCATATCAACACTGTCTGTAACTATATAAACAGCCTCTTTGGGGAGCACAGAGATTAGGAACAGAAACAAGTAGCAAATATTAATTCAAGTAGTACTAAGCACTTGGCATCCACTTAGCAATTTACATTGGTTTAATATCTTTTGTTGATATTAATAAATAGTTCACAAATGAAATGCCCTTCAATTATAGATAACAAATTCTGTTCCTCCAAAAAGAACAAATAACCTTGAATAGGCTTTGCTTTAAAAATTTCCAATAGTTAAGGTTAATTACCTAGCATTTATGCCCAAATGTTAAGAAATTTGTACCAGAATAATCTTGCCAGAAATTCTTAAAGCTCTCATGTCAAATATTCTCAATATATTTAAATTACAGTAGTAAATGTCAATATAAAGAAAACAATAGCATGTGAGCTTCTTTGGAGTTAGTAGAGTACATGAAAATGTCTTTCTGCAGGGCTCATACATATTTTCTTGGGAAATTAAATTCTCACAACTGAATATCACTAAGTGGCTCAAAATAACTCAGATTCCATGTTAAATAATTTTACATTGTTTTGAAAATCCATCTACTCTCCTTTATGCCAAAGAGACAAGTACTGAGTTTCTAGATGGAATCACAAAAGCCGCTATAATTCAGTCTATTTTAAAAACTAAGTAAGATTAATCATATTTTTCACAAATTTAAATGCATCTGACATGCTTTGTATTACTACAAAGGAAATATAAAACAAGAAAATCAAGAAGACAATGATACTGCATCTTTACTCTGCCAAGTCAAATAAACATACAACTGGGGGCTGGGGTTGTGGCTCAGTGGTAGAATGCTCATCTCGCACTGGGTTTCGATCCTCAGCACCGCATAAAGATAAATAAATAAAATAAAGGCAATGTGTCCATCTACAACTAAAAAATAAATAAATATACATATATACATATAAAAAGCTTAAATGATTATTTTAAAAAATACAACTGTAGCTATTTACACCCTCTATAATTTTGCTTAATATAAAGTAATGAGTTAGAATGGTTAAAATTCTTCTGTTATCTTGAAAAACTACAATATATCCCCTCCCCCCCATAATCAACCTTTCTTCCTGTGAGTTTTTGAGATATATAATGTCTACTCATGACATTATATTAATAAATGAATATTAATAAATCCTATAGATCAAAATCACATTAACTTTTCTTCCATGTTGAACTTTCTCTATAAGCTTTTACAAAAATGTGTATCGATGTTCTTGATGTGTCAAAGTACATGATATAAAAAGTGGATATGGATCTACAATAAAACAGTTTCTCCATGTTGGTCAGAAAAGTCTATTTACCAGAAAAGATTCATTATATCTCAACCTCCCTTGATTTTAAGCTGTGCCTATAGAAAAAGTAAATCGATTAAATGCACAGAAAAGCAGGCTTCTATTTATTAATAAACCTTTATTTATGTGTTTATGGGGGAAGTGGGGTAAAAATAGCTGCAACTAAATTATTTCTTAAAATTCTCTTCAAGGTTTTACTAAACTGCAAAAAGATTCTGAAATCTATAAGAATCTTGAATTATGGCTGACAAAAAACAGTCCCATGCCATCAGAAGCCATTCTGTAATGTAAGCCTGAGAAGTAAATTACTGCTCTACATAATATGCACCAGTATCAACCTGAGGCCTATAAAAGTAAAAGTCTGAGAAGCTTAGCAGTATCCAGGATTTTTACTAGCCAGCATCCTCGCAAGAATAAAAATAAAATAATAAAATGAATGAAATCAGCATTTTCTGACTCACACGGCATAGCTTTTCATGAATGGGCACTTATGTGTAAAGATGGATTAACTCTGATCTCATTTTAATGAGTTTGTCTTTGAGGGACTACACTGCACAGAAGCTTGATCATTCTATAGTCATTTAAATCAATCCATGAAAAAGTTTTAAGAAATGTACTGACTTTAGTTGGGCATACTAAATTCACCAAAATTTTTAAAGTCAGAATAATTTAAATAGTTACTGCTTCCATTCAATAGGTTGCTAACCCCTGTCAATTCTACCTCCTTAATCTAGCTATAACTTGTCCTCTCTCAGCTTCCACACTGCCTTAGTTTACACTCTCATTGCTATATAGCTGCAAAAGTCTCCTAGAGGGACTCCTAACTCCTATTTCACCTTTCTCTGATTCTTTTTGCACCTAGCCACTATATCATCTTTTTGAAACGTAAATCTAATTACATTACAGCCCTTGTAATAATCATTACCTTGTAATGATCCTGAGGATCAAGTGCAACTCTGTGTTCTACCAGGGGCTTCAGCATTTCACCTCTGCCTGCTCTTCCTGCCCTTCCCCCACAAGCTCCAGACCCTACCAAACCGCTCTTAGTTCTCTAAATCAGTAGCTGCCAAGCTTTTGGATCCTGAAGGTCAGGAAAAACAACTAAAAGGGTGGTGAGTTACACGTAAGACTGCCAACTTTTTATTTGCCAAGGAAAAAAATTTATAAAAACAAAATCACAATGTTACCACTTTCATTTTACCAGAAAAAAAGTTAAGAAGGACATATCTTACAATTTTTAAAACCAGAAGTTAAAATTTAAACATGAAAAGCATGTCACATTATCTTGCATACTGGTAAAAAACATGAACTTGTTCAATAAAAGCACTGCCCTAGGGATTGGGATTGTGGCTCAATGGTAGAGGGCTTGCCTAGCATGTGCGAGGCGGCCCTGGGTTCGATCCTAAGCACCACATAAAAATAAATAAAAGTATTGTGTCCAATTACAATTAAAAAATAAATATTAAAAAAAAAGCACTTCCCCAACTCATCATACCTTTATGTCCCTGTATCTGCTGGCCATCTGCTGAAAAGTCTTGACCTCTCATCCCCATTTTTCTCCATCTGCCTATAAGTACATCCTTCAACACTTGCTTTATAGGGCTGTTCTTTTCCATAAATATGTGCTGGGCATCTTGCAGATTCTGGTCACAAATATTTTGTTCTGTGTTTTTTCTAGAAGTTTTTTAATGTAAGTTTTTACATTTAAGTCTATGACTTGCTTTCATGTCTGTGGGTGGTATTAGGTTTGAATTGAAGTTCATTTCACACAAGTGGGTATTCAATTGTTCCAGCAGGATCTGTTAAAAAGACTATCCTTTCTCCATGAATTGCCCTTTCTCTTTTTAAAAAAGTCAAATTAGAGATGGGGATGTGGCTCATCTGCCTGGCATGCACAGGCCCTGGGTTCGATCCCCAGCACCATACACATATACACAAAAAAATCAAATTGACCATATATGTGTGGGTCTCTTTCTACATTCTATTCTTTTCCACTTACCTATTTGCCTAGGCTGAGCAATCTGACATGTATCTCAATGGGACTCAGGATCCAAAGACAAAGAGCAGTCTGTGCAAATGAGTGAGAACCTGGAACCTGGCTGGCCTCCTTGATGTTTGCCTGTTTTCTTTCCTCTGCTTTATTGTATCCTTTGCCTTTATTAGCCTTAGGTAAATACACTTTGCAAAGTCTTGTGAGTCTTTTCAATTAACCAGTCCAGGGTAATTGCTGTAATGATTTTGCTTTCCATGACTACAAGACTTTTTCTTACCACAAAGCCAAACAACTATTTTCCATCTTGCCTAAATGGGTCAAGGTTAACTCCCTCTTCGCCCTCTCTGCTAGGATTGACATGTCCCAAGTTATAATGATCATGGCTTCCAGGGTTTTTTTTTTATACTATTCAAAATAAGGTCAAATAAGATAATTGCAAAATTGGAAAGTTTTAAATCTAAGAGTGAGTGCAAGAGTGTCAATGCAAGTGTGCAGGTATGAATATGGCTTACAACAGTAGCTGCAGCAAACCCTGGACCCCAAAATAAGCAAAACCTAGGAAAAGTCAAAAGTGTACCCCTTCCTTTGTGAGAGTCAAGACAGATTCTCATAAAATATATGTGGGCATTTTCACAGTCTAAAAGGGGAGTAATATTTTGGACAAATAAAGAGTGATGGATGATACACTTAGAATAATACAGTCCAGGGCTGGGGCTGTAGCTCAGTGGTAGAGCACTTGCCTTGCGTGTGTGAGGCACTGGGTTCGATCCTCAGCACCACATAAAAATAAAGATATTGTGTCCATCTACGGCTAAAAAATATACATATATATATAAAAAGAATAATACAGTCCATCATGGTGGTAGCATGTGGCAGAGGAGGACTATTCACCTCCTCAGTAGCCAGGAAGCAATCAGAAAGAGGAAAGGGCAGGATACTTGATAGCCCCTTCAAAGGCACGCCCTAATTAAGTAACTTCCTTCCATTAGGCCCCACCTCTTAAAGGTTCTACTACCTTCCAAACAAGCCACATGCTAATAACCAAGCCTTTAACATGCCGGCCTTTGGGGGATACTTCCAGACCACAGCACTGTATTAGCGGAGAAAGTTAAATACTAGTAGGAGAAGAAATAGTAACAACATGCTGAACATTCATTATTTAAGACACATTTTACTTTACTTGCTTTACATTTAATCCTCACAAAAGTTCTAGGAGAGAGATCCTATTTATGTTTCTATTTCAGAAATGAGAACTACATTGTGGAGAGGCTAAGCTGCCTGTGATCTCCCCCATACCAGAACCAGGAAGAACCAAGACTAACCCCCAGGCAGCATTTCTTACCAAAAATGCTTGGGACTAGAACTGTTTTAAGATTTCTGGTTCTTTTCAGATGTTGGAATGTTTCCATATATGTAATAAGATATTTTGTGAATGAGAGCCAAATTTAAACATGAAATTTATTTATGTTTCATATATACCTTATACACATAACCTGAAGGTGATTTTACCACTATTTTTAGTCATGTGCATTTTGACTGTGACCCACCACATACAGTCAGATGTGGAAATTTCCACTTATGGAATCATAGTGCTGCTCAAAAAGTTCCCAATTTTGGAAAATTTTGGATTTTAGGTTTTTAAATTAAGATTGCTCAGCCTGTACCACAGTACTTACCTAAAACTAGGTAAGTACTCAATACATGCTTTTGAAAATGAAAGAGAAGCAATATTTCCATTTTGGAAGTTGTCTGAATACCTAGAGAGAGAAATAATTCAGACCAGAAGGACAAATGTGAAAATGAAGGAAGTCTGGTGAAAAGTTTTCACTGTTTACAAAACAGAAGCCAGGAAGTCAAGAAAATGGCTTATAGGCATTTAAGCACCTTGCTCAGTACATTATTGAAATCTGGATTTGATCACTTCTAATATATGCCTTTAAGTCCGGGAGACAGAAAAAAAAAACAAAAAACTGCACTGTGAAATTCTCTCAGTTAAACAATGCTGCTGTTCTTTATTGGCTGCCATGGAAAATGATGATCATATCATAATCTACCTCTCACCTCTTCTTATGCCATTTGAAAGGTTTAGGGCTCCCTTATTGGAAGGACTCTACATACTTCCCTACATACTTCTTCTCCAACTCAGAGCTTTGTCAGTGTGGATAAAATGCACTTAATCCAACCATAACACACCCACTTGCTTTTTAACATAAAATTTTCAGCAAAAAATAAATAAATAAATAAATCCTCCTTGCTCTAGTAAAGCTATTTCTAGGTACTCAAGGTATAAGAAAAATCAGCTGTTTCCAATCTGAAAGTGCTGGCAGGTATTGTAAATATGCAAAAGCTTAATTAACTCTTACCTGGATTGATGATATTTTTAAATCTTTATTAAAAGTCTGAAATATTGCTTTTCCTTCATTTTCAAAAGTATGTATGGAGTACTTACCTAGTATTAGAAACACAAGGAAGGATTAAAAAATGTGAACCTGAAACAAGAGTCCATAGAACTAAATTTTCACCTACTGTTTCTTAAAAACACCAGGGCTTTCCAAGCCTACACTATTAGTTCTTGGTGTTGTTAAAGACATTTAATAGATGCTGCTTGGAAATAAAACAGAAAGAAAATCATGAAAGAGGAGACTCTACAATTTTTTGCTCTTCAACTTTGAGAGCTGGACTCAAAAACAAAACTCTATGCCGGGTGCGGTGGCGCATGCCTATAATCCTAGTGGCTCAGGAGGCCAAGACAGGAGGATCATGAGTTCAAAGTCAACCTTAGCAAAAGTGAGGTGCTAAACAGTTCAGTGAGACTCTGTCTCTAAATAAAATATAAAAATAGGGCTGGGGATGTGGCTCAGTGGTTGAGTGCCCCTGAGTTCAATCCCTGGTACCCTACTCCTGCCAAAAAAGTCTATGTTATACATGGTAGTAAATTTTGAAATGTAGTAACACTAATATTTATTAGGCTCTTATTACACAGAGCCACATACACTTTTAATTACTTTATGAGAATTCTTTGTTTTAATCTTTACAATACTCTTAAAAATTGACACTATTGCCAGGCACAGTGGTGCAGGTCTATAAACCCAGCAACTCAGAGGCTGAGGAAGGAAGATTACAAATTCAAAGCCAGCCTCAGCATCTTAGTGAGGCCCTAAGCAAGTTAGTGAGACCCTGTCTCTAAATAAAACGTTTTTAAAAAGGGCTGGGGATGTGGCTCAATGCTTAAGTGGCCCTGGGTTCAACGCCTCCTACCAAAGGAAAAAAAAAAAAAAAATGACACTATTTAGAGATGCTAAAACAGGCACAGAGAAGTAATTTACTTAACCTCGCAGGATTAAAAAGTAGCCAGAATTCAAACCCAGAAAGCCAGTCTCAAATCCCATGCCATTAACAACTACTCTCTCCTACCACTGAATAAGACCCAAATATCATGGATTAAACAGAATATACAAACAAACTAAAAGCTTAGAAATAGACCTATGTATATGGAGTGGCTAGCATACTAAAAATTTATTACAAATAATGAGGGAATGGATGAGTTATACAATAAAAGGGGCTGCCTTCATCATTTAATTATTTGGTTCAAAAGTGGAACTTTACCTCACCCCATTTATTAATATAAATTTCAGGTGATTTTAAAGAATAACATGAATTTCTGCAACCAAGATGATGCAGATAGCTGACTCTCTTGTGTCATCATTTCTGGATAAGATGACACAACTAATTTGATAGGAAAATTCTCCACTACAGACCAGCTCACTAACAAGACCCTTATCCATAAACCTGAACCCTTGACTAGAATCATCAGGGAATGGTTCAGGAAGGAGCATATTGAGTGGAAAGCCTACTCTGCAGCCAGTTCCAGATCAGCAATAAAACAATAAAAACTGCCATCCATCAATCGCTGAGAGCCAGACACCCTACTAAGTGCTTGCATTCTTCAACAAATTTCAATATTATTACTCATGTAAGAAAACCTTCCCTCAGAGGTTAAACAAAATGACCAGTGTTTTAAAGCCAATAAGAAGCAAAGCCAGAACTGGAACACAATGGCCATCAGACTCAAGCTTAAACTCAATTACTCCACTATATGTTGAGGGGCCATGTCCACCAGGATCCCCTCTTCAGAGTCTTGGGACAGCTCCTCCATTGGAGCAGAAGCTGGGTACAAGACCAAGGCTGGAGAACCAGCTGTGCTGGCAATTCTGCTCCAGGCAGCCATCCAGGAGGAAAGGGAGACTAGCCCAGGGGGCTTCAAGTGGCCAAGGCAGACACAAAAGGGACACTGTTTCTGAACAAAGGCATGCTCTGCCTGCAGCTGTCTCCCACTGCCTAGAGCCCCATCCCTACCCTACACAAACTATTACAACTCTAAGCTGCCAACAAAAAATTACAATAAATCTACCCCCATTTTTGCCTGGAAAAGAACTGAACAATGACCTACACAATCTCTGACAGAGCATATTTCAGTTACCAATTTTAAACCAATGAGGACCTCACTTGGCAGATGAGCAAACAGAGAAGCTAGCAGACCAGACAGGAGAAAAGACCCAGTATTTTAAGAGATGTGGGGAAATTTGAATAATTAGCATAACTGCAAGAAACAAGATACATTTGCAATTTTTTAAGTATACATTTTCAGGGAGATTCAAAGGGACTCTGCCTCACTAACACAAAAGCTACCATAAAGGAAGATGAAAAGGGAATAACAAGAAAGAGTATAAAATATATATAGCATCTGAACATATAGATCAAATACATGTGGGTTGTAGTCTGCTTGGTGCTGCTATTACCAGAATACAAGGGTAGTCTGCAATGAGCACACATTTATTGGTTCATGTTTCTGGAGACTGTAAAGTCCAAGAAAGATCAAGAGACTGCCTGTGACAAGGGCCTTCTTGCTGTGTCATCCTATGATGGAAGGCAGAAGGGCAAGAGAGAGCAAGAGATTGAACGCACAGTCTCAAACTCGTTTAGAATTAGCATTAATTCATTCTTGAGGTGCAATCCTCAGAACAAAAACACTTCTAAAGGTCCACCTCTTAGTACTGTCACAATAGCAATGAAATTTTAACATGTGTTTTGAGGGGACATTGAATCACAGCACTATACAGTAGGAATTTCAAAAAGAAAGGGGAAAAAATAAGAAATAATAAGTAAAGGAGAAGTAATACATAATGGGGAAAACAGAACTTAAAAATGAGTATTTCTTGGGCGTGGGGTTGTGGCTCAGTGGTAAAGTCTAGCATGTGTGAGGCCCTGGGTTCGATCCTCAGCACCACATAAAAAAATAAAATAATAAAGTAAAGGTATTGTGTACAACAACAACAACAAAAAGAATGAGTATTTCAGACAAAGTATTACTCCACTCAGGGTTTAGTAGAATTCATCATAAAATGATCTGTGTACCCCAGGAGAATTGGTAAATGACTAAGAGGAAAAAAATCCAATAGACAGCTGGATCTCCAACAAGACTATACTAAGGGATAAAAGACCACAGTAAGATCTGTAGGACTCTACAAGGAAAGGAGTGTGACCTATGAATTTTAAATTTAACTAAATTATCAATACTGTAACCATTATTACCATAAAGCAGAAGAAATATGTTAATAGTCATAAAAGGACACAAAAATATATTTTCTGTTTATCCCAGCTGGAAAAATATTCTTAGGGAAGGGAGGCTATCCAATCAAGCAATAAATAAATAAATAAGGGAAAATCAAGAAAGACACACAAAAGTACAGGCATACTCAAGCTAACAAGGGCTGGGGTTGTGGCTCAGTGGTAGAGCACTTGCCTAACACGTGCCCATGGGGCAAGGGGTTCAATCTTCAGCACCACATATAAATAAATAAAATAAAAATATTGTGTACATCTATAAACAAAAATATTTTTAAAAAAATATTAAATAAAGCTAAAAAATTAGAGTGGCCTAAAATAATGCATGCTAAAGGGCTGAAATTATTCAGACAGGATGCTCAAAGGAGGGTATTGTAAAAGAAAATAGTATGCACAAATATTTCTCATTTCAACAAAATATAGGAGATAAGAGGAAGGAAGAAAGAGGGAAGGAAAGATAAAAGGAAGAAAAGGAGGAGGAAGGAAGAGAGGAGCTGAGGTGCTCATCAGGCTTTGGGGGACTCCGTAAATACTGTTCAACTGCATAAGAAGTTCAAATTTTAAACGTCCCAGAGTGGGGCTGGGGATGTGGCTCAAGCAGTAGCACGCTTGCCTGGCATGCGTGCGTCCCAGGTTCGATCCTCAGCACACATACAAACAAAGATGTTGTGTCCACTGAAAACTAAAAAAATAAAATATTAAAAAAATTCTCTGTCTCTCTTTAAAAAAATAAAATAAAATAAAAGAGTAACAAAAATTATAGCTCAAGTCATACAGAAATTTTTTTCTTTCTTTAAAAAAGGGAAACTTATAAAGTGAAACGAAACTCAGAAAAAATGTAAATAATAAGAAAACACAGCAATTTGAAAACCTAACACAAGATGCCAGGGTTAAGAACATCCAGTTCTTAACACTGATGGTTAAATGTCCCTCGAAAACAAGAAGCCTCACAAACTGGGTGAAAAAGCAAAATACCACCATCTTCCTGGATTATTAAATGAAGTAATGTGTAAAAAAGTGACAGCCATAGTTGTTCAAAAAGTGTATATTAAGAAAAGAACATTTCAGACACTGTGGTAAGCTGAAAACTTTTAAAAAGAAAACTAAGAAATGCTACAAAAAAATTCACAGAAATAAAAAATATTTTAAAGTCTCATGATGAGCTGGCAGGAAAAGTGAGGAAATCCTCAAAAAAAGGGATCTGGGGTGGAGCTCAGTAGTAGAGCACTTGTCTAGCATGCATGAGACCCTGGGTTTAACCCAGCACCCCCCACCACACACACACACACACACACACACACACACACACACAGAAAGGGTATCATCTTTGATTCCAAAATTTTACTTGCAGATGTTTATTAATATTCACATCTGTAAAACATTCACATCTGGGAATAATTAATAAATTAAAGACAGTTTATGATGCTGTTTGGCTGCAAATAATATTCAACTTAAGTGATTTAAACAAAAGATACGATTTAAAAATAAGAACTAGAAGATAGGTGGTTCCAGAGTGGCTGAGTAACTCAATCTCTT
Source organism: Marmota flaviventris (assembly GCF_047511675.1). Taxonomy (NCBI): domain Eukaryota; kingdom Metazoa; phylum Chordata; class Mammalia; order Rodentia; family Sciuridae; genus Marmota; species Marmota flaviventris. The sequence goes on along the minus strand of NC_092501.1, from coordinate 131,229,909 downwards.
AATAACTGAGAATCCATATTTCCACTGTGTTGCCTTCACAGTTTGAGGGACATCATGTTATATGAATACCAGGCTTTTAAGACTGTATATAAAATATGATATATACTAACATCAAAGAAAAAGAGTGAAAGCTGCTAACAGTGGTTGCACCAAGATGGCATGATCAAGGATAGTTTCTAATAATCTGCTTCTTATACTTTTTCTTGTACTCTTCATGTTTTCATAAGAATGTAATACTTGTATAAACTATAAAAGAAAACTCTGTGTGTGTGTGTGTGTGTGCATGTGTGTGTTGAGAGTCACAGCCGAAGGGGCCCCAGCAAACTTTTCAGACTGCCAGCTGATGATTGGCTCACAAGGCCCCAGCAACTTCTAGCTGATTGGCTCCTCTGCGGTGATGCTCATTGGGCTGTTTCCCCGCCCTTTCAGACTACGGAGCTACTCATTGGGGGACTTTTTTTGGCTCTGCCCACGCGACCCAGCCAATGGGCCTCAAGAGCAGGAGGAGTGGGGGTGGTTGAGAGGCTGGTGGGAAGCCGGTGGTGGCAGTTGGGCTCTGAAGGTTTTTCCTGAGGAGCTGTTTTGTTTGGCCTGTGTGGTTCTAAAAATAAAGTTTGTTTCTTTTGACAAGTGGCTCCTGAATTGTGCCCAGCCAGACTGCGGCATGTGTGTTTGTGTGTGTGAACTAAAAGAGATGTGCCGACTGAAGGAAGGAAGGGCTTCAATTATTCCTTGGCCATAATGTCATAGGTATTTTTTCCTTGTTTCCCAATTAGGATTCATTCAGGTTGATTTATATGTGATTTGTTTTGTGTCTGTATGAGGTTCACTAATTCTCCACCACCCAAAGGAAGCTCACGGTATTGTTGATGAGTATCCTCTACCTATAGAGTAACACTAGTATAAACCAAACAGGTCACCAAGCATTTTACATGCCTTTTTTCATTACTGACAATAGACCTTATAGATGAATAAGGAAACTTAAAATAGACAAAGTCTTTTGCGATGAGAACTTAGAAACTTTAATCATTTCAGGGCCTATCCCACAGTCACATTAAATCGGAAAACTTAAATACAGTCGGCCCCAGTAGCATGCATCATACTTCAGAAATATTAAAACAAATCCATATATTGCATCAATTCCCAAGGAGCTCAATCTTTCCAATATTTAATTAATACCAGTAACCATCTGTGTTCCTGAATCTACTGGAGACAAAATGAATGTTCAGGAACCAGAGCAGGCTGGAAGAAGCCCACACCATCCATTTAGTGTGCTCCAGTGACTTCCTTCTGTTCACCTTCTCCACTCAGAGAGAACAGCTTGAGCCACTTCCCACGAGCAGACCAGCACTTATTTCAATGGTTTCAGAGAAGGTGACCAAGTCTGTCTTCTCCAGCTTAAAACTAAAAATTTGGGTCTCAGCTTTTCAATTTTAAAGGTGGAGGAACATCCAAGAAATAATCAATTCAACCTCCTCATTTCAGACCCAAGGAAACTGTACAATTTAAAGCCATCAAAATAAACATATATAGCAGAAAGAAATGCTCCATGGAGCACACAAAGATATCATCTTCAAAAGAGGTCTGAACCCTGCAACAATGTATCCTGTTGCTCAATCTCAAAGCTGTGACCCTATGTTGAAATGTTGGTCAATCAGTTTCTAAGGCTCTAGATATTAGAAATCTTCTGGTAAGAAAACTCCGTTCGGTTGAACATCATGTGCAAGGTGGGGTCAGGAGTAGAGCTCTTGCCTAGCATGAGGCCCTGGGTTCAACCCCCAGTATCACAAAAAGAAAAAGAAAGAAAGAAAAGAAAGGGAAAAGGAAAATTAAAAACTTAAATGCAATGCATAGGGTTAAGCAGCTAATCGGCATGTGCGGTGCATCAAAGGCTCTGTTAGCTCATCCTTCTCTCCTCCCACAAGGAATGGAAGCTAGTGTTTGCGTGTTTTGTTACTGCAGTTGTCTTCACTAACATGACAGGGGGCATTAAAGACAGGACTTGTAAACAGCCAAGTGTATTCAAAAAGATTAAATAACATAAAATTTTTGTTAGATTTATTTCATTTTGTTTTAGGCCCTGCCACATTAACCATGTAATCCATTAAGTGTAACATACTTCATATATGAAACTACACAAATTATAAACATCTAAGATACTAACTGTCCATCAAACTTAATGCTTTGAGCCCCACTGGTGAAGAAAGAGGAAGGAGCTCTTTTATTGAGCCTTGCACAATAGAAGCTGCTCTGGTATTCTGGTGTGTGTTTCCTGGTACAATCCTTACCACGCTTCTGACACGTAGATATTCAAAACCCTCTTTTCCAAAGAAGACAACTGCCACTTGGCCAGTTAAGTTGCTCAAGACTCACAGATAACAGAAAGAGAAGCTTGAACGTGAACCGTATCAGTATTACCTCAAACCGTGCCTTCTTCCTAGGGTACAAACACTGCCAAAAGTACTTAATAATGGAAGAAGATTCGGGCCTTATTTCTGAATCATTTATGTTTTAAATACAAACTTGGATCTCATTCCCTCACTGAAGAGTATGAGACTCCAAGTGAAAATCTAAAATATTCTTTTCTCTTCAGCATCTGTCTTCGCTCTGAGCCTCACTGGAAGACACACCACTGGCGAGGCACAGGTCACACCTGGCTACCATGGTGCTCTGGCCCACCCAACAGTGTGTGAGGCCTTCAAGTCATGTGTCCCCTCCTGATTGGTTTGAGGCACTATGGGTCACCCTGGTGATTTGGCTACTTTTAAGTGGCTGAAGACGGTAGCCCAGATCTTGAGGGTAGAAATAATGCAACCAAATGTGTCTTTGTGCATGGGCATGCCTTCCTACAGCCCCATGGGTGGAGCTACTCTCACCTGCTCCTTTGTGATATTACCCCTTACCCTGTTTGGGATAGAATGTTCCATGGAAATGCCCTTTGTGTGTCCCTTTCTCTTACTCTGCCCTTGGGTGTGGCCTTCCTAGATGTCAGTCAACCTGCTGACATCTAAGATGTCATCAAGAAGCTAGACTCAGCCCCCTGAAACCTGAACCCTGGCCTCATTTGAATGGCTTCTCCTCAATAAAAGGGGTCAGCATGCACACACTCGCTCTTTCTGGACCCCTAAGGTCAGAGGAGTCGTCACAGCACCCCCAAAGAAAAAGGTATTTCTGTTTCTTGTGTGGTTATTTCATGCAGCCCAGTTCCCCTGGAGTGACCCTTGAGTGTTTTAATCAGGTGGAATGCAACACAACTGTGATAGAAGGTTTTCCTAAAAATCTTTATCTGGACTTATTTATCAATATATAAATAAGGTATAACAATATTAAACCAAACAAAAGTAACTTGCTGGAGTACTAAGTATTAAATGCTGCATCAGGTGAAAATACCCTCCAGTGATACCAGTTTCCTTCTCCAGGCCTGGCAGCTTCTCACCCCTGCCCTGTCAGCATTCCACCTCCAGCCAGGGCTAGCAGCTCTCTGAGATAATCTTGGCTGAATTCCACATGATTTTAGTTGGCCTCAGTAATATTTTTGCTTAGCTCTCAAGTCCAAAGAGACTTTTTCTATAAATGACTGCCATTTTTGTATTGAACTTCTGAAAACCTCCAAATTGAAGACTCCTTTAATTGATTCTTGTTGAGAACAGGTACCAAATTTTAATGGTAGTTGCCTAGGGTCAGGCAGACCATAGCAGACCAATTTTGCTCTGAATATTATAAACATCAATATTTTTAAAGGATGTATTACTTTTAAGACAAAGGTACTCCTTTTTATTACATAACTGGGGCTAAGAATAGCTACATTCTTTCCAGCTTTAAAAGAAAACAAGTTAAAATTCAAGAAACAAGTGTTTTGCACCCCCAAATATTTACATACACAGTGCTGTGTGCATGCCCTTTGTGTGTGTGTGTGTGTGTGTGTGTGTGTGTGTGTGTGTGGTGCTGGGCATGCCAGGCAAGTTCTCTACCACCCTGATACAACCCCAACCCTACATGCCCTCTTCATTAAAAAGGAAACACCACACCCTAGGAAAGTGTATGGCTTAAATGCTGTATAGCCAGAATATATTTGTGTTAAGTTATTAAGACAGGAAAACAATAAAGTGTATTTCATACTCTTTTCACAGTCATGCAACACAACACTTCTGACATCACAAACAATTCTCCAGCAGACACCATCTGAGTTCAATTTCAACACTTTCTATCTGGAGATAGTGACAGATGCCAGGATTAAGGGCCGAGTCCCACAAAACCACTTCCCTCCATCATATACCAGTCCTAAGCTTCAGGTTATGACCTGTGCTTCTGCAGGACCAGCTAAAAATCAGGGCTCCTTCAACCCCCTCCTCTGGTTCAATTAATTTGCTAATTCAACTCACAGAACTCAGAGAAACACTTCATTTTTGCCCATATGTTATAAAGGACATTACAAAGGATACAGGTGAACAGTGTGATAGGAAAGATACTTTTAGGGTTAGATACGAAGTGTCCCCCAAAAGCTCATGTGTGAATGTTCATAGGTGGAATAATTAGATTATGAGAGCTTTACACTAATCAGTGCATTGATCCACTGATATGGATTATGGTGTGGTGGGAAGAAGGAGGTCACTGAGGTGTGTCTTTGAGGTTGATATTTTGTCCCTGATGAGCAAAGCTCTCTGCTTCCCTCTGTCACACCTTTCTGCCCTTCTGCCATGATGTTCTGCCTCATCTTGGGCCCAGAGCTAAGGAGTCAGCTAACTCTGAAACTGTGAGCCAAAATAAACTTTTAAACTTTTCCTTCTCTAAATTGTTCTTGTCAGGTCATTTGATCACAGAGACACAAAGTTGACTAAAACAGATGCATTCATAGAGCTGACATGCAGAGGTCCCCTGCCTCCCTGGGCATGCCACCCCTAGGCACCTAAGCACCTCCACATGTTCTACAATCCAGAAGCCCCCTGAAACCTATTTCTTTGGGTTTTTAACAAGATTTCATTACATAAGACTGTTTGGTTTAGTCACTGACCACTGGTGATCTAGTTAACTTTTAGCCCCTCTTGGAAGTTCAGGATTGGGGCTAAAAGTCTCAGTCCTCAGTGCAAGAACATTCAGAAATGAAATGACCAGATTATGAGAGCTTAACCTAATCAGTGGATGGATCCACCAATATGGATTAGGTGTGGCACATCTCATCTTTGGTGACCAGCCTCCATCCTGAGACTATATAGGAAACCATAACCACCAGCCATTCCATTAGCAAACAAGACATTCTTATCACTTGAGAGATTCCCAGGGTTTTAGCAATTGTATGCCAAGAAATGAGAGAAAGACCAAATAAATACAGTAGTTCACAATACCACAACTTGACCAGAAGTTGCCAAGTCAAGTTTGAGTTATGAAAGTATATACATTCTGAGCCTTACCACCTCTGCCACCATCACTCTGGTCAGAGCCACCTTCACCTCTCCTATCTGGTCTTCTAGCTGCTAGCCTCACCACCTCCATCCTGCCCAGACCTGGTCCATTCTCACAAGGGTCAGTGGAGACTACTAAACAAGTGAAACCTCAGTGCTGCTCAGCTCCAAACTCTGCACTGGCTCCCTATTTTACCAGAATAAAAGCCTAAATCTTCACAATGATCCACACATCATCTTTCATTTTGTGACATCCCCCTGACCTCCCAGCACTCTCCTCCCCTCTGATTCCTCCAGGGCAACAGGCCTCCCTGCTGAACACCAGGACTCTGCTGCCAGAAGATTCATGTCCAGATAACATCATGGTTGACCTCCTCCCCTCCTTCAGATTTCTTTTCAAATACTGAACAAAGAGAGAAGTAATAAGTACACTGGCCATTCCTTTTTAAAAGTAGAAAGGTCACCATCTCCCCACTCCTACCTAGATTCTCAGTTCTCTGTTTTTGTTTCCCCCATAGTGCTTATCACTTGTTGATCATGACTTTCATTTCTGTCTAGAAGCATAGAAGCTCCACGATGGCAAGGTTCTTCATTTATAGTGCCCAGAGCAAAGTCAAGGACTCAATTAATACTTGTTGAACATAGGCTAAATTAAAGTAAAATAAGGGGCTGGGGCTCAGTGATAGCACACCTGCCTGGCATGTGTGAGGCACTGGGTTCGATTCTCAGCACCACATATAAATAAATAAAGGTCTATCAATAACTAAAAATAAATAAATAATTTAAAATAAGCAAAGTGAAAGTGGCCTGGTGATGGAGTCACATCAAGATCCCAGCAACTTAAGAGGTTGAGGAAGGAACATTACAAGTTCAAGGCCAGCCTGGGCAACTAACAAGACCTTGTCTCAAAGTAAAATTTTAAAAAGGGCTGGAGATGTAGCTCAATGCACAAAGGTCTATGTTCAATCCCCAGTATTACCCCCCAACACACTCACACACACAACTTTCACTCAGAGACCTGAGGCAGCTTCTATTTTATTTCTCAAAACTGTTTTAACGTATGAAGTCCTTTGGAATCTTCAATTCAAAATTGTCCTACATGCTTTTAGGTTGACTTTCCCAGGTAATCAATGCCCTTTAATTCTTCCAGTTCTAATAAGAAAATATTTTTGAAAGGTATGAATGTGTACTGAACACAATCAACCCCCAATCTATGCAGGGTATTCATCTGCCTAGGCAAGGCTTCCACTACCACATGCTGGAGAAGGGAAGAGGGAGAAGAAAGGAAGCCTAGGGTAAGACTCATAAGAAAATGTGTTTTTTTTTTTCCCTAAATCTCTTTAACTTCATCATTGATGCTAACAGGACTAGGAAGGAAAAAGCCAGAACTAGGGGAGCAAGTGGATGAGAGAAGTGTGTCTACCCTTCCCTTCTGGAAGTTGTGCTCACTCTCAGGATGAAAGAAATCCTGAGGGCAGAAGGCATCTGCTATGGCGAGATTCCAGGAAAAGATTGCCTGGCAGGGCGTACCACACCACCTCCTGGTCAGCCATATCAAAGAAAACCCAATGTTACAGCAAAGTCAGAACAATGGCTGCAGTTTATTTATCCTTCCTCTACAGCCCTGGCTTTTGTTTCCACGAGATTCAAAAGCCTGCCTGAATGGGGGCAGGTAGGAGTGAGCAGATTCAGCCAGGATGCCTGAAGTCCACAAAGGCAAGGGGAGCAGTGAAGCTAAAAGGGGGGGGGGGGAACCATGAGGAATGAGCAGAATGACAGAAACCCAGGGAAGAAACATGCTGCAAGAGCTAATGGAGTGGAGCTGACCAGGAGCATAAGCAGCCATGACCTGATGGGGACAGGCAAGAGCCAGCAGGAGTCTTCAGCAGAGGGCATCAGGGAGGCATGTCATCGCTCAGTGATCTTGAATCCAGGCCACAGGCCAGAGCAGCTGTTCCATGGCTGAACCAAAAAGGATCCAGAAGTCACTAATAAGTCAATGGAGTCTATCCACCCATAGTCTCCTGATTGCAGCCCCCCCCCACACACACACACACACACCCCTCATCCAAATATCTACCATCTTAGCGAAGAATGTGGAGGGAGAGGATATATGAGAATCTGGGCACCTGTCATTTTAAAAAAGGAGCGTTTACCTAAAAACTACTGAAATGATTGTATCAGACTAATTTTATTGCAATGAGCCTGTTAGCACTGCCTCTCTCCCTGTATATCTGTGCTGGGAAAGAGCTTGTAGGGAAGATCAGCCCAGATGACTAGAAAACAAGGAATCATTCTCTCTGTCCTGTGTGTTCCATAAGTAACTATTGTTTATTCTGACCCTTATTTTGATTGCTCACAATATGATATACAACTAGGAAAACACTCCCCAACCTTATTTGGAGGCCTTTACTTCCATTATCTAATTTTGAAAGGGGCAAGAGGAATCTCTACTAAACACATTTTGGAGTTCTATATTTACCTGTTTGGGGAGATGGCAGAAGTAGGTCTTGCAATGAGACAAAAGACACAGCTGAGAAAAAAAGTAGAGTCAAAGAATCTGGACTTGGTGGCACACACCTATAACCCCAGCAGCTTGGGAGGCTGAGGCAGGAGGATTTCAAGTTCAAAGCCAGCCTTAGCAATTTAGCAAAGCCCTAAACAACTCATCAAGACCCCTGCCTCTAAATAAAATATAAAAAAGGGCTGGGGATGTGGCTGAATGGTTAAAAGCCTCTGGGTACCCAAAAAAAAAGTAGAGTCAAAGAAAGAAAGTGAGGGTTGGGGATGTAACTAATGGGAGAGCACTTGCTTATTATTAGTAGTATGTATGAATCTCTGGGTTTAATCCTCTGTATGCAAAAGAAAATAAAAAGGTACAATTGCTTTGTCCCACTTTGAGTTCTGTAGCTCACCATCACAGTAATAGCATTTTACACCAGCCAAAGGCACTGCACATTTTGTTCACTCCTCTAGCCTCACTGAAGGTGGATAAGCTCCAGCAGTCTTGTGATTGCTGCTGGATGAAAGGTATGTGGCACTGCCCATTCCCTCCTCACACTCCCTCCTCCAGGATTCAGGATGGGGACAGGCAGGGAGGAGGCCTTCTAAGCCTTCATTGTTTTGCACTGGCAAGCCTTCTTCTTCTAGAACTGTGATGTTCTGTGTTCAGAGAAATTCCAGCAACATTCGATGGGAATATGAGTTCATCAGCCACAGTCTGATGCTATATACTAACAATGAGGGTTTGGGATGGTGTCACGAATGACCGGTACAAGCAGGCTCACTTTACACAAGGTAACAAACTGCACTGCACCAATTAGGAAACTCTTCAAACATTCATCCATCATTTTCAAAATCCATTAATTATTTCTGAATGATAAAGTTCTCCAGATTGAGGACCAGGAAGTACACCTGACTCTAAGTCCACTCATCCATTCATTCATCCATTCACATAGACATTCATTAAAACTACAGATGATCCCTGATTTATCAGTGTTATAATGGTGCAAAGTGATGCATTCAGTAGAAACCCTACTTTGAATGTGGGTCTTTTCCTGGGCCAGAGATACGCAACATGCAGTCTGATCCTCTCCCAGGATGCTGGGCAGCAGCAGGGGCAGCAGCAGGGACTGCAGCTCTGACTCAGCCAAGAGACAGAGTCAGCCACAAGATCACGTCAGCCTCCAGATCACAAGGGTAAACAACTGGCATTCTGCAGCGTGCTGTGTTGCTAAACTAGGATAGTCAGTAGGGTAGGGAGATTAAGTGCATCTTCAACTTAAGATGTTTTCAACTTCCAGAGGGTTTACTGGGACATAACCCCATCATGAGTCAAGGGACATCTGTAACTTACAGATTACGCACCAAGCAACACCACTATGGATATACATCAGAGCAGGATATAATCTCCATCCTCAAGAAGCTCAGAAGCTAGTAGCTGAAACAGATTAGAAAAGTACCATTTATTATCAGTAGCATTGCCACTAATGTGAGGAGCTAGGCCATCTATTAGCCTAAAGCAAACTTCTAATGAGGTAAGATGTATAATAACAGTGCTAACACATAGTCAGGCCTCAAAAAACAAAAATGCTAATTCTCTTTCCTGCCCTCTCTGTACTGATCTGATACTTCAAAGGAAGTGCTACCAAAATGTAACACTAAGCACAAGGGGCTGAGGACAATGACACGAAAATCTATTGAATCTATTCAGAGAGTGCTTATCCCTGGTACTGTAGAGACATCCCAAATTTGGGCATTAAAGTACATGTCTATAACAACAAAGGTGTGATTACTCTCTTTATAATCAGACCAAGACTGCTGAATAATTGCAGGTGAAATGAACAATAAGTACAAACACATGGGCCACCTTCATCTTTTATAAACATGTTTCTTTAAGTATGGCAAATACTTAAAGAGCTTTTTCAGTTTGATGTCTAAAATAAAAAAAAAAAATAAAACCAGTAAGTCAACAAGTTAGCACAGAATTTCAGCACCTAAAAGTCTGCCTGTATCTCAAAGGAATCAAACTATGGACACATTTCTTGAAATCTCTTGAAACTCAACCCACCACGTTATTAAAATGGCAGGAGGGATTTCCTACCTCCTGGATTCTAGGAGAAAGTTCTGTCTTGAAATGTCTGCTCACTCCTGGCAGAACAGTATGGTCAAGATAAAAAAGAATGAAAGTATTATGGGAAAAGAAAAGAAAGAAGATCAGAGGGAGGAGGAACTTTATGATGTCCAGATAAGGACAACTTTCTACTAAATGAGAGATATCACAATAAGTGAAGAACTCCGTTCTTTGACTTCTTGAGTGTTGGATTGTCTAAAAAAGATTTCCTTGCTCATAACGGACACTTAGCTAAACCCTACAAACATAGCTAAGGAGAGAAAGCTGGAAATGCATTTGAACAAAGCCAGTGTAGGATCTCCCAAATCCCTTTCCCTGTCATGGTGAGTGGTAATGCTCAGGTTGATGGAGGATGGCTTAACCCATCAGCTCTGTCAGCTGTGTCACAGATAAGTGAAGAATCACAGACCAAGAATTGGAAATAAATCTTTGGGGCATTAAGACCCTGAGATTTGGGAGTTGCCTGTTGTTGCACTTTAATCCACCCCATCCTGACTGACACAGGTGACGAGTAGGTAGTGGAAAGAAAGAAGACAGCCCTTCTTTTCGAATATTCTGTAATTTAGCTTCTTTACTAACCCAGACTGTTTTCTTGCCTCACACACCATTTGCTCCCCATTCTCTCCCAGCAACAAGTCATAAAAATCACTATTTGCATTTTAACATTTTAAGAGTCATAAATATATATATTTTAATTTTCAAAAATTCTTTGAAATAAAATCATTGCTGGTTAATGGTTCATCCTCATAAAAAAAAAACAGTAATTCACCCTTGCAAAACAATTCCATTAATAGCCAATTAAGGTGAATAATAACCATACCTCTTGCCCAAATTCTTTTATATACACAGCTTTTTTTTTTTTTTTTTTAAGAGGTACCACAAAAACAGTGTACTCACTACAGATGGTCATATTTAACAGTCTGAAGACAACTTTGAAGTTAATAACCATACTGTATGGTCATGACATAATTTAACCATGTCCCTACTGATGGACATTTGAGCTTGTTCTACCTGTTTTGTTTTGTTTTTTTAATTGCAGTGCTACAGTAAACACCATGTAAACCCATGGTAGCATGTATGTAAAATCTATCCCAATAAATGGGCTGGCTGAGGTCAATGGTATGTTATGTTTCAAATCAATAGGAATTGCCAAACTGCTCTCCAAAATATGGTAGTACTGACAGTATATGAAAGTGTCTTTTCTCTTCAGAGTCTTACAAAATTGGATATTAACAATTTTTTAAAAAAATATTTGCTGGATGGGAATCATAAAGTGGTATTTCAGTATTTCTCTCTTTAATTATTTATTTCCAACTTTTTAAAAATTATCTCTATATTTTCTTTGGAAAGTTATCTCCTACCTATTTTTTTAACAAAGTTAGGGGTTTTTTAATTATGTATTTATAGTGACTTTTATTATAAATATTCAGGCTTTTTAATCTTTGTTGCAAATAGTTTTTCTATAAGCCATCACTTATGAATTCTGACTTTCAACACATAGACCTTTTCTTAATTAATATGGTTAAACTTGTTAAAATTTCCCATTATAGTTTCTGGTTTTTAAGAAATGGTCCTTTAAATTAACCACAAGCTTACTGTGTCTGTTAAGAGAACTTTTTTAAAATATTTTTTTAATTGTAGATAAACACAATACCTTTATTTTATCTATTTATTTTTATGTGGTGCTGAGGATCGAACCCAGGGTCTCACACAGGCTAGGCAATTGGCCAGCCCCAACCCAAGAACTTTTTTTAAAAGCTCCTTACCCCTACCCTGAGCTCACTTTATTCTTTTACATCAATGTACAGATAACCTGTCTAAGTGCTAAGTTGCTCAAAAACAACCAACACGGCCCCCAGTGTGTAGTGGGTTTTCAATAAACATTCATTTATTTTATTCTTCCTGAGTTCCATTGGTTTAGAGACAAGAGATACACGATTTTTTTCAAAATATTTTCCAATAGAATTCCAATGATGTTCAGAGAGACAATGTACCCATCCAAAACAACATTTCCCAGCCTGTGTGCAGCTAGGGGTGACAGAATGACATGGTTCTGGTTAATGAGATGTAAGCGGAAGTCACTGAACTGAGCTTCCAGGAAGCTCTTTGAAAGAGAACAGGCACAGCTGGTACATGCCTTTTGCCATCTGCCCTCCGCCTCCTTCCTGCCTGGAAAGCAGATGCAATGCTGCCTGGAGAGCAGCCACCATGAGACTTCAAAGTGACAAGATCACTAAGGATAGCTGAATGGAGAGACAGAAGCAGCCTGGGTCTCTGATGGCTTCTTTGAGCCACCCCTGGACTTCTTGTTACAAGAGGAAAATAACCCCCTTCCCTTGTTTGAGACACTGTTAGTCAGGTTTTCTGTTCCTTGAAGCAGATGTATTATTTAAACTACACACAGAGATTCACCCAACATCTTCATATAGATTTTAAAACACCCTTTCCAATTTCATGCCTTGAAATAAGTTCTCAAAGAAAAATTATACTGGCTTGAAGGGCAAGTTCTCCATTCACAGATGTATTTAATTCAAAAACGAGAAGTCAAACCATTAAGCATTCAAACAGAAATTCAAGAGCACCCTTAAGGAGAAGTTAGTAATCAGCAACATATGGGAGTCACCTGTATAGTTTTGGTTTTAAAATTACCCTCATCAGGGGCTGGGGATATAGCTCAGTTGGTAGCGTGCTTGCCTTGAATGCACAAGGCCCTGGGTTCAATCCCCAGCACTGGGGGGAAAATACCCTTATTAGGATACCACATGGTTTATTTTAGCTATGACAAATTTTTAAGAACATAAGATTTTTCGGTGAAAAAAAAAAATCACATCTGATGAAGGATTCTTTTTTTTTTAATTTTATGGTTGATGGACCTTTATTTTATTCATTTATGTGGTGCTTAGAATCGAACCCGGTGCCTTACACATGTAAGGCAAGTGCTCTACCACTGAGCCACAACCCCAGCCCTGATGAGGGATTCCTAACAATTACACAAGATTGAATTTTTAAATTTTTTGTCATTAAACAATTTCCAATGCAGAAAATATTCCAGAAGGTACAAAATGAAAGTCCCGTCACTAAGATCATAATCTTCAAAGTACTTCACTAGATGAGGAATGAAAAGAACAAGCTGAGGGAACTATTTAACCACTCTTGCTTCTAGGGGAGAAGTTTTGCAAAATTTAGCCCTGTGTCAGCCTTCACTCCAGCTGGCCAGCCTCCAACCCTTAAGAAGGGGCAAAAGGGCCCAAAGAAGAGCAGATTCTGCCCTGGACAGAGGTCTTAGCCAACATGGCAGTTGCTTCAGCTTGGAAAAGGAGGCAACTGGGAGTCCCCTGTTCCCAAACAGCAAGCTCCAGGAAGCTGGGGACTATCACAGTCATCTTTGCAGCCACCACTGTCTTCCCCCAAGAATACCTCCCCCCATCAAAGTCACTTTCACATGGCATTAGACTTTTTTTTAACAGAAATTCTTCAACGATGAATAAAAAACTTCTTTACTCCGACTGAATACTGAACTGATTTGCCTCTGCAATACAAAGGAATGTACCACATGCTCTTGATCACAGTCTTTCCTCTACCCATAATGGGTAAGGAAGATGGAGAGAAGATTCTAATGGAAGACAGAGAAGAAAGTCAACAAAGAATGGCAGCACATAAAATATCATGTCAACAATAAACTTTCCATAGTAAAGAGGATCAACACAGCCTCCAAAGCAAGCCATAAAGTCCCTATTCCCATCTAGTCCAATGGGGTAGGCAATTATTATTTTAATTCTTCATTTTACAAATGGCACATATCAATTCTCAGAATTCAATACACTTTTTGAAATATATATCTATAAGCTTAGGCAGAGTTTAACAAACTTTCTGAAATGTGTATGTGGAAAACAGTGAAAAAAATTATCTGTAAAAGGATTTCATTTTAATTTATGTCAGCCACATTCAGAAAAGCAGAAATTTGAAGCAATATCTGTCACAGGTAACCAAGCACCAAAAATTAGGAACTGTCTAAAATTAATTTCAAATGCAAATATCTAAATTTGGTAACCCAGTTCCTCCCACATAGGGCAGCAAGGTTGTTTATGAAGAAGCTACAAAGTGGAACAAGGAGGCCTCTAGACTAGGAATTAGTATTCATGTTTCAATTCTCCTGACTTCAACAGGAAATTCATGTCAACTGATGAGCATTCCAGTTAAAGCACTACATATCTCGGTGTCCTTGACTGTAAAATGGCAATAATGATGCCAATACCAAATAGGATGTTCTCAACTGAAATAAGGAAAATTCATTTTCTAGTAACTAGAAGTCAAGCCGTAAGGCAACTTCCAGGTTGGCTAATTTGATAGCTGGTTCTTCTCTCTTTTCTGCCAATTAAGCATGTCAACTTATTTCCAGGCTACCTCTCCTCCCAGTTGTGACACTACTATAGCAGCTCCAGGTGGTCACAATCAGTCAAGACTAGAAGCAGCAGAAAAACATTTTTTCCGAGTGAATCCCTTTCAAACTGGGAGGCAGCCTGTACCTCCTCCCTTTATCCCCAGTATCCTTCCCCTCTCATGTTGCTGGTCACGTGCCTACTCCTAAACCAATTCCCTGCAAAGGAAATGAACTTACTATAACAGGCTTGGACTAATCAGGATTTGTCCTGAGTCCTGTAGGACCAGAGTGGGCACCTAAACAAAACTAGGGTTCAACCAGCCAGAAAGAATGAAGTAGACAACTGAGCAGATAATCCACAGGGTTGGGGACCTGTTACTACACAGTACCACAGTATATATGTACTGTGATCAAATGATAAAGCATGAAAAAAAAACTGCAAAAAATGCCTGACAGCAAAATTACCATGCTGAAATAGATTCACTGAAAATAAAGAATAATTTTTTTAAAAATCACAAATAGCAAACTATAATGACCGTCATTCAATCCTAGTAAATTATTGTCTGAACTACTAATATATGCATTCTTTAATATACGCAGATTGAGCAAATGAAGCATCAGCAATAGGTTATAAAACCATTGTACACTTAAGACTTCCACTTGACAAATATTTTCTGAGCATCTACTATGTATCAGGCACTATTCTAGGCACTGGGGATACTATAGCAAGCAGTTGGTTCTTATACCATACACTTACCTATATAAGTGCTTTTGAAGACAAGCACTCTTTTTATTTTTTATTTTTTATTTTTTTAGTTGTAGATGGACACAATACCTTTATTTTATTTGTTTATTTTTATGTGATGCCAGGGATCAAACCAGTGCCTCACAAATGCTAGGCAAGCTCTCTGCCACTGAGGCACAGCCCCAGCCCCTGAAGACAAGCACTCTTAATCACCAAGAGGTTGAACTCAAATTAGAACACATATAATTTTAAATTAATTATATAACTTTGGTTTTTGTGTACTTTTCTATACCACTTAAAAATAAAATTATGAATCTATTAAAAAAATTGACAGGTATTCACCAACAGAACAAAGGAATAGTTAACCAGATTCCTCTATTGTCTTTTTCTCCCAATTTTGGGCTAAAGCCAAAAGGCAGAGCCATATTTCAGCTATCATTTCTGAAAATGATTCTTGCAAAGGGCAGAAACTAAAATAGCACTGATATCTATAGTCCAAAAGCAATCAAAATACAGATAACCAGAGAATCAGTCGTAGGAACAATATGTTTTCCACGATTGCCTTCTGTAAATAGTAGATCTGACTTTCTACTTTTATCTGGGAATCTTACAAGTAGTATGTTACTTTCACACTAATCCTCACCAAAACAAGGTAAGTAACATTACTGGATGCAAACAACTTTGTTTGTTCCTCATATCTGCAAATTATGAGTTAAATGATACAAAAGTACACAGATTAAAAATGTGAATAGTTGGGCTGGGGTTGTAGCTCAGTGGTGAACCCAGTGAGGAATTGGGTTAGATCCTCAGCACCACATACAAATAAATAAATAAAGGTATTGTGTCCACATACGACTAAAAAAAAATTTTTTTTAATGAGAATAGTTTATGTGCATAAGCAAGAATTCAAATAGGATCTATTTAAGAGAATTCTAACGGGTTCTAGTTAGGAAAATTTCCTCTAGTAAGTTCAATATATATATATATATATATATATATATATATATATATATATAAAAAATATATGTATATGAATGAAAGGGGAAATACTGGGGAATGATATTGATCACATTATTTATATATATATTATATATATACACATATACATATATATACACACACACATATATAAATATATACATATACACATTTATGTGTACATAATAAGTAATGAATATATAATAGTAAGTAATACATAATGCCTTACTTTTGCACATTTATTTAGGGGAAAACCATAAATTTCCTAAATAAATGAGCACTCGGCAGGGATTTTAAGATATTCACTTTACTTAATTTTAGACATAATCACTCAAGGTGATACCAACTTATCTCTATATCTGTTTAAAGTAGAGGACAGTATGAAAGCATTACTTTGTGTCAACAAAGTTATTCTCTTTGTTTCCATTAATATGTACAACAAATTAAATGGGAATCAATTGGCAAACTGTTATTACTCTCCCCTTAAGCCTTCATCTTTAACTTTGTTAGTACTCCCAAAATCCCTGAAAATTTCTATTCATAGAAATCACCACTGACCTTTTACATAGTGACACATACCTGAGTCCCATCTCCTTGGATGACTGAAGTAGAAGGATCACCCAAGCCCATGACTGGAGACCAGGGTGGGCAATTCAGAAAGAACCTATCTCAATAACAACAACAACAAAATCACCAATGGAAGAATTAAGATAGTTGACTATTAGGCTAAAGAAGGTCAAATAAATTTGGGACAAAACAGCAATGATGATACACCATCCAGAATCCAACTTAGAGAACATACCCAGCTCTAGCTATTTGAGGAGAGAAATGTTCCCTTTCTGTCTATGCACAACCAGCCCTGTGCATTCATCACCCCAAACCCAGAAATCATCATGCCTTTCACACAGAGGAACTTGTCACTGCCATTTTAGTGTTACCCTCTGGACTTGGGTATAAGTCAGACAAAAAACAAGAATTATAAGCACCTACGATTCAATTCCATTTTTAAACAATTAACACTGATTCAAAATAACTCCTTTGGGGTTGTTTACAAAACAGAACAAACTACAAGTAGACCTTCAGGGCTACTCTTAAATCAAATCTCCTAGGAGCCAGATGCAGTGGTACACACCTATAATCTCAGCTATTCAGAAGGCTGAAACAAGAGGACTGCAAAGTTTGAGACCAGCCTGGGCAACTCAGCAAGACCTTATCTCAAAATAAAAGGACTGGGGAGAAAGGAAAGGGGAAATACTGAGGAATGATACTGTCCACATTATATTGTTATATTGTATGCCCGATGAATATGCAACAACGAAACCAACCATTAAGTACAATTATAATGCACCAATTAAAAATAAAAGAAAAAAAATTTAAAGGTGGGGGAGCTAGGGATGTGGCTCAGAAGTAGAGGACCCCAGAGTTTAATCCCTAGTACTGCACACACACACACACACACACACACACACACACACACACACACACAAATTCTCTGAGGAATTCCCTTTAGAATCAATTTAGCCTTTAAAGATGGAAAACTGGGTTGGTTAATGCACCATATAATGGATGCATATATTTGACGTCTCAGCACACTGAATCAATCTCTTGTGTGAATTCTCAAGGTAACAAACAGAAGACTCTTTGAACACTGTAATTTTCTTTCTTTTAATTGTTTTGTTTGTTTGCTGATGTTGGGGATTAAACCTAGGGCCTTATGTATGCTAGTCAAGCACTCTATTGATGAGCCGAATTCCCAGCCCTTATCACTTTTATGGAACTCTTTCTAAAATATCTTCTGTGTCCTTAAATATAAGCTAAACTCTTTATTTTTTTTTTCTGAATAGCTTAAATATAGATGTCCCAGGAGCTATAATCCTACACAGAGGGTTGCTTGTCCTAACACTAAATGTCCCAAATCTCAAAATAAAAATCCCAAAACTGTTTCTAGTTCTTATATCCACTTTCTATAATTTTGGCAAGATCAACTGTCAATGCTTTGAATGTGTTATTATGAATACTCTACTTTGGGCCTTTTCACCTTCCTGTTCACATTCAATTGATAGAAACAAAATATAATTATTAACAAAAGACCCAATACCAGTGCCACTGTGAAGGGTAATTTTCTACACTGATGCTTTAAAATCCAGTTTCTAGATTATTACAAAGCTATCATTTACAGTGTTTGTTTCCCAATTATCTAGTTATAAAAAACACTTGACCTAGATACAGCACTAAGGTAAATAAGCAAGAGGAATGATGGTCTTATCTACAGGCAATCTTGTCTCCAATGAATAGTCCATAAATTCCTGGAATATTAATTTAACATATAAGTGCTTACAAAAACATACCTGATGCTGCACCTGGAATTAGGGACCCAAAATTCCCCCTAAAACCAAATCATATAAATTTTTCAATTGCAAATATTATCTGAATGGACACATTTTTGTAATGTCTAAAAATTGTAGCATACATACATACAAACTCCTTCTGTCCTTTAATCCTCACAAGGACTATGATGCATTTTTAAAATGACTTCATTTTTTAAATGACTTCTGAGAGAAGTCGTCACACAGTGAGTGGTTGAGTAGCAGAAATATCCAGGTTGGTCCACAACCCAATATTACCTTTTGCCCTCTCTGCTTTATGCTTTCGGATTTAAAAAAAAAAAAAAATAAATGAAAATTTGCAATTCATACCAAAATAAAAGAGAAGAAAAACCTTACAGAGTAATAATGAAAAAAAAAGTCATTTTGGAAACAATATACCATGAAAAAATGCTGGGAGAGTTCTAGTTCCAATAAGTTATGTAACTTTAGTTCCTAACAGGAATATTTACAATGCCCTGCAAAGAATTCCACAAGTAATAACTGTAAAGTACAGCTTCTTCATTTACATCAAAGTTGTTTTCTTCTCATAAATTTCTGACAGAATGTCCTTTGGTTTAATCATACATATTTTGTAAAAATTGTTCATATTTGCACAATCCACATCCACCATGATTCTCTATCATTCAATACTGAACTTTCATCTTTCATGGGTAGAAAGGTGAAAATCTTTCTAATATCTCTCTAATAATGAGAGCTAACATCCATTGATTATTTACTAGTTACCAGGCCCCTTATTACATCTTTATATATTATATCCCTTAATCCTCATAACTCTTTGAAATACATTTATTTCACTTGAAATATGGCTGATGCCACTAAAGGATTTTTTTATTTTAATCAATTTAAATTTAAACTTAAATAATTGCATAGCATCACTCCACACAGTCTTCAAGTATCTCTGTTCCAGAGTCTTGGCATTCATTAAGGCCTAGCCCCATTCCCTCTGTCCTTGGCTTCCTGGAGTTATTCTGTGAGCTCATAATAAACTCCCCTTTTCTAAGGCTTTAGGAACATTCCGTTTCTTAACTAAAAATCAAGACTTAGGCTGCTTCCTAACTATTAAAATGGCCTCTCCGCATCAGTTTCATAGTGATATGTTCTTCTCAACACATTCAGAGAATACCTTTCAGAGGAAAATATGAAGCAGAAACTTCTAAGGGGGCAAGATGACGGAGGCGACCCTAATAAAAATGTCTTTTCTAAATAACTGAAAACCTTATTAATAAACATTATAAATCGGAATGCATTGTTTTAAAAATTAATATATATAACACAAAGGGCTGGCTCTAGTTATTACATTATGCTTGATGTGAAATGTTTAAAACAAAATTGCACTAACTTTTAAAATCAAAAGATTTTCTGGTTGGCTGGGGTGTGGATCAACAGTAAAGCACTTGTCTCCCATGTATGAGGCACTGGGTTCGATCCTCAGCACTACATAAAAGTAAATAAACAAAATAAAGAGACTGCATCCATGTACAACTAAAAAATATTAAAAAAAAAAAGATTTCACATGAAAATCTGGATTTCTAGCGCTTCTGGAAAAATCCAGGGATCTAGAGACACTGTTTCTGCATTCTGACAGAGCAAACATGCATTCCAGTATGCCACAATCCCCACTTCTTCTTCAGTCTCTGACACAGGCAAAATATGCCACCACACTCCTTTATGTTACCTGCCTTTCACCCTGTGACCAGTCTATAACCCCTAATAATGCTTCACAAAGACTTTTCATAGGTCTCACAACACTTATAACTTAAATCCTTTCAAGGGAGCAATGGAACACACCTGTAATCCCAGCTACTAGGAGGCTGAAGCAGGAGGAGTGCTCAAGTTCAAGGCCAGGCTGGCAACTTAGTGAGATCCTGTCTTGAAAATAAAAATTAAAAAGGGCTGGTGATGTAGCTCAGTGGGAGAGCACCCCAAACTCAATCCCTAGTACTACACACACACACACCAGAACAGAATTTTCATACCCATTGTTTCACTTAATTCTTCTCAAAAATCTATGAAGAAGGTTATATTATTCTCCTGATTTATAATTTAGGAAGTTGACCCTCAGAAAGATTTAGAATAAGTGAGAGCAGAGTGGTTTTAACTCAGGTCCTAAAATCCTTCTCCAAAGCTCTTTCAACCACAGCACAATGCTTGCCAATAGCCCAAGAACAATTCTGTGGTTTAAACTGTGGACAAATTATTTACATTATAATGTAAAGAAAATATCCTTCAGTTATCTTGCTCAAAATATCACTGAGAAAATGTGGCCAGGTTGATGATTTTGTTATTGTATGTGTAACATTAAACCCAAAAGTATCCCCAGTGAGGTGACTTCTATCCTTTTTCAGTCCTTTAAAGTAGCTAGACAAATTTCTCCCAGGAAACAGCACTCAGCCTACAGACTCCAGATGCTCCAGACTGGGCCAAGCAACCCTGAAGGCTGACCCCCTTCAAAGGAACTTCTACTCCAGATGTTCTGGAATGAAAATACTGTTAGAAATACAATGGCTAACACCTAGAAATCTTTTGGCAATTTAATATTTGTTGTCTAAATAAGAAGAAAACAGAGTGAATTCTGGTGATTCTTAAAGGCTGTCATGAATTGGCCAACTTTCTGTTAATTCTATTTGACAGAATAACTGATGAACTTCAGGGTGGTACTCGGCCAAAACATACAAATACATTAATTACTGAAGTCTCAGGCCTACATCTAAGAACCCAAGAATATACAGGTACCCAGATATACAGATTTAGATTACAACATTCCATCCAATTTGGGAATAGATTCCAAATAGCAAAGATAGTCTCACAACACAACCAAAAAAGGCAGAGTTGGGGAGAGGGAGAAGTTATAATCACTTTTCAGGGCATGAAATTCAAATGGGACCCATTTGGAGACAAACCTGCTGAAACCTAGAAGCCAGCATTGGTCCAAGTAAACACAGGAGTTCCTCTAGCTAAAGGCCTCATGTGAGATCAATCTATAGGTTCTCTTGGGCTGACAATGGAGTTACACACCAATAATCCCATGGTAAATTGCAAATACAACCAATCAAAAATTCATATAATTTACCTAACCTATTAAATATCTGTCTTACTTAAAAGTATGCTCAGAACACTTACATTAGCCTAGAGTCAGGCAAAATCATCTAACACAATGCTTATAATAAAGTGTTTAATATCTCATGCAATTTATCGAATACCTGTATCTACAAAATGGTGGAGCACAGTACAGTAGTGGTTATTTACCTTGTGATTACCTTGTGATTCACACTAGCTGACTTGGAGCTACCCTGCTCCAAGAAAGGACTGTACTGCATATTGCTGCCCAGCAAAAGATCAAAATTCAAAATCCAAAAATATGGTTTCTTCTGAATGTAGATCTTTTTGCACCACCATAAAGTAAAAAAATTATTAAGTCAAATCACAGTGAGTCAGGGACTATCTATAAGTACTTTCCCCAGTTTCCAAGTTGTTCTGTTGTCATTGTAGTCAGCTAAAATAAATAAATAAATAAACTAATGAGGTGTATGCCTGTAATCCTAGCAGCTTGGGAGGTTGAGGAAGGAGGATCATGAGTTCAAAACCAGCCTTAGCAACTTATCAAAGCTCTAAGCAATTCAGAGAGGCCCTAAGCAGCTCAACAAAACCCTGTCTCTAAACAAAACATTTAAAAAGTGCTAGGGATGTGACTCAGTGGTTAAGTGACCCTGGGTTAAATCCCCAGTACCAAAAAAAATTTAAAAATTAAAAATAAACAAACAAATGTCCCCATTTTGTGACACTTATGGCCAGATGTGATCTTTGAAGGTCAAAGAGTCATCTTCAACCATAGAGTCACTAGAAGAATGAAAGCAACATACTAGCGATGGTAGAACAGAAAGATATGAAAACCACCTATCTCTGCATGTTCTGGTATGTGAGAAAAATCAATTCTTTTCTTGATTACATCTAACTGATAAAGGTCCAGTGCAGCCTAGAAGGCTTTTCTCATTCAAAAAACCTACTACCTGACACTAAATGCAGAGCCATTCCTGATGTAATTCATAGTCCCAACTATGGTTTTGTAACACCAATACTGAATTCAGAGCCAGTAAAAAAGGGAGTTGCAAGAGTATAAAAGGGATTTCTTAGTGGTGTCTATCCTGATTGGTTAGCTGACTTGTTAGCTTTCCCTCAAAATTTCAACACAATGTTATGTCCACGGAGCCTCCATTCTTGACCTTCTGAACCTTCTTCCGCAGAGTATCATAGACAGGTAGCAAAGCACAGAGCAGCGAATGGAAGAGCAATGTAGTCCACTTCCCCATGGTGCCTCTTCTTGTTCCCATCTGTCTCATCTTTAAAATCAGAGTGAAATACTAGACACACAAAATCACCTTAAGGATTCAATGAAAAAAAGGCACATAAGGGCTGGAGCTATAGCTCAGTGGTAGAGCACCTGCCTTATATGTGTGAGGCGCTGGGTTCGATCCTCAGCACCACATAAAGATAAATAAATAAAGATATTGTGTCCATCTACAACTAAAAAATACATAAAAATAAAAAATTTTTAAAAAGCACATAAAGTGCTCAACACAGTGCCTGGCACACAGTATATGCTCAGAAAAAGTTTGCTATTAAGTATTATTAAACTTGAGGTTTCTGAGTCTTCTCCTTGAGACAGAATATATACTGTGCCCATAATGCTTGACAGCCTAGTTTCATGTTGTTTTAAAAATTTCAGTTTGTTTGTTAAATGTATCACAAAATGCAATTTAATAAGTTCATCCATCCAGGGGAAAAGGCCTTTTATTGAGCCATGTGTTCTGATTTGGAGTTTGGGAAATATGATTATCATAGGTGGTATACACAGGAGTGGTATCTGTCACATAATAATGGCTTTTGCTTGATATACATTCATGGTAAAACACCTACCCTTCCTCATTTTATAGTCATTACAAGAAAATAGTAGACCACACGTCAAATCCACAATAGGAGAAAATGGCTACCTGAACATATCAAGTGCTACAAAAGGAGATTTCAAGAAAAACAGCAATGAAGGTCAGGAGCAAAGCAAGAGTCAGTATTCATTATCCTGCTGATACCAGAGCAATAACCAACATAACCAAGCTACAAGAACACAGGCATCTCATGCCCACAGAGCCTAGCAGTGTGTACCTCCTGGACCATATCCCTTTTCTGAGGCTTGCCTCACCCGTTCCCTTCTCTCCCCATCCATAGGTGGCAGCAGGAATTGCCATATTCCTCCAACATGACCCACTTCTAATCACAGCCCAGAGTGGACAGCTGACCTTGGCTGGATCACCAAGTCCCTTCCTAAGGAATTCTAGAACTAGGACTGGGAACTCAACATCAGTGTCTCCATGCTTATCTAGATTCTGTAACATGTGATATTTCAATGCAGCTGGCAGCCATGTTCTGCCATGTGGACTAAGAAAGAAAAATATGAAGTCAATGTGACTAAGAGAAACAAGAATGAAGCAGATACAGGGGACCCAATGGGTAGCAGGGGGAGGGGACTCCTTGGTTCTCTGTGTGCTCCAATCTTTTTTTTTTTTTTTTTTTTCCTTATACCAGGGACTGAACTCAGGTGCACTCAACTACTGAGCCACATCCCCAGTCCTTTTTTGTATTTTATTTTGAGACAGGGTCTCAATGAGTTGCTTAGGGCCTCACTAAGTTTCTGAGGCTGGCTTTGATTTGCAATCCTCCTGCCTCAGCCTCCTGAGCCAATGGGATTACAGGAGTGCGCCACTGTGCGCCACTCCAGTCTTTATTTCTATTCCTAAGGTTCACATGCATCCCTGACCTCAGATTCTGCAAGATACTTGAGACTCTTGCCAGGAAATTCAAGAACTGGTTTCTGTATTGAATTAAGAGACTCCAACACTCTACAGCATTAGAAGACAAATGCTTTTACACAGTGACTTCCTCCCTCACAGCAATCTCTCACACAATGCAAACCTCCAATATATGTCTCCAATTTTGCCTACTAGGTTTAAATCCTAAGCTAGAAGACTCGAGGGGTGGGGGTGGGGGGTGATAAGAACACCAGAGCGGAAGATAAATAATTAAACACATGAAGTGTGCTGAGGGAATGCAGCTATCAGCAGATGGAGAAGGGAGAAGGAGGAGGATGGGAGAGAGTGAGAAGAGAGTGAAGGAACCAGGAAGAAGGAGGGGGAGCAGGAGATTACTGAAGGATGGACACCAACAAGCATTGCTAATCCCCAGAGCAGTTTTTTAAGTAAAAAATTTGCAGCTGTTAAAACAGAAATGCCCACAGAGATCTACACCAGGGCGCAGGTCAGAACACGTGCAAGTCCTATCAGTTTTTCTTTCATAAAACCTTAAAGCCCATGAGAGAGGGAGCTTGCCTTTTCTCAGCACAGCCTTTTGAATTTTACATATGCATGTACTATCAACTTAAAAGCATGGCTATTTGTTTTTTAGATGTAACTGCCAGTATCTTACCTATTTTTACCTGATTTTTTTTATTCAAATATTTAGAACTTCACTTATGGTATGGATTAATTAATCCCCATGGGACATGAACTACTAAACAGTAACTTGTTGTAACCTGCAAACCATATTTCTTCTCAACTATGATTATTTAATATTCAATTTAATAATCTCCTAGCTAAATTCCATTTCAAGTAACTAAGTGTTTCTGTCATTTCAATCCCATTCTCTCTGCCAGTTGACTCATCAAGCATTTGTCACCAGCATTAACCTCATATTTTCCCACATATATAAGGATGACTAGTCTGCAACTAAAGCAACAGACAGATCAATTTTGTAATTGAAAGTTTTGGAGAAGCAGAAATAAGCAATTCCGAGCACTGAAAATACTGACCAGGGCAGCATCCCCAAAAGGACAAACTTCATATTTATGCAATATAAAAACTGTTCATTGTTTCCAGTCTTCAAGTTCAAATTTAGTTCTTGATGCTCAAGAATGTGATTTCTCGGTATTTATTTGGCAATAAAAAGAGCCTAATCCAAAAATGCAAAAGCTTCAATTAAACTATGCACACTTAGAAAAGTGTCTCTGACCACTGGAAGCTATCTCAAGAAATATATACAGCAATCTCAAGAAATAAACCTTCTGTTCACCTAATGGATCAACATTTTGGGGCACATATAGTTCTTCTGGGTTCAAAACTGATACTGATACTTCAAGAATGCAACTCTTAAAAATTAATCATTAGAAATTATTAAAGAGTGAGGTAGAACACTGTTAAAAAGAAAAGTAACAAAAAACTTAAAATAGGGAGAGGGAGGAGTCCACTCAGAAGAAACTGCACCTGTAACTGCAGGCACATCCACACATGCTTCCGGAACCTTCAAGAACACCTGCCAGGGCCTCATCCTCTCCCTAGGCTACTTAGAACCTTTCACATTGAGTGAACTTGGTTTCTTCAACCTTTACCTATCCAGTCAAAGCTCAAAGATCTACATCATGCATGTCTGATAACAACAGAAACTTCCCAAATGGAAGCTCAGCAAGAAAAATAAATCAGAGAAGTAATGTTGCAACCAAAATTCCTTGCCAATTTAATCCATCCAAACAGCATGCTATTTCAATTAACTATTCAAATTAAGTCTAAGAAACCTTCCTAATTTAACTCTACCTTCTGAAGAAAAAGTATTTATTCCTCCAATTGTTTAACAATCTAAACTTTAAAATGCAATGAGAATTTATCATTCCATTTATACATTCAAAATTATTCCAAAAATCAAAATATAATGAAATAAATGAACCATTCCCAATTCATTTTCCCCTAACAAAATCAACCTCTAAAATGTTAAACAGGTAGCATTTTCCAAAGTTCAACAAGGTCAATAAACACTAAAACAGATTAATGAAATTCTAAGAGGAAGGCATGGGATGACTCTATTAAAATATGAATCCAGATCTAGGAAATAAAAAACAACAAAGTAGTTTTAAGTTTTTCTAAAATTAGAATTTCAATGTATTTAAATATTACATCCATAAATACTTTCCAAATGAAGATAGAAACATGTGCTTTCATTTTCCATATTTATGATCAGTTAAATAATAACAATCCCTAACATTTGTAGGACCTTATGATATAGAAAATATGTTCACAATATTATGCAATTTATTAGGAGAAGGGCTGGGGGTGCAGCTCAGTGGCAGAACGTTTGCCTAACATGCAGGTTCAATCCCCAGCATTGCAAAAAAATAAATAAAATTACATTTAAAAATTGTACGAAGTCATTTCCAGATGAGGACTGATGAAGGAAAAGGTCACTGAACAAGTGTGATGCCTGAGGACTCTTCCAGAAGTACTGATTTACAAGGTAAGAGTGGGGAGGAAAAGGGCACACAAGGACTGATTTAAAGACAAAGAACAAAGAAGAATTAGGTAAGACAGTAGTTAAGGAATTAGAAAAACAGAGTTTGGAGGAAAGGGGAGGAACACTAACAGACTAGCTTGGTGCCAACCCTTTATAATGTGGGACAACTGAACACTCAGAATAATCCTCTGAGGTAGGTATTATTTTAACTTCCATTTTACAGCCGAGAAGATTTACTAGCCTAAGATCCCCTAGCTAGTAAGTGGCAGCAACTAAATGTCAAACCCAGGATTCCCAGACTCCAGTGCCCAGCCCCAAACAAAGACTCCAGAGAAGAAACAGGGAGGGTAAATGCCAGCCCTAATTTACCAATGCATATCTTTATTTATATATTTACTGAGTATAACATCAGGAACTGTTATAAAATGTGTCTGAATTTTTAATGTATGTGCTTCCTCCCTTCACCTGCACTTAGACTTTTAGAAACAGTCTTTCCTGATATTTCATTTTTCTTCTTCTTCTTCCAAAATGCCAAAAAAGCTCTAACTACTTACTCCATAAAAGGGGAAGCCTTTTAGATCTTGGAGAAGACTCTGTGGGTCTCATGTGCCATTTTCTTAGCAGTAGGCACGCTGGGTGGCACAGGTTATATCTCTTAGGGCCAGACTAGGATGACTTTAGCCTAAGTGGCTAGAGAAAAAGCAAGGGGTCCAAGGGAGGGGGATTCACAGCCTGGCATAGCTACATCTTCCAGTTTGTCAAAAAAGAAACAGGCAATTTGGATTTTTATGTGAAATCCATTATTTTAAACCTTGCCTACAAACCCAAAACTAAAAACACTACACATGCAACAAGGTGGGGAGGGGAAGAATAGACGATCAGTAGATTTGACAAAGGGGAATAAAGGGAAGGGACGGAGGACAGTTATACGAAAGACAGTGGAATGAATCCGACATAACTTTCTTAGGTACATATATGAATATACCAGTGAATCTCCACATCATGTACAATACAAGATGGCATCCTAACTAGAATAAGATGTACTCCACATTTATATAAATATGTCAAAATATACTCTACTGTCATGTATAACTAAAAAGAACGAATAAAAAATAAACTAAATAGAAAAAAAATAACAATACTATGTGTGGACCACACGAAATCTGAGAGTGGACTGAAGTCTAGTTGCCTATTTATAATGCTCAGTCTTCCAACTGAAGTTTAGTTAGAGCTTTCTCTCTCCCTAAATTTATTTCCATAGAAGACATGGAAGATAAAGCACCTGCCATCCAGGAGCCCTGTGGGGACAATGAGCACACTATTTCAGGCAAGACAGTAAATGGAGACAGAGAAGGCTGCCAAGAATACAGCGCCCACCTACAACACTGGCTTTCCCAGGACAGGTTTAAGAAGTGGTGATAAAAAGATGAGGGAGTTGGGGTGGGGTTGTGGCTCAGCGATAGAGCGCTCGCCTTGCATGTGTGAGGCCCTGGGTTCGATCCTCAGCACCACATATAAATAAATAAATAAGGTATTGTGTCCAACTACAACTAAAAAATAAGCATTAAAAAAAAGGGGGGTGAGGGAGTTAACCTCACCTTTGTAAATCTAGATAAGACAAAAAAGGGCTGACTGTGAAAAACAAAAAGTTCAAAAGCTCAATCTTTGTATATCCAAGGTAACTCAGAACAGCCAAGCCTTACTGGAACCACAACAGAAAAACTTACCTACCCAGAGGCGTGTTGGGATCATAAACAAAGAATAAAACAAACTTTTCTGAGCACCGTCTATGCTCCAAGTACCTCCAAATGCTGTAGGAAGATTATCTCTTACAACCTCAGAAGAATCACTATTCCCAATGTGGAAAATGGATCTGTGAAATCATCAAGTTGGGAAAGAGCCAATGTCTGAAGCCAAATGATTTCCCATTAACTTACTGACCATGTCAGAGAGATTCAGGCTATTATTGCAGACACATAATGGCAAGCAGTCAAGAATAACTCATTAGCTACAATAATTAAAATTGTAGAACTAGTATTAAAAGGGGCAAAGAGATTCGTAAAATACAACAGAGGCCAAGTTAGGTCCTGCAGATTATGAGAACTTAATTTTGTGATTAAAGGTAGTTTCAAAAATACATACAAAAGAAAACATAACCATTCAATAAGCAATGTTCAAATAATCAACAGCAAATTTAGACAAATCCCCAATTTATGCCACACAATGAAATGCACTGCAAATAAATTAAAAAGTTATTTTTCATCAAATTATATAACTATGATGAACAGAAAATGAATACTTGATGAATCTCTGGGGAAAGAATTCTTTTAAAAATTAGGAGTGATGGAACAAATTTCTATTACTAAGAAGGACAGAGTCAGGCATAATGTCACATGCCTATAATCTGAGCAACTTGGGACGCTGAGGCGGTAGGATCACAAATTCAAAGCCAGCCTCAGCAACTTAGTGAGACCCTGTTATCAAATAAAAATAAAAAAGGATTGGAGATGTGGCTCAGGGGATAAGTGCCCCCAGAATCCCTGGATTCAAGTCCTGGTAGCAAAAAAAAAAAAAAAAAGAGAACTAAATGGTAAATCTTCTCTATATAAAAAATAAAAGGCAAAGAAGTGGAAAAAATCTCTCTGGATATACAACAGGCATAGGGATCAACAGTCTTACTTTATGTATAGACTATATGTACAAGAAATTGCTAAGGAGAGCCAGGAGACTTTAATGGAGAAATAGACAAAGGACAGGAACAGATGATTCACAAGTGGAAAAACAATTTTGTATACAAACAAACAGAAAAACATTCAGTAGCCAGTCAAAATAGAGAAATTAAACATAAATGAAATGCCACCATTTTTAAACAAGTATGAAGAACTTAAAAAAATAATATCCATGGTTAGTCATGTGTGGCAAAATGAATATTTTCATGTGTCATATTACTAGAAATATTTTAAAGGGACACAAGCCTTCTGAAAACTAATATGGCAATCTTCTTACAATCTTTCCAAAATAAATTTTTTTAATTGAGGAGGGAGGATGTCTATAAGCTTAACAATGTTTATCATAGCATTTATAAAATTGAAAATGATCTAACTAGTCAACAATATGGGATGGATAGATTCTAACATATTCATTATATTGAAAATTCTTTGAATATAGTCTAAACTTCACTCATGATGAGAGATCCAGGGACAGGTACATATAGTCCAAGCATTAAATATATATGAGTAAACACTGGAGGAAAGGAAAAATATACACCTACCTAAAAGATGAGTAAAAATTAGGTAGCTATTGATACAATTTTAAGTGGGTACAAGAATTTAAAAGTATAAGTTATGTAAAATCACAT
Source organism: Marmota flaviventris (assembly GCF_047511675.1). NCBI lineage: Eukaryota > Metazoa > Chordata > Mammalia > Rodentia > Sciuridae > Marmota > Marmota flaviventris. Next base: position 131,199,703 of record NC_092501.1, on the reverse strand, counting down.
TTTAAAACTGCATCAGAAAAACTACTAGAGGTAATATATGATATTAACAGGCATTATGCTGAGAGGTTTATAAGCAGTTATTCTTCACTGTGGTTATATTATCTTTATTTAAAATGTAAACAATTCTCCAAAGGAATTATTATGATATCTTAAAATTTAAGTTGATCCTTAGAAAACTAAAGAGAAGAAAAAATTAAAAATTAATAGAAACACATAATATTTTCAAGTACCTCCATAAACTGTCCAGTCAAAAGGAAAATGAGTGTCATACAGAAGTTAGCAATGACATGCATAATTTAGATGAGATACATCATTTTTTCAAGTTTTAATCAGTAATAAATGAACATATCACAGGAAGCCAAAATGCAGCCAAACAACTAAGTTTTGCTGCAGTCCTAGTTTTTTTGTGAATTCTCTGGCTCTGATCTGAAAAGGTTTAGAATAGTTAACTCCTGACTTGGATAGAGGCCTCCAGTCAGACTGGGTCAATTCTATAACCACAGTGGGAATTTCAAAAGGGCAGGGCAGGCCAGGGGTTGGGTAAGGTAGTAGGGTGTCAGTCCCCAAGTTAAACTACATTTCCATTTTCTGGAAAACCAAAACTACATAGAGAGAAAAAAAAGAAGGCACAAAACTTTAACAGTTCCTCTAATGTACTATATGCACTGTATCCTCTAATGCATGACCCATTATTGTGTTATGATTTAATTGATAAGTTTTGGGTTGTTTTTTTTTTTTTTTTTTTTTTTTTTTTGTAACCGGGGATTGAGCCTAGGGGAGCTTAACCACTGAGCCACATCCCCAGTCATTTTTTGTATTTTATTTATTTAGAGACATGGTCTCAATAAGTTGCTTAGGGCCTTGCTAAATTGCTGAGGCTGACTTTGAACTTGCAATCCTCCTGTCTCAGCCTCCCAAACTGCTGGGATTACAGACATGCACCACCATACCCAGAAGAAAAGGATTTTAACTAGAATTTTACATGGGCTACAAAAGGACAGCAAACTTCAGTGTGCATGTCACATGAAAAGGCTATCACTTCATAAAACTTGTTTCAGTTATACATGTGCATATGTGTGACAGTATGTGGGTCTTAGGTAACAACATCAGATAGATTTCTAACTATGATTTGCAGTCAAAAAAATTTCCAAAGCATTTTCTTGACAACCCACACACCAATGCAGGGCAAGTAAACCATCCAGAGCTAAACTGCTTAGTACTTGAAAATAAAGGACTCATCTAGAAGCAGGAATGCAGTGAATCCAGTTCAACTGGGTATCAGGCACTAGTACAAAACTAATACTTCTGTTAAAATCCAGCAACAAATAACTACTGCCATTCAAAGACTTCTGGAAGCATCATTTTATGGCTGAGCCAAGAAGGACAGTTTCACATAAGCACTCTGCACACTTTCTTCCACTTCACATAGCAGGATGACGTGGTTACGGAGACTTTACACTCATGTAGTCCCTATGTACACTTATCATTGTGCTATGAAGTCCAACTCACTATTTTGCCACATGAAGAAACTGAGGGTTTGAGCAATGAAATGCCCTAGGAAATGAATGCCAAGGTCACTGCAGAGTAGAGCTGGCTGAGACTCCTAGTCCCAGTTCTTTTCCAAGAATCTTAAATTAAAGCCACTGGAGAGCACAAAGCAGCACTTCTTGCCAAGGTCAAGTAGATGATTTTTTTTCTCTTTTGGTCTTATTGGTTGGTTTCTACACCTCTGAATTAATTTTCATTAACGACTAAATTAAGTGTTGGACCACTAAGCATTTGCCCTTTAAAAAAAAAAAAAAAGCTGGGCATGGTGATGCCCACCTACAATCCCAACTTCTTAGAGGCTGAAACAGGAGGATTGCAATTTCCAGGCCAGATTTGGCAAACTGTTTTGAAATAAAACAAATAAAAAGGGCTGGAATGCAGCTCAGTGGTAGAACACCCCTGGGTTCAATCCCCATTAGGGCAGAAACAAAAATAAAAAAAGTTAGTTAAAGAATCTGCTTTCTAAAGCTGCACAAGGATGTTTTTTTGTTTGTTTTTTGGTCTTTGGTTTTTTGTTTTTTTTGTGCTAGGGAATTTCTAGATTAACTGTAGCATTCTCCTTGGGAGACCTATTCATATAAAAATAATAGCGTTGCCTCCTGAATTTTTTCTATTCTGATGATATAACTAGGAAGAAAAGTTTGTCTTACGGTCATTTTCTTCTCAGGTAAATGTATGTAATTTTGTTTAGTGGCATAGATATCAACAGATCACTACTTATAATAGTCTTAAATCACAATTTACTTATTGATTTCTAAATGCCACAAAATGTTTTTATTATTTTTAATGACATCAAGATGATTCTTAACAACAAACAGAAAAATGTCTCCCACAGCCAAATGCAAAATGAAAACAGATAGCCAGGGAAAATGCTGTGCAAATAATATATCAGATTTCCTTTTTTTTTTTTTTTTTTTTTTTTACTTTTGGTACCGGAGATTGAACTCTGGGGCACTCAACCAGGAAGCCATATCCCCAGCCCTATATTGTATTTCATTTAGAGACAGAGTCCCACTGAGTTGCTTAGAGCCTCACCATTGCTGAGGCTGGCTTTGAACTCATGATCCTCCTGTCTCAGCCTCCCAAGCCACTGGGATTACCACGCCTGGCCAGATTTCCTTTTTTTTAAAAATTTTGACTTTTGTTTGCTTGGAAAAGATTACCTCTCTGAAGTCTCTTCCAGGCTACTGGGCTACTTAAATCTTATCCACTACTTTCAATCTATGATTTTTATCTATTCTTCTTTTTCAATATAAGTTTTGTAGGGCCTGAGATATAAGCTGTTCAGTATGTTGTAATCAGAGAATTGCTCATTCTAGGAGTGTCAGTGTCAGAATTGCTACTCTAACATTTTTCATGGTGTTGCAATATTCAAATATGAATGTAGACTGAATGAGATCTATGAGAGCCTGCATAGAATCATTTTTAATAACACATACGTGACAAATGCTGAACCACTGGGAACTTTGGAATCACCTCAAGCTATTCCTCCAACACTCAGCCTCCTTAAACAAGCTTTCCCACGGTAATCTTTCCTTTTAAAAAAAGGTCAAATTTGGGCTGGGGTTGTGGCTCAGTGGTAGAGTGCTTGCCTAGCATGTGTGAGGCACTGGGTTCGATTCTCGACACCACATATAAATAAATAAAATAAAGGTCCATTGGGGAAAAAAAAAAGTCAAATTTCTTGCTGACCTTTAGAGAAGGTAAACAAGCATTCTGTCTCAAGACAGATTCACTAGCATGTCTTGAATTCAGAATAAAGTCTGATTTTCAAAAAACATTTGGGGTAAGTTCCCTCTTCAGAACCTTGAAACCCGCAATTATTAATGCTAAGTGATAAGTCTCAAATACAGAGTTGAAAATTTATTAATTTTATATCATTAGAGATTCCACACACTCAAAATTTAATCTAGATGGGCTCTAATTTTGCTGATTTCAGAGACCTCACTCTGTCACTCCAAGAAGTCCTCAATTTCACAACTATGCTTACTTTCTTAAAAAATTTATGCAAAACTTATAAAATACATGGTGCATAAAGTTCTATCAAAAGCTAAACTAATTGAGCCAAGATCTAATTATTAGTGAAACTAATAGTTAAAGCAGAGAATTAAGTACAATTTCACAATGAAAAGAAGTGTGAATGGTAAATGAACCAATACTATCAAGATTTATAAGATAAAATGAAATTTTAACACATCTTTTCAAGAAATAGTCAAGTATGCATGGCCACTTAGAATCATAGTAGTTCAAAAGGCCATATAGAGAGAAAAATATCCAACCCCCTCCTTGTTCCAGCCTATCTCTATCCCAAGGCAAGCTGCTAAATTTCTCTCAAGCTCAATTGACGAGTCCTTGTTCATGGAAACTCATCTGCCTCAAGCCCATTTCCATTCAAACAGTTGTTTCTTGATTTGTTAAAAGAACATATACTTCATATCTCCTTTATGCCAGGCACTGAGCATCAGATCTCCTTCAATTAAGATGAAAATCTGAGGGCTACAGCACAGTGATATAGCACTTCCTAGCATGCATGAGTTCTTGGGTTGGGTTCCACTATACCACCAAAAAACAAACAAAAAAAGATGAAAATCTGACCCCCTTTTATTTACTGTAGGGGTTCAGAACATTTCCCTTCACAGTACCTACTCTCCAGAAAAAGTTCTGCACCCTTGCACCCAATTACTTTCCTGGAGACACTGATTTTCCACACTGCTCAAAGTGTGACAATGCTGAGCTAAGTTCCAAACAAACATGGCTCCAGTCTACAGTCATCATCAACTCATTCCAATGCTTCTCAATACATGGGAGTTTTCTTGACCCCTCTACCTAGCATTTTACTGCTTTCCATTATCCCAGCTTTTTCATATGAACTCCCACTCATCCTGCAAGGACCATATGGGCAAGAGATTGTTGGTCTTCTCTAACTACCACAAGCAGAGAAGATTTTTTTTTGGCAATTCCAGAAGGCAATTCTGTACCTGTCTTCAGAGCACTGTGTCATCTCCTGGGGAAAGAAAAATTTCCCATAAATGTCCAATAGAAACTACCTAGTTACTGAAACTCTCTGTATGAATGGTAAGATTGCTGTCTTGTGTGAAGACAAGCAAATAAAGAACTTATAAAGATAAATAAAGATAAAGGTCTGAATGGGGCTGGATCCCACCTGGAGAGAAGTCCCTCCTGGCTTTATCACTTAAGAGTCTGCCACTAAACAAGGAAGACCCAGATAAACTACAAGCATATGTCTTAACCAAAACAAGGCAAAGATGTCTGAGATAAAGTTTTTAAGCACAGAATGGTAAAATGGCATTTACTCAGAAAAGACAGTCCAAAAGATGCTAGGAAATGAGGAACCCAAAGTTTGGTGCATCCTTTGAAAATAGACCATAGTTACAACCAAAACAAACTCAGAAAAGGGCAGTGAGTTCTGGGAATAGGCTCTGTGTTATGGTAGTACCAGAAATCTTTACTCATGTATCAAATTGTTTTTTTTTTAATTATTTCAAATTGTTTTTATAGTTCTTATATTCCCTTAAGTTTCCTCCTTTAATAACAATAAAAGTTCCAGGTTGTCCTAATTTTCTAAAGTGAACTTGAAGGTAATAGTTCTCATCCATTCTTGAGCTTGAAAATTTAAGTAATATTATCCCAAGATACTGATTGAGGGTTAAAATGGTAATCCAAATGAAATAATCCTCCAAAGGAAAGTAAAACTTAGAGGACAATAAGGACTATGGAATCCCGCCATTCTTCCCCATCTGAAAAATTTCCTTTCAATACTACCTCTTAGAGTTTCATTAAACAATATTATTATAAAATGTTCCACACTAATTAGTATTGGGACCATCCCAAAAGACTTTGTCATTTTCATCATTGTGTATACATGTGACTATAACACAACAGGAACTCAAATGTTTATTGATGGAATAAATGAAGTAATGTGTGGGCTTTCAGAATTTTAAGGTACCTTAAAGCCTCCCAGTCCAACACTTTTCCCACAGTGTACATTTGTCCGTATAAGGTTTTCGTAGGTCATCAAAATATTCATTCAACAAATACCAATTAAATGTCTACAACAGCTAAGACGCCACATCTTAGCACTTTCACAGGGGGAAAAAAAAAAACTAAAAACTACACTGAAACAATAAACATTTATCCAGGAACTCCTAGAGTTTGTGCCACTGTGTGGGCCCTACAGATACTATAGTGAATAAACCCACACAACTCCCTAGAGAACTCACAGATGATAAAATAGACATGAAGTATATACATTACTGTTTAAAACAGAAAATGTTAAGTGTTTTTTTTTTAGGGAATCATAGGTCAAAAAGAAAACCAGGGTTTCATAAGAACTTATAAGACATTCAGTGTTCAGGTATGACATTATTTGTAGCTTAACCTTATAATTCAAGTATGAAGATGACTATTTACCAGCTGAAGTAGTTATGGTCATGGATTTATAGGTTTTCATGAACATTAATATTCTAGCTTCATATCTTTAGTATTATATCAGGTGACATTAACAGTGGATTTTTGAAAAGCAAGAATATAGATCAATTTCTTAATAAAAACCGTAAGTGAAACAGCTCTAAATTACAGTTGTCTTCAGACTTGAATGCATAACGTAAAGCAGCAGACTTGCCAATCTGAGTAAAAATAAAATATATAAAAAAGAACAATAGGGGCTGGGGCTGGGGCTCAGTGGTAGAGCGCTTGCTTAGCACGTGTAAGGCCCTGGGTTTGATCCTCAGCACCACATAAAAATAAATAAATAAAATAAAGGTATTGTGTCCAACTACAACTAAAAAAAAAATTTTTTTTAAATAACAATACTGGATTTCTGTATGGATCTTATTTATTTAATAGTAATGCTGATAAAATAATTTCTATTCTTTACATTACAAACTAGGAAAGTGAAAAGTAAAATATAGTTAAACACTGTGTTTCTTTTATCCTATAATCAAAATGAAATTGATTCTACAGCTTCTTCCATACATACAATTTTAGCTTCTCCAAACACTTTGAAATATACACCATTAAAGCTATTTCTTTTAAGGTAAATGCAGTGGAATGGAAATCAAAAGTTTCAAAACTAGTATTAAAGGAGCTTAGATTTAACTACTTTTCTCCTTCTCATACTCATTTCAATGAATTTACTTAGAATTTTCTTACAATAGTTAGGAATTGATCAATTTAATCTATAGTGAGAAAGTGACATCAATATATTTTATTGAATGTATTCCATAAAATAGTTCTATGAGATAGAATCTGTAGGTCCAGAAGCAATCTCTTTTAATAGAATTCTGCCCCTATGGAAAAACTAGATATTCTTATTAAGACCTGTTTGTGAATTTTAAAAGGCTCCTATATCATGTATTCCAGTCAGCCACTGAATTTCTTCTATTCATTGCAGACTGTATGTTTATAATGTTTTCCACTGGATATTGATGGGAAATGAGTTAGCTGCCATTTGTATGAGCCATGATGAAAACTAGAATGTATAATACACATGTGAGTTTAACTAGATATAACATATCTATCAAGCAAAAGTTTTAAGGCCACATTATAAACAAAGTGCTGAAATCAACATAAAGAGAATAATGAACACTATTGCTTTACCTGTGCAACTGCAGAAGCCACCATGGGAGAAATTTTCTCTACATCAGCATAATTTGAACTTCTATTAAGAAGACCTAACTACTGTTTTAAGGTACAAAAAAAAATCCTTGCCTGTATCTCTACAAAGTTACATTTTTAGAATGCTTGAGATATCATCCGAGTAACACTTCCAGATACATTACCATAACTATAATATTCAAGCAGCATTCCTCTGGAAATTACCTTCCTCAGCCTCATTTCTGCATACTAAAGGGAATTAACTTAAAGTAAAAACACAATGCAAAGGAGTCTAATGAAGGCAGAACAACCAGCTCCACTTCTGCAAATTAAGCAAAATTAAGCAAAAATAAAGGAAGCAAGCAAAGGGAAGGAACTCAAAAAGCTATTTGCAGCAGTGGTCCCCAGCAAGTTCTAGGCGCTTCCCCTTAAGCTAGAAGAGATAAGAGGAGAGCAGGCACCACGCAGAAGCCCAAAGTTACTCTTTCCACAACTTATAATATTCCCTGAATTCAGGGTAAGATGTCCGGGAAGTATGGATTAGGGGAGAATGTCTAGGAGAAAGCACTGGCATTTGCTTTCTCAGTTTGGGGCCCTAAGAACTGTACCAGAGAACAACTCCCAAATCTTTAGTTTATCTTGTGGTGGCGGCTCGGAGCATCCTCCCTAGGCACACACCTGCAGGCCCCAGCGGCTTCTCTCTCTAACCCACCCGTGCCCAGAGCTGCAGCGAGGTCCGGTGTCTGGCGCACCGTTAGCTCAAGGGTCATCCCGGATCTCCCAGGCTCCACCCGGCCGCGGATGAGGCCAGAGCGCACGACCGGGTCCTGTCTCTGCTTCGCGGAGCCACACAGATGCAGCAGCTTACGGGTGGACACAGGCACTACAAGGATGCGTATTATAATAAAACTTGGAAAAGCTTGTCTACACTCGCGCCGACGTGGAGGCACGCGCGCTCGGGGACCGCCGGCCCGTCCCGCCTTCCTCGCGACCAAGTGGCAGCAGTCCGTACCTGTCCTCTGAGACACTGATGACGCCCTCCTCTTTGGGCACGATCACAGCCATATTCACCACCTCTTGAGACCCCTCGACCCGCTGCAGCAGAATCGGCTTGCGGGTCAGCGGCTTGGGCTGGATTTCCGCCGCCATCGGAGGAGGGGGCGCGCCAGGGGCGCCGCCAACAACCGCGCCTCGGGGCCGGGCTGAGGAAATCGCTCGGGCACGGGCACCGGCACAGGCTGAGACAGGGACGCTGGCTGGCCGGAGCGGGACGCCGGGGACCCGCAATCATAGCCTGGCCGCCTCGCCCGGGAACGACTCTGCGCTCCCGGCTTCGGGCACCAAAACCGCCACTACCCGGGATGCCACCGGGCGCCACCACCAGAAGAAGGGGCGGAGAGCCAGGGGGCGGGGCAGGGGCGGGGCAGGGGGCAGGGTCTGCCGCAGAGGTGGCCGCTGGTGGGCGCGAGGGCGGCTCCACTTCCGGGAGGGTGGTGTAGGAGGAGGGGAAAACTGTAAAAGGAGGCGGGGCACTGGTGGCCAATGCGCAAGCGTCAGCCCAACAGCGCATTTCCGCCCCGCCCCTTTCCAACTCCTGGAGCTTGGCAGCACTGCTCGGACGCATGCGTTGTCCGTTCACCGCGGTCTCAAACCTTCCACACCCAAAGTTTAGTCCCCTCCCTCTTAAATCGCCCGTGAACGCGCGGGTATACACCCCTGACAACGCGCTTGCCAGAGTCCCCGCCCTCTCCACATGTCCTGACAAGGGGGCGGAAGTGGAACGGGTAATGCGCTTCTGCAGTACCGGAAAAGAAGAGGCCTGAAGGAAGGAAAGAAGCCGAGCTAGTTGGGATGTGACTGGGCATGCGCTCGGGTTACCTGGCTCAGTGGTCTTAACAATGAAGCGCGGCGGGGTGGCTGCTTAGTGCTCCTAGCGGGCACCTGGCTCAGGCCTCTGGGTAGCACCCCCACGGACTCCTGGGAGTTGTAGTTCTTGGAGCCTCCTTTCCTTGTCCTGGAATGACCTGTCATCCACTTCTCAGCGATCCGGGCCTAGGGAGCTCGGCTTCTCCGGAGCTATTGGCCAATTCAGCTTTGGACTGGCCTCCAAGGTTGGAAAGTAAAGGGCAGTCCTAATTGAGCAGGACGTCGCTACTCCCTGGGTCAGGCTGTTGCCCGACTTAATGGTGCACCAAGCATAGGAAAAGAGACTTTCTCGTACAGGCATCTTAGAGCTTAGAGACCACCTGAAGTGTCAGGCTCCTCTTTTTATTAGAAAGCTGAATGGCTAGGCCAAGGTTACTTTAGCCCCGCCCTGCCCCATGACTTGAACTCAGACCTGTCTGCTCTTAGTCCTGTCTTCCAATTCCGAAGCAATCCAGCCTTTTTAGTTTTCTCCACAGAAAATGGACAGCTGTGATTTCATCAGAACAGTACAAGAATGAATACAGATAACATGTTGACAAGGATGTAGAGAAATTGGATCTCCATTATGCACTGCAGTTAGAAATGTAAAATGGTGCAACCTCTTTGGAAAACAATCTCACATTTCTTCAAACGGTAAATAATAGTATTACCATATGACCCAGCAATTCCACTTCTAGATATATACCCCCAAAAAATGAAAAAGTTGGGTTCATACAAAAACCTGAACATTTGAATATCCACAGCAGCATTATTCCTGATAGCCAAGAAATTGATGAAACCCAAATATGTGTCAATTGATAAAATGTGATATATCCGTACAATGGGGGTATTAACAACAACAATAAAAAAAAGTAGAATGAAAAAAAAATATTGATAACATGCTCCACCTGGATGAATCTTGAAAACAATATGCTAAGAAACCAGTCTTAAAGGATTTATAGAATAGGCATATCTATAGGGACAGAAATCAGGTTAGCAGTTGCCAGTGTGAGTGTGTAGGGGGTGGGGATAAAAAGGGTTGAGGACCTTGGCTTAAGGGGTACCAGCATTTTTTTGGGATGAAACAAATATTCTAAAATTGATTGTTGTGGTAGTTGCATAACTCTGAATATACTAAAAGTCACTGGATTATACACTTTTAAATGGTAAAAATTATGCTATGTGAATTATGGTGTCTATTATCCAAACCTATTTTTGATGGCTGACTGATGCATTTCCAACAATCTTATTGAAAGTAAAATACTGGAAAATACTTGAATTGTGGAAGGATTTTTAATGATATTTATTATTTTTATCATATTTTTCAGCAATTATGGGTTTCTTTTAGTAATGTATTTTACTATTTAATATTTTACTATTGCTATTTTCCCCCTCTGCTGTTTTAAAAATCAATGATGTTTTAAAATTAAGGTGCTATGATCTTATCCTGTGGAAGAATTTTTTATACAATCCATAAAGTAAGTAATTTTCTCAATCTCTGAGACTTGTACAAAACTATATCACTATTCCTTTTACATGCCATTCTTTCAGTTAGAGGCACTTTGTTTAGCCCTATATATTGAGGGGGAAAATGTGAAAATTTAGACTTTTAAATTCAAATAAATGGGTAAATTTGCATTTTTAAATATAATGTTTATATCTTATTACATATCTCTATAAATTTTTCTCCAAATGTTAGAGCTGTAGATTTTTATGGAAAAAGTGTAGCATGTAGCCTAATTATCAAGCTATATTGTCAAGTCAATCAGGTAAATTAGACTTTGTCAAAAAAATTCTGCCTTCATTTTTCTATTCAAATAAATTTTAATCTATATTTTGAGAAATATTGTAAAAATAATGAAATCTTTTAAGATGAATAATTAAATGTCAAGATTACAATGTAGTTCTAATATAATTAATCAATTATTAATAACTTGCTAAGATATATAATAAACCAATATGGCTTTTTTTCTTTTTTCTTTTTTTTTTTGTACCAGGGAATGAACTCAGGGAAACTCAACCACTGAGCCACATCCCAGCCCTATTTTGTATTTTATTTAGAGACAGGATCTCACTGAGTTGCTTAGTGCCTCACCATTGCTGAGGCTGGCCTTTAACTTGCAATTCTCCTGTCTCAGCCTCCCCAGCCCCTGGGATTATAGGCGTGTGCCACCACGCCCAGCTGCTTTTATTATTGTATAATATAATGTGTAGCTTGAGTAATAAACTTTTGTGAAACAAGCAATAAAATGTATGATAATTGTGTATCTGTTGAACTTTGATGTTGAACTTTTGAGAATAATTAAATAGGAATCAAATATAAAAATCATAAGTGATTCCATTAGTTTGGTTAGAAATCATAATCAAATTTTTCATAGATTTAATGAAAGAGTGAGGTACGTACTTCTTAAAAGTGACCTAGTCTGATTGAATGGAGTTGTAGCTCAGTGGTAAAGCTCATGCTTAATATATGAGGCCCTTAAGTCTCTAGCACCACCAAAATAAAAAGTGAATATTCTGGAACTAGCATAATAATATGCTTTTTACTAATAGGAAGTAGAAAATATTAATCATTTTATAATTAATCATAAATATTTCATGATTTGATGAACAATTTCTAACCATCTTACTGAATAACAGTAACTAAATTTGAAAAAAAAAACAAGTTTAACAGTGGGTGTTTTTCAGTGTACTTTGCAAACTTGGTAGTACCAGAAAATATTCTTGTTGTACAGAAAATAATTAGAAGAATTAATTTTGTCTACTTGGGTTTCTCTGCAGTCTTTTTCTTTCTAGTTAAGGACTCATGCTAGGGACAAGTATTGAGAGTAACTGAAAAGGCTGCTCAGTTTAAATATGCAAAAAAGGGCTGGGAGGATGGCTCAGTAGTAGAAGGCTTGCCTATGGTACACAAGCAATTCCCAGCACCAATAAAAAAATTGGATTAGGGTAACTCTGCATCATGTACAACCACAAAAGAGTGGGGTCCTAAATAGAATAAGTTATACTCTATGTATGTATGATTTGCCAAAATACATTCTACTGTCATATATAAAAAGAAAAAAATTGTAAAATGCATGAGAAAAGATGTTTGAGCATGTCATCTTCTAATCGCAGGTCACTTCCTTTTGCTTTCATAGTTCTCTCCTTCCAGAATGATGCATTCTTTGATAATAGAAGAGGCAAAATCATTAAACGAAAATTGTCATTACTTCTACCACTCTCCTTTATTTTTAAATTCAGAACATCTCAAGGAGAGCCAAAATACCCTTAATAGAAAAGCTAAAAGACTAAAACATCAGAAAGCTCTATAGGGTAAGTTGCCTCATTAAGCATCAAAATTTTCCCCAAATCAACATTTTAGTATTCTGTTGTTGTTGCTGAGGAAGCTTTCTTCTCTAACCTAGAGCAAAGCATCAGAGTACATTTTAGAGTGGGTAAAGGATATGAAATGGGCTGGGGTGGTGGCTCATGCCTGTAATCCCAGTGGCCTGGGAGGCTGAGGTGGAAGGATCACAAGTTCCAAGCCAGTGTTAGCAAATTAGCCCTAAGGAACCTCAATGAGACCCTGTCTCTAAAAATAATACAAAATAGGGCTGGGGATGTGGCTCAGTGGTTGAGTGCCTCTGAGTTCAATCCCTGGTACCAAAAAAAAAAAAAAAAAAAAAAGATATGTGATGCAAACATTGGCCCATCCTCACACAAATAGATTTTAGGGAAAAGAACCTCTAAATGTTAAGGATCTGGAAATGTTTACCCTAATGATGCTTGTCGAAGTACCGCAAGAAAGTTCTCACAGACCAGTTACACAAGTCACAGTTTGGACTCCTCTAATCTAGGAAACAGAAAGGGGGAGGGGGGATGTGCTGCTGCTCCAGTGGTGGATGGAGCTTTGAGGTAGGAGGTGGATTAAGGGAATTATTCTTAATAATTGGACTAAGATGACTTCTTTTAGATAGACTCCTCACCCTTGGAAGGCTAATTAGGGAAGAATATGAGACAGGGAGAGAAAACCTACAACAGACTCCAAAGCCCTTTCTAGTAGTAAACAGCATGCATTTTTCTGGTGTATCTGCAGCAACCTAGTCTGGCAATAGAAGGCTGCATAGGGCTCCTGGGCTCCTGACATCATCTGATGAAACCCACAAGAAGAGGAATCTAGGAGCAGACAGTGTACTGAGACCCTGAGAGGTGTTCCTTTAGTCAGCAAAAGAAAAACATCTGACAGACAGCTGTGCACCAACCTCCAGGCTGAGGTTCAAGAGCAAGATTCAAATGTGTGGTGACAACTTAAGAAAGCAGTGCAGGGCCCTGGGGCTGAAGGAGCTGGTGTTCTGAGCCCAGGGTACAAGGTAGGAGGAGAGCACTTAACAGGGTACCCTGCAGCAAATCGCTTAATCTCTTGGAACCCCCTCTTCTTCATCTGTAGCTGTGGATAATCACAGCACCAATCTTACAGAGCTGTTGTAAAGCATAAATAAGATCATTCTTTTGACAGAAGAAACCCAGTGTCTGGCAAGTATCCAAAAGAAGAAAGAAAAGGTGAAAAGGAACTAGAAGATTACCACAGTAGGAGACCAAAGAAAAGGGTTGGGGATGACATAAGTTCGTCCCAACCCAAGGGAGGAATCTAATGATCAGAACTGGGTCACAAGTCTGGGCCAGACCATATCCAAGAATGGAGAACTATAGGCAACCTCCATCTGTATTTGTAGGCTATTTTTTTAGAATTCATTGTTTTAAACTTGAGTGACTATTCTTGCTGACTCAAGTGTGTGTTGGTAGCTCTCAGACATCTCACGAAATCCCTGCAGTACAGAACCAACAGCCCCTTGGTATATAACTACCTTGATGAATACTGTTTCCCTGGAAGAACATCTTTTAGTTACAACCAGGAACATCAGAAAACATCTTTCCATTTTGTCTTCCTCCTCCTTTCCCATTCCCTTCTTGGCAGCAGTCACATGGGCTCCCTCGGCAAACAAGGTTTTATGGTTCTGAAGTCTGGCTTCATACCACAATGCCTGGGGACTTTTTGAAAATGCAGATTTCTGTATCCACTCCCTGAACTATTGAATTTAGTCTTCTGGGAGCTTAGCTTGAGAACCTGATTTTTTTAATAATGTATTTCCATGTGAGTTTAACGCATGACCTTTCATGCTTAGTCTGAGAACCACAACCCTGAAAAATCCACTGAAGGGCGCAGGAAGAATGAGTGACCAGCAGCAGTATGAAGGGTGTGGCCTCCAAGCGTGGCACATTTTCTCTCATTTCCTTCTTTGCCACTTTGTAGAGTACTAGCCAAACTGCTTGCTTCTCTACTGTTAGTGAGTGTTCCCAACCAGACCAGTGTTTCTTTTCTATTGCCCATAGAGTAACAAAACAGTGGCTTGTGGTTTTTCCTCTCCTCACGTGTGCTGAAAGATGGCACAAATTTTTTGCTAGGTTTTTCTCTTAATCTTCCTCAGTCTTCTCCACTCTCCCTAAATCAGGCAAGTGTGTGCCAAAGATAGTCTCCATACATACAAAGGACTGCAATAAGGTCTATCTTTTCTTTCTCTCTTTCTTTCTTTATATTTATTTATTTTTGGTGTTGGGGATTGAACCCAGGATTTTGAGTATGCTAAACACACACCACCACTGAGCTAAACACTTTCAGCTCCATTTTTTAAAAATGTACATTATTTTTAAAATTATTTCTTTATTTAGCAGAACTGGGGATTGAACACAGGGTTTTATGGATGCTAGGCAGACACTCTGCCACTGAGTTGCATCCAAGGCCCTTTTTTATTTTTTATTTTTATTTTGAGGCAGAGTCTCACTAAGTTGTAAGACAAGGCTGGCCTTGAACTTGTTATCCTTCTGCCTCAGTTTCCTGAGCCCCTGGGATTACAGGTGTTCACCAGCACACCCAGCTTCCTTCATGTTTTCTCATGGCTTGAAAGTTCACTTCTTTTTAGTACTGAATAGTATTCCAATTGTCTGGATGTATCACAATTTATTTATCCATTTGCATCCTGAAGGACATCTTAGTTGCTTCGAAGTCTTAACAACTACGAATAAAGTAATTATAAACATGCATGTGCAGACTTTTGTACAGACCTAAGATTTCAGCTCATTCAAGTAAATACCAAGGAACATAGCTGCTGGATGTTCAGTAAGACTGAACGTGTTCCGTTTTATAAGAAACTGCCAAACTATCTTCCAAAGCGTGTGAACCATTTTGCATTCCCACCAGCAATGAATGAGAATTAGGTTTATTTAAATTTCAGAGGAGGGGCTAAGGATGCAGATCAGAGGTAGAGTACATGTCTGGTGTGCGCAAGGCCCTGAGTGTTCGATCCCAAGTTCTGGGGGGGGGGGGGGGGCGGGGGGAATCATCAAACCAACTGTCCTAGAATTTTCTTCAGAAGAACTAGCAGAGCAGGGTAGAATAAAGTGAGAGTGAAAACCAACCTTAAGGAAAGGGCAGTAGTGTGAAATAGTGAACAAAAAGAGGGAAGGAAGGAAGGGAGTTTTCATTTCTGTTCCTTCTTTATTTTTCTTTCCCATTACTAGCAACTTCCATATTACTACAGACTCTCCCATATACCATTTCCTGAACTGGGCTAAAGTGAGAGGCAAAGACTGTGGCCCATGAAGCCTGCTTCTTAGAAGACACAGAGCTGGGAAGACACAGGTGTGTTTGGTCAAGAGGAAGGGAATCTATTATTCCTAGAACATAGTGGCTTTAAAAAATGTTGGTTAACTGAAAGCATGACCGCAAACCTCCACTTCTCATTTTGCCATTCAAGGGTCTTATATCTATTCAAGTCCTTGGTCTAGTTCAAGGAAACTCAAATTAACTCATCATGCCATAAACATTATCTTCATTCACTCTCATGTCCCCCCCCCCACCACCGCCAAAATATTTGTTCAGGGCCTACTATGTGCCAGCGAGTATGCTGGGTGCTGGATAAGATTAACAGCTCTTGTGAAGTCAAGGGCAGAGCTCAAAGCAGTTGTTTCTCAAGTTTGAGGGCCTCAGGCTCTATTGCACAATGAGCAAGCAAAGAGGAAGAGTTAGTGTGACAAGCATTTGGTTTAAAAACAAGGTCAGGTTTATACTGAGTTTGTAGTGCCTAATTTTTTGGTCAGGGATGCTATAAGTGTTCTGCATCAACAATGGTTAATAGAAAGTATGAAGGAATTAACTGGGACCTAAGGAGAATGAAGATTGCCCATATGAATAGTTAAATAGGAGGGGTGTGTGAGATATATTGTCATTTCAGCAAAATGATTTATTCATTTGGAAGCAAACAAATATAACTGCAGTTGCTTGACTAAGAAATGGACAATTTGAATTTTATGACAACTTTTGAGGATAACATATTTTTCAACAAGTTCCTGGTTTTTGTTCAATTTTACACTAAAATTTGTACACATGAGGGAGATAAATGGTTCATTGAACCAAAAATGATTTCATCTTTCTCCTCTAGGATTAGGATTGAAGGCCAGAGAGGTTAATGACCAAAATTCTAATGTTATCACTGGAGTCCTGAGAGAATAGCATCCAGAATTCTTTGGATATATCTGATGACAGTTTTTGTAAACTTTTCATAAGCTTCAAAAGTCAACACAGCATAGCCATCCTACAAATGAGCCAGCTGTCATTGTATATGCTTAGATCTTACAACATGATTTTAGGAAAATCATTTTTCATCCTCAGACTCCATGTTATAAATGCCTTATAAACAGAGACCCATCTTTCTCCTCCTATTGGACTTCCCTTGGCGTCAAGTACAGCACAGGGCATGAAGAGGGAGCTCACTAATGACAAATACGTGGACAGACGGAATCTTAGGATCTTTGCAGAACAGATTCCAGAGAAATAAAGTACAGTCATTTACCTGTGTTTCTCATATCAATAGAATTTACTTGCAGATCATATAGAGGTAGAAGAGAAGAGGACTAATGTTTGTTACCAAAGATGCCTCCTCTTGAGTAAAATTGGTTAGGATCAGATTAATCTCCCTCAAGAGCAGCAAATACCAAGGGAAAAGGGGTTTTTGTGCTGAAGGATTTAATGTTATATATTTTTTTTCTGTAACTGCCATTGTGTCTTGGAATAGGGGTGGGGGCAAAAACAACAAACAAACAAACAAAACCCTATAAAACAATTAGGGGGAAAAAAAGAACCGTATTGACAAGTAAGGAAAAAGAATTCGGCTAGAGTATAGAACAAATTCTGAGTCCTACAGAGAACCAGAAATAGGCCAAGATATTATTAGTGACCAGGTAGTATACTGCAAACTTTGAGCTTCTATATTAAATCCCAGAAAAAGCCTATGGGATTCTAAAACATACATCTTTCCTTCCAGGGTTAAAAAAAATCCAAAAAAGATTCATATCCTATAGCATATATTCATGAATTAATTTTTTTTAAAAAAAGATAATTCCCTTTGATGTTGGTGCAAAAAAAAAAAAAAGAGCTAGAAGTGGAACTCTTGAGGGTGGTGCCAAAGGGAAAGGAAATGTGACTTAGATTACTCACTGTCCCCAGCCCTGCTCCCTCCAAGCTATCCTCATGACTACTAGAGTTATCTTTCTAAAACCATGTGAGAGTATGTTACTTCCTAACATGACCTAAAAGCCTTCAAGAGCTTTCCATGTCTCTAGATCACTCATCATCTGGCCCACAGTCCCCTCCCCTCTGCAGTCCCATTCCCCATCTTTTACCCCTCATACCCTGCATTGGTGACATGGCACCGAGTAGAATGAATTAGTTGCAAGTCATTCTATTTGATGATTTAAGAAGGGAAGACCAGCAGCCACTTCATCAGAGTTTGGTCAGGTCATCGGCTCCATTTCTTGGCAGTCCCCTAAGCTCTGTGACATCTTTCTCATCTGTTTAGCTTCCCTTGTGGTAACAAAATGAAAAGCAGCAGCTCTTGGGGGTTCCATGCTTTCTCTTCCACACCCAGTTGCAGTTAGCCTGTCTCTTCCCCAAACCAAAGCCCTAGCTTCTTTCTGATTGGACATACCCAGCCCTGAACTAATATTCCTGAGCAAACAATGGCTAATTTGCTTTAGTCCCCAAGGACATGCCTCTGAGAACCAGCTGTGGCAAAGAGAATGGTTTACAACCCTGACTAGCTGAGGCCAATCAGGGCCCATCCTGACACTGGGAATGAGGTCAGTTATACTAAACTCTCTGGATGGGAAACTTGGAGGGGAAGAGAGAATGGATGCTGAACAAGCAACTCCAGAATCCAAACTACTTACTGTTCTTGTCCATGATTGCTGTGGTTTGGACATGAGGTGTCCCCCAAAAGCTCTCATGTGAGACAGTGCAGGAAGGTTCAGAGGGGAAATGATTGGACTGTGAGAGTCTTAACCCAATCAGTGAATTAATCCCCTGATAGGGATTAACTGAGTGGATGCAGGAGGTGGGAATTAGGGTGTGGCTTTAGGTATATATTTGTATCTGGCAAGTGGAGGCCTCACTCTCTGCTTCATGATCATCATGTGAGCTGCTTCCCTGTGCCACACTCTTCTGCCATGATGGAACTGGCTGTATATGGACTGAGACCTCTGAAACCATGAGCCCTTAAATAACCTTTTTCTCCTTTACAGTTGTTCTTGGGCCGGGGCAGTGGGGGGGGGGGGGGCGGTCCTTAAGTCACAACAGCTAAACTGCTGAGTAAGGCAATGTTCTATTTCCCTGCCCTGGGATGGTCTTTTACCGATGCAGGGTGTGAGGAGGTCTGGAAAATTCTCACTGCTCCTTCAATCCCAGCGCAAGTATTTCATTTTCTGTATAGTCTTTTGGGATCTCTCACCCCAAATAGAACAGGTCACTCCCATCTGTGTGTCATTCATTTTTATTTTTAGGATCAAAGCCAGAGACATCACACGTGCCAGGTGAACCACTCTACCACTGAGCTACACCCCCATCACCCCTGCCCTATGTGTCACTCTTTTCCTCTGCCTGGGATTGAACCCAGGGGCACTCTAACACTGAGTTACATTCCTTTTTATTTTATTGTAAGACAGAATCTCCTAAGTTGCCTAGGCTGTCCTTGAATATGCCATCCTCCTGCCTCAACCTCCCGAGTAGCTGGGACTAGAGGTGTGTGCCACTGTGCCTGGCCAATGTGTCATTCTTATACCTGGGACGGATTTGATTAATTGCCTTCACCCATCATTTATCAACTGCTTGTTGGACAGATTTGTCTCATCAGATATAAGGCTAACTCTGTGAGGACAGAAACCCTGTCATATTTATCTTTATCCTTGGCACCTATGAAATGACCAGAGGATATACAAGTATCCCTTGAATACATTGTGGGTTTTATTAGTTCTCCTGGAGGTATTAATTACCAAGTGGTGTGCACTGTGTGTATGTGTGACCTCTTCTGACATCATATACTCAAGAAAGAGTCCTCAAAAAAATAAATTGAAGACTGGGATATAGACAGACTGGAAATAAAATAGCATCTCTCTAGTTGTGGTCCCCTTCGTATGGATGTGGAAGAATCTAAAGGTCTTTGAGGATGTAGGGAATTATTATTGACAGTAATGCCCTCTGCTATATAAAGGCAGAAATCAGGCAAGAGGCTTCCTTATAGAAACCTCAAGCTGGTAACTTGGTCAACCAGATCACCTAAGTGCACATTAAGCTCCATGCTTGTTACTTTTATTATTCCAAATTAGAAGGGGGGGGGGCGTATTAGATTTTCATTGCTATGACAAAATGTCTGAGGAAATCAACTTAAATAAGAAAGATTTGTTTTGGCTCACAGTTTCAGAGGTTTCAGTGCATGGACACTTGGCTCCATTCCTTTGGGCCTTTGGTGAGGCAAAACATCATGGCAGGAAACATGTCGTGGAACAAAGCTGCTCACATCATGGAGGCAGGGAAGCTGAGAGAAAGGGAAAGAGAGACAGAGAGAGAAAAGGGGCCAGGGACAACATAATCCTTCAAAAGCAAACCCCCTGTGACCTACTTCCTCCAACTAGGCCCCACATCCTAATAATGTTTCTGCTACCTTCCAACAACGCCATCAGTTGGGGATCAAGCATATAGCCTTTGGGGGATATTTTAAGATCTAAACGATAAAAGGGGAGCATACTCTACGTACTATTTCCTCTTACCTCACAGCTCTGAGAAAAGCATACCGCTTTTACCTCTACTCAATTAACAGTGTCTAAGGGTAAAGAATCAAACATTCCTAAAACATGAAACAAAATTATTATCATTATCAATTTTTTAATACACTTACTCTTATTAGGGTGTGATGTATATGACAGAAACACAAGAAGCAATTGGGCAATTTTAAGGAAACTAATAATGAATTAGTAAAAAGAAGTGCTCTGTAAATAATAATATTGATAATATTAATAATAATGATGAGCCACTGGTCACCATGGCACACATGTCTGTAATCCCCGTGGCTCTAGAGGCTGAGGCAGGAGGATCATGAGTTCCAAGCCAGCTTCAGCAATTTAGCAAGACCCTAAGCAAGTCAGTGAGACCCTGTCTCTAAATATAATACAAAATAGGGCTGGGGATGTGGTTCAGTGGTCAAGTGCTCCTGAGTTCAATCCCTGGTATCAAAAAAAAATGTGGAGACATATATATGGATATATAGATATATAGATGAGCCAGGCATGGTGATGCATGTCTTTAATCCCAGTGGCTCAAGGAGGCTGAGGCAGAAGGATTGCAAGTTCAAAGCCAGCCTCAGCAACTTTGCAAGGCACTAAGCACCTTAGTAAGACCCTGTCTCAGAATAAAATAATAAAAAGGTTTGGGATGTAACTAACTGGTTAAGTGCCCCTGGGTTCAATCCCTGGTACCAAAATCATCATCATCAACATCATCATCATCCAAAAATTCTTGGCATTTGGAGAGGAGACAGTCACAGTGTCAGATGCTACTATTTGCCATCATAGCTGCAAAAGCAGCAGAAGACGGGCTCTATGATCTGGGTGAAGTCACATATAAATGTGCCACTAGAGACTATTAATGAGTATAAGATAGTATAGTATAAGTTGCACATCTGTGACGGCATAGCAGCAGCATTATCTGACTGATTACTGAGTGAGAGATCAACATGGAATGATGTTAGTCAGGGCAGGTTCTTGAAGGTATGAGTCACAGATTTTTTTTGAACAAGAGACTGACATGAAATAGATGGTACCGGAAAAATATTATCTTAGCAACTGGGTAGAGAATGAACTGAGATGGGGGAGCACAAATCAGGGAGACCAGGTAGGAGGCAGTAATGCAAACGAGGTGATGGGAGCTGGACTAGCACGTGGGTGGGAAATGTAGCCAGAGTGGGTTAGAGAAGGGAATGCAGTTGATTGCATAACGGCGTGGGCTTTGCAGACAAAGTGACTTGGACTCCAGTCCTGGCTCCACCACTGGCTATCTGTGTTACTTGGGTAACTAACCTACCTACTCTAAATCTATTCCCTTATCCACAAAAATGCAGAAAATAATAGTACACGAGTGAGAATTTGTCAGTTTCTGTTTTCTGTTATCTGAACATCCTTTCTGATATGAGTGAATCAAGCCATTCCTCTGTCTGCCTCAGGCAGTAAGGCCAGGTCAGTTGATACCACCTCTCTGTACTTGGAGGTAGACATGCAAAGGTACTATGGTCAGTTTGAAACTGAGAAAGGCTCTGTGGTGGGCAGGAGGGTCCAGAAACATAGCAGTTGTTGTGTCCTGGGCATAAAAACTGTCCTGGGTAGTTGTTCCTGAGATGGAATCTTAACTCTGTGCTCTGCTTCTTTTCTTGGCTCCCTCCACTTTGCTGAGATTGCCTGACAGCATCCTATAAACTCTTTTTCTCTGAAGTTACCTGCTGTTTGTTACTGAGAACCCTATGAGAACACAACCTCGCAGGGCAGTTTTCAGGATTGAACAAGACATTGTATACAAAGTCCTTAACAGGTAAGTGCAGTCTCCATGGGTCATTTGAGACCAAAGAGCTTATGACAGAATGGTCACAGATACTAGTAACTAGATG
This sequence comes from Marmota flaviventris, assembly GCF_047511675.1. Lineage (NCBI taxonomy): Eukaryota > Metazoa > Chordata > Mammalia > Rodentia > Sciuridae > Marmota > Marmota flaviventris. The sequence continues at coordinate 131,177,612 of NC_092501.1, read as the reverse complement.
CGGAGGAAGAAAACAAAGGAAGAATGGGGAAGGTAATGCCAAATTTGCAAACTGCCTTCCTTATCATCCTTCTGCCGCTAACAAAACTATGGAGGCTGAGGGAAGGACAGCCTACCTGAAAAGGGTTGGACAGCAACGGCAGATCTTCTCATTGCGCTGAGACATGGTATTCTGCTGGCATGACAAAGTCTAAACTTGTTAACAGACACATGAGGTACTTCATAACCCTGTCCCAACCTGCTTTTCCAGCCTGATTCTTGCCACTCCCTGAAAACACCTGATGCTGGAGTTAGATCAAACTCTCGGGATGCCACGAGCACACCGTGTTATTTTGGGCTCTGAGCCTTTGCAAACAGGATCCTCTTTGCCTACAAAGACATTTTTTATTTATTTATTTATTTATTTATTTTCTTCCCAGTGCTAGGGATTAAATCCAGAGCCTTTCAGGCTAGGGGAGTTCTGTACCCCTAAGTATCGCCTCCAGCTCCAAACCCTTCTTATCTTCCCTCAACTTTGACT